>NC_142374.1:6692500-7292500 GCF_059441005.1 Hippichthys cyanospilos
CAGCGAAATAGATCAATTTCGTAAACCGGGGGACCCACTTAATATGCATATGTATATCCTTTATGAAAGGCAAAGAGAAAACTAACACAGAACTTGTGTTGTTCCTGCAGTTTGTCTAGCCGCCTAGCAAGAGGGCGATTAGCTATTTTTTCTCCACTAGCTTTTTTGTTAGCAATAAATTGCGCTACATTCATGTGGTCTTTTCACACTTGTCAAATAAAGGATGACTGAAGAATTTTTGACCCGAATCTAATGCACCGGTTTTGTTTTTGTTTTGTTTGCTAGCTGAGGACATGCGTGATAAATCTTGCACCACATTTAAGTGTGCTTTAAGCCATGACACATTTTGGAGCTACTCTTCAGAGGGAAAAAAAATGTTCAGCTCAGGCTCGGTTGTCATGAATGAAGGTAGGTATGCAAATTTACAAAGTGAAACATGCCACGCGCATCAGTGGAAAGCAGAGATGGGCACAGGGTGAACATGCAAACTCAACACAGGAAGGCTGGCGCGAACTAGAATTGAACTTGAGACTCTAAACTGAGGCGGACGTTCTAATTACCGTTCCACCATGCCATTCTAAAATACTCTATATAGTTTCACATTCAAAAACATTTTTAAGTGATTTTTTTTTTCATCTTAATGCTCGAATAAAATAAATAAAAAACACTGCCCACATTTCAGATTTGACACCCAGTCAACTTTAGATAAATGAATTTACAGCTTTTCAACCTTTTGTGGGCTGTCATAGATCTGCCTTAAGAATGGATAGCTTAGTGGGTAATACAGTAAATGAATGACAAAGAGAAGCAATGATACTTTAAACAGTAGAGAGTGGGCTTACACAATCTTCCGCTTCCTCAAATACCACATGCATTGTTTTCACTTTCACTGTGAGATGGTGGGTCACAGAGATGTCACGGGAATACGTTACAACTCGGGGAGTTTCCGCCTCAGTGTAGGCAGATTATGACGAAGGGGTTGGTCTGGAGGGTGAGAATGAGAATAGTGTGCGTTATGGTAGAATCGTGTACAGTCTAGAAAGGCGGGGATGCATAAATTATGGACTTTCGTGACATTTCGACCAGTCTGAACAAAGGTAAGGTTGATAATCATCTGAAATCATTATGTGGGTTAATATTTGATAAACAATGAAAACATTGAGAGACTGTTAATCTGAAATGTGCATTTGTGGTTCCTCTCTTATAGAGTTCTATAAACATGAAGTTGCCTGAATTAAAGGACACAATCAGTCGCTTCAGATTCACACAATCTTGTGTGGGACTAAGTGGTTGTTTATGCGTGTCTTACGCAGTCTGGACACCCTTCTGGTTAAATGATGGTGGTCTCTGGACTGAGTGGAATAACACAAAGAGTGACAGTGGCAGAGATGGTGTGTTTTTCAATGGTGAGCATGAAATCCCAGCTCGTTTCTGATTGCGTTCAAATTGCTTTCAAACATAAAGCAATGTCAAGCTTTAGAATTTGACTTTTGTGCTAAATATGAACAATGCTGCTTCAGCCATTAGTCAGGTTTAGAGAGCCATTCCACACGGTAACAGGATAGCCTTCTGAAGAACTAGACAAGTTTGAGCTTGCCGAAGTGCTGAGAGGTTCATTCTTTTTACTAACTAAAGTTTACGTTTGGAGGCGCGAAGACAAGCACTTAACCAGCTTCAGAGTCGAGAACATTCTCATATTTGTTTACTGTAGGGGTGCCTTTTGTATTTTTAACTATTTATAATTGTGTCAGTTCATGTGGATGATGTGTTATCTACTACTTCCTTACTTCCTCAGCATATTTGAGGCTTGTCAAACTCATCTTACAGGGCTTCACCGTAATTATGGCTTACCTCCCAAACACATATAAAACACATATAAATGTATATGGTCTACAGATTGTTCTGTCCAAATGAAAAGAAAAACAAATCAATTTTAAAATAAATGAGAAAATCATGATTTTCATTTGATTTGGACTTTAATTTAGTTGGCCACAAAAAATATGTGTCAGTCTGGATCTGGCCCCTGGACACAGATTTGACACAGTTTTTTTTAATTTTAGGTGAAGTGCAATGAGACATATGCATATAGACATATTTAGACATATAGACATATTTACGAATTACAGTAAAAATGGTCAAATGTTGTGAGAAAGCCATCTTTATTCTCTATTTACATTCTTTTTTCCCATGTATTGGAATGTCATGCTGGCGACCAACAATAGCTAGGCAGTCCAGCGGTCGACCACGATCGACACCCCTGTTCTATTGTATGAATGGCCACAGGTTAAATGTGCCTTCTGCATTCTAGCGAAAGAGTACCAAACTGGGTTTGCCTGATATGTTGCTTGTAAAGACAGACTTAAAACGGACATGAATTCCTTTCGATATGAATTTAAGACCAATTAGGTGAAATTGTATGATTTCCTGTGGCACACTGATGTCTTGCAGTGCACTAATGTGCTATTACATACTTGTTGGAATCACTCCTCTATTGGATTCCTCTAATGGAATCGCTTACTAAGAACCAAAAACAACTGCAGAGTGATTCAACCCTTTAAAGCCTGAAAGCGTCAAACTCCAGTCCTCAAGGGCCTTTTCTAAGTTTTCCTTTGCAACACCCCTGATTCAAATGATTAGTTCATCAATGAGCTCTGCAGGAACTTCGTAATGATCCTGATCATTTAAATCAGGTGTGTTGTCAAGAAAAACTGGGAAAACACCCGAGTCACAGGCCCTGAAGGGAATGGAGTTTGACACGTTCAGGCCTTAAAGGGTTTTGACGTTTACTGCTACAAATCACATTTTCCGATTGGCAGCTCGTGGTAAGGCCCATTCATATTGACCCCTCTCTATTCTGTGCCTGTTACTCAGCCCTGGAAGCAAAGAGAGTGTTTGGTGTTCTGTCCTTCCTGTTGGCTTTGAGCACAGGGGCTCTCTCGCTGGTCTTCGCTCTCTGTTGGACATCAGAGACAGTGCGCTCCTACTCCAACACCCGCTCTCTGCTTATGGCTGGGCAGGCGCTCTACCCCACCACCTTGCTGCTGCTCACCATGTCATCGACAGGTACTGACAATACATGTCCAAGATAACCTTCAGTAACACGGTCAGAAGTATGGGAACAATCAATTTGTAACAAACTTACTTACAGAGGCGTAACAACATGGTGATGGGCCATAGTACAAACATTTTTTGGGTGCCTTTGCTCTGCTGTTCTCAAAAGAGAGAAGTGCCAGTCCATTGAGGTGTTCTTGTTCCATGCTTCTCCTCAAATAAGACTTCATTGGTCGAATAACACAACCGTGGTTTCAGGAGTTTAATACCAGTGTAGGTAGTGGCCATGCAGTATTTCTCAGAAAAAATATATCGGCTTCCTTGTTTTTATTTATTTATTTATTTATTGTTTCTGGGAAATAGTCCGGTGGGTTTACATGAGCCAATTGCTATTATGCGTCAGGAGGCTGAGTAAAATCATATAGTCATTTATCTGTGGACAGAATAGTAGTTCAGGGTCCACTTGTGGGCATTGTTGAATCCGCCGCATTCATCCCGTGAGGCTGTGCAGATGGCGGGGATGACAACTTTTGACCGCCTGAAGAAGCGGAATACAGCAGGAGAGTCAATGCTGGCTTGGTGATTGCACACGCACTTTAAAACATGTCTATTTTAGAAGTTTTAGAGTCTTCATTTTACATTTTGTCTTTTTTTTTTTGCCTTTGTTAACCCTTGTGCGGTATTTTGTCCAATCATTTGAGCTTTACATCAAAGGGATTTTACGTCTAAGGCTCTAGGGAGCTGAAATTTCACCCAGATGGTGAAAACCTGTCAAGTTAAACATGGCACAGCCACTTAGTTATCATACTACCAGGAGTAAGGCATCCCTTTGCTAAAATACTGTGAGAATGATGTGGAAGAAAATGATAAACAAATGATGGCATGGGGTCAACGCATGCTTATTTTGCTCATCATGCTGTTTTTATTTGTCTTTTCTTGTCATTCAGCTTTTAAGTTAGCACCTCTTGTTGGACAGGAGAGGGAGTGCATTTATTTTCCTCTGCTGACATCTGTCCTAAGTCTGATTTGAATGAACAACCTCGCCCACTGTCGCTGGGTGTGACTGCAAACCCGTGAGCCACACTTAAGAACTTAAGACCAGGATCTCCTGGTACCCACAGTTCAAAGTTCCTGGGCCTTTGATATGCTTATACAGCATACTGCCCTGCAATTTAATACTGACCAGCCCAAGGTGTACCATTCCTCTGATCCAGAATTCAATGGGATAAGCGCCACTCTAACATCACCCTAAATGAAGGCAAAATGTACAGAATAGAATGGGATTTCATTTTTCAACACAATCGAACCAAAGGCGTGTATCTGCTGGATCTGCTGGTGTATTGCTGCTGTCTTGTTGTTGCATGACTTTTAAATATAGTCCTGAAATAGTTTTGTTTCCTGTTAACCTCCAAATAGACTTTGTTGTGTTGGTTTGGGTTAAATCAAGGCGGTTTTAATGTGCAGCATTTACATACCCTCAAGGGCAGCATGTATTTAAATAGACTTTTTAGTTTCCTTGTTCATTATCATAAAACACTTTTGCAAAGCCCTAGGCATGCAATAATAGACATTAATGACGTTTTTCATTTTGTGACTTTTGGTTTTACCACTCTTTTCCCTTCCGTCGGCAGGCTCCTTTTTCCTACTCAGCTGGTCCATTTTCACCTATCAGCACTCCGCAGAAATCTATCGGGACTTCTCCATTCTTGGCTCCTCATACTGGCTGGGGGCTTTAGGCTGGCTCCTACTGTTGGTTGTGGAAACGATTATCTTCCTAGCTGAGCAAGTTATCGTACCAGACATCCTTGAAGACCTGGAGAAGGCAGTGGAGTCATGGAGGGTCACCTCTCGACCGAGTCGTAGCTTCAGCGATGGCTGTCCTCACTCTGCGCACAGTAAAACTGCACTAGCTCCAAAGAGGTACATGTCAGTACCTTGAATGGACCACGACACTTGGATAGGACAGAGAATACAAGTGTAATAGTGTTCATTGGCACCGGGGAGCCCCCAAGGATCACATGAGTAGCCCACAGCTTGGTTCCAAAAATATAGAAGGTCACTAGGAATGGGACATTGGGAGATTTTAGAAATATTGCAAAGGTGAACATCTTTGTTTAAAGTTGTTTATTGTCTTGGGCAGACATGGATTTATACACACACACACACACACACACACACACACACACACACACACACACATATATATATAATATATATATATATATATATATATATATATATATATATATATATATATATATATATATATATATATATATATTCCATTTATTGAGACTATTGCAGGTGTGTGGCAAACTTGAGTTCATCACGATGTGTTTTGGCTGAAAATGTACAAATCTTCTCAGCTGCTGTAAATAAAGAAAGTCCTTTAAAAGTTTTCATTTGCTGTAATCATTGTGACAATAAATAGATCAAGTTGTGCCATACTTGAGATTTTAGTATTGACTAGTATTGAAATATTGGTGCCAGTATTGTTTATTACTGGACCAATTACTTTTGAGTTCATAAAATATTGCGGTATTTTAAAATAATTTCTCCTGTTAATAAAATATTTTTCTTATCAAAATTAAGATTTCTTGCTCAGTTCTTACCCATGCTATAATATGAAATGTCTACAATTAGCACGAGTAACAAAATGGAATGTAAAATATATAAAAATCAATAACTTGCGCTTCAAAATAATAGTATACAACTGTGAAAATTCAAACGGTTGTAGCTGCACCGTACTTTAGAGGACTGTCAAGTCTTTGTGCATGCACTAAAATGAGATTTCAGGAGGGACCCATGAGAAACCAAAATAAATGTAAATGATCAATACTAACTGTTTGGTATCAATTGTATTAATTCTCGCAAGGATTTGCACAGCAAATCGTCATCCCATCATGAGTTGGAAGTGTGTTGCAAGAAGGTTGCAGCTGCCATGTGTATGGAGCACCTGATGACAGATGGCCTCCAAAGGTATTGCATTTAATGTCTCGTGTTCCCATGAGAAGAGTTAGCACAGGCTTTGGGCTGCTTATGCTTGTGTTCTCAATGTGCCAAAGTGGGAAAATTAAGAGGCACTGGCTTTGTTAATTGGGCGTTAATCAGGTGATGCGCTGATTAAAAGGCAGTTCCGCCCTGTTGGACCCTACTAATGAGTTTGTTATTAAATCCACAGAGCATTTTGGTCTTTTTTTTTCAATTTAGCAACAGGGTAGTGCTTAATTGCTGTGTAAATGAGGCAAATGTCCTTGAGGGTCGTCCTGCATCAGCTCTCAAACCACAAATGGAATCCCACCTAAACATAAAACTATCCAATTTCTCGTTGAGTGGGCTCTTGCGTCCAGCTGTGCCACTCGGTATTGGCTATTGTTTCAGGTCCGCCCACTCCTCTCTAGAAGAAAGCTCTTGAAATCTAATTTGGTATTTGAGAGACCTGGAATCCTACCTCGCATATTATGTAGAAGTACTTTTCAAATTGATTCATGTTTTTGTATTTAAGCTTCTATTCTCTCTTGCAAGGCGGCGTCTGATCCCTTGGCAGTAGACCCTCTTGAATAGATTCCAATATCTAGCAACAAACATTTGGACTTTCTGCTTTAGGGGGAGATTTGAAGGAGCCATTGTTTGAAAATGTCTAAAAAAAAAAAAGATGGTCTGAATCAAGCTTGAGTGAGTGAGTGAGAGTGTGTGTGTGCGTGCGTGTGTCCGTGTTTGTGTGGTTGAGGGAGAGAGAGAGAGAGAGAGAGAGAGAGAGAGAGAGAGAGAGAGAGAGAGAGAGAGAGAGAGAGAGAGAGGGCAAGGAAACACTGTCAAACGTTTATGCCCAAAGCAAGAAAATGCTTCGGGATGCACCAGAGAGATATGAGATTGGATGCTGATTGTTGAAGGGCATTTGCCAAACAGACATCAGAGGACGTCTCCTGTTTAAAGGCCACTGGCACTTCCTGCAGGCAGCTGGCAGTGTGTGTAGTATTCCACAACCTGTGCTCATCCACTGCTATTCATATCAATTAGAGAGTCATTATCTAGCCATGTTCTACCAATTATGTTAAACCACACCTCCCCCACAGGATGAAAGCTTAATATCTACTTGCCGTTCTGTAGCGGCACTAAATGAGTTAAATAAATGTATCTAAAAATCACTGTCAGATTTTTCAGATACGTTAGAATTTGGAGGCGTGTGCCTCTGACGGAATGGTTTTCTACTAAGCCTGTTGGTGGTGCTAGTGTAACATTCATTTCCAAATGTTCATTTGGCTAAACAGAGGACATCTCGCCTCATGAGTAAGACTCCAAAACAAATCTCTGCAGGTATACATACATTTTGAAATATGTAGAAAGGGACATACATAAAATATATCGATTTCCAAGCAACTTAACTTTTGAGAAGAGGGGAGGTGGGTTGGGCAGGTTTGGGAAACATTACATTATTCCCTGAAAAAGACTGCTTTTTTTTTTTTTTTACAGTTTATTGTCACAGGAGTTCATATAAATCATTTACAACATACTTTCCAATACATTAGTGCCATAGGGTTTCAAGTAACACACACACAAAACAGGGAAACGTGCAGAATGACAAGACAGCAGGGGAGTAGCAGACTGAAGACGAGGGGAGGAGAAAGCAGAGAACAAAGGGATGGAGGGAGGATTTTAGATGCCGTAGAATAGCTTCACACTGTCCCTGAAATCCGAACAGCATTGTGATGAACCTTCCACCTCACTCTCTCTCCATCTTCCTTGTCATCATCCCTCTTTAGCCTGGAAACATCTGATGTAGTTGAAATAAGAACATGGCCACTGCAATGCTGTGTCCTTCACTGCATAAAGTGGACACTTTTGGGGAAGTCAGGAATGTTGATATTAACAGCTCCACAATGTAAAAAAAAAAAAAAAAAAAAAAAGCCTGAAGAGGGAGGGGTAAGTATAAGTTGTGTCCTTCAGCCATGCTTTTTTGCTAGGACTTCAGTCCACCTCGCCGGCGGAATTCTCAATGAGACGTTGCTCTTTGTGATGGACGTGCCACCCAGACCACCCTGCTGATTACATTTGTTCACCAGAACTGACATTGAAACGAGACATACAGAAGGAAAAGGAGTTTAATTCTTATTCTGCACTTGAGTTTGACTTGTGAATGCACAAGACTTTGCATTGCTCAACTCTTTATGCTTCTTTGTGTGTTAACATTGCTCTTGTGTCCTTGACTTTTTATTGAATCATCACATGTACCATAATTTCCCACCGGGTCTTTTGCTCGGCGTAAGTGGTGTCATCTCTGACATCTACGTCCAAACAATAAAGCTGTCGTCCCATTCGATCATGACTCTAGTCAACCTTGGCCAACTGTAGCCGTTTCATTTTCTTATCTATGTGTAACCAAGGAAATTAAATTACAAATATAATCACTTCCTGCCAGTTACTTTAACAATGTGCCTCTGCTTTGCATATAGAGTGTACTTGCTTTGCAGACACGCACTGCGAGGTTACTTATTGGCTTATTTACAATAATGGGCTCAGCTCCACGAGAATAGTCTCACGTAACCCCTCATAATGGCGTAAGGAGTTGGAATGAAGAAATACAAAAAAAACCCTTCGCCATCTAGGAGACTTCACTAAGTCAAGTTTTAACAGGTCATTTTTTTAAATACAGAATTTCTCTGAGTATACAATCAAAACTTGATGCCAAGACTCACAACATCAAAAGAGGCATGTAAGAATCTTTTTTTCATGAACAGTACACAGGAGTCCTTGAAATGTGTCTTTCAAAAGATAACCATAAAACAAATGAACCCAAGTCAATTATTAAAGGCAATCCTGACAGGCGTGTGTAATTCTCACTCCTTTTACTCAATAAGTGTGGACACAGCTTTGCTGACTTCCGGAGGTGGGCACTTTGTCAGCACTGGTGGACTGTCTGCCACCGACAAATGCCGTTTTGACGACGGACGGACGAATGACAGGAAGGCTAAAAATAATTAAAAAAACAAACAAAAGGCAATTCAAAATGTCGGAATTATAATTTTCGGCCACCGTTGTAATCGTCGGGATAGACATTATGTCTGATGTCCCTTAGACCACCACATTCCTTGATTACTTAAATATAATTCAACTGACTTGCATCATTATCTAACATATTGCTGCTTCTTTATAGTACAAACCGCAACCAGCCTGCAGTCAATATGACAATAGTCCCTTTATTATACCTCCAAGCAGTGGAGAATTATGTTCAATTGAGTGAATAAACTGGGTTGGTTCAATTCACTCGCTACTTGTTAGCCACAGCTATAATGCAGTAGACTTTACCGAAGGTTTATTTGTATTTCTTTCTTAGTCCTAGTTTGCTTTTTAAATGTGTTTTACATGAAGAAATTGCATTCTGCATTCTGGGATGCGTTTCCACTACAAGGCAGTCATTATATCAAATAAGCATTGGGTGCAGAACAAATTTGCATTCTTTCTTTGATTGACTCTTGGCAAGGAAATGCAAGATATAAGTTTTTTTAAATTCCCTAATCAAAGATGTTTTTTTTTAAGTAAATTTTAAGTAAATTTTTAGTAAATTCAACCTCAGCAATACTTTGTTTAGCTAGCAGAGTATGTGACACATGACATTTAGAGAAATATAGACAAATTTAAATGAAGCGGTTTGAAAAACGTCCTCAACAATTATTGGCCAGGCAGTTATAAATGTGAACCAGCCAACATTCACCACTTGGGTATCACATAAAGCATGATAATGCCATCCAGTGGACATGATTGCTAATTGCACTCTTGTCCCACCTGCATTCCCTCAGATGCAGGTTAAACTACAGTGGTACCTCAGTACTCGACCATAATCCGTTCTAAGGTGGTGGTCGAGCACCGATTTGTTCGAACACCGAAACCAATTTTCCCATAAGAAATAATGGAAAGTATGTGTGCACAAGTAAATGTGCACAAGCAGTACATGATAAAGATAAAGATAAAGATAAATAAAGCATTATAAACCATTTTGTATAATTTACTTACGTTTTGGAGAGTGGTTGATGGCATACAGGAATGGATGTGGAGAGGACGGGAGGGAGTTACTCCTTCCACGATGACGCTAGCTAACTGCGACGCGAGGTCGGACACTCGTACACCACGTTCATATTTTGCTATAATTTCCTTCTTCGGTTCAATAGTGGTCCTCATTGTTTTCCTCTTTGCCTTCCCCTTATCACTGTCTTTCTTTGGACCCATTATTAAGGGCGAGAGCAACACGAAAAAGTTTAAATCCGGGAAGAAATACTCGAACAAACATCTTACTCCGCTGGCGGTCTGATTTGAACTGGCGCTTACCCGCTGGCCGAGAAGGGCCGAGGAGCGCGTTCGGGTAGGCTCGGCTAGTCGAGAACCGAAAATCTGTTCGAGGTTCGATGCATTATCTACTTGAATTTTTTGGTCGAGCACCGATTTGGTCGAGTATAGAGGCGGTCGAGTACCGAGGTATCACTGTACATGATGTTTTATTATAGCCTAGTGTTAAACCCCCTTAGCTAGCTTTCATTTTGTGTTGCACTGCAACTGGACCACAACAACGTAAAAAGTGTCACTGTTGAACTAGAGTAATTGCTTTAACTTTAGGTATAAGTACAAAAACAAAAAAAGAATTAGTATGACTGCAGACAGAAGTAGACCAGGACCTGACGAATGACCGACAAGAAAAAAATAATAATAAAATGTCACCCTCTAGTGGTGGCGGAAGGTTGGGCAAACATACACCAACGAACTGACTGACCGACGATTACAATTTTGTCTGACTTGAAAAAAAATGAAGGACCGACAATGACGGAAAGGGGGCGGGGCTCTGACGAATGTCGAGCAGCAAAAAAAAATGTGAGTTGCCCACCTTTGCTGACTCCTTGCCTATGCCAAGAACCTTTTGTTCCTTTCAGCTCAAAGCAAGTTTGCACATGATACAAGATCTGGCTGAATAGACAATCTCCAGCTCTCATCTTGTTCCTCTCTCCGTTGCTCTGGCAGTTCTTTCACTGAAAGGAAAGGGATGGAAATTACAGCGTATCAGTCATGTGGGAGCAAGCTTATAAACTTAGAGTGGATATGAATAGAAGAGTATATAGTGGTTATAATGACACGCCACACTTGCTTCCTTCCCTTATTCTCTATTCAGGTCAGACTGTAAACACTGATAAAGAGTATGTTATGCATTCAATAATCTGCAACTGCAGAACGTTATCAAGAATCTTATACAGTGGGCTGTACTACAAAACTCAATAGACTTCACATTCTCATATTGGAAGTACAATGGGTCCCTGGTTTACGAGACTAATCTGTTCCGCGGTTGGGATTGTAACGTGAATTTGCCATCTGGTGGGCAATCCAAACCTATGTTAATTAGCTATTGCATGTAAAACCCCAGGTAAAAACATAAAAATTGTATATACATATTAAAAATTGGTATTAAAGTAGTATAGTAAGTGCTACGTATATATAATTTACATGCATACAATGAAATAACACCATAATTAAAATAAAATATATAAAGGATTTATTTACCTTTGAGTGACGCTTGTCATGGCCATATTCCCTAGTAAAGGTAGCGTAGGCTAGGCTATCTTAGCTTTCTTTCTTCGTAGCTGCTTCGTTTCCATATACATCATCTTCTTACTTCTCCCTGTAATCTCACTAGCAATTTTGCGACCCATGGCTAACCAATTTAAGTTTGAATTAAGCACTAAAATGCATAATAAATATGATATTGAAAGCACTCTCACACGAGATCAAGTCTTTAGGCAGCCATCTTTGTGACCACGTGCGCCGACCAATAATAGACCAGCATCTTTGTGACCCCATCATGCTGACCAATAGTAGACCAATATCTTAGGAAGCCTAGATGCCGACCAATAGCAGACCTGCATTGTAGTGATGCATTTCAGTAGAGGCAGTTTGACGCCAACAGATAATTAGAGCAATTACCTAAAAAAGACTCAAGAGGGAGGCAAAACAACAAACTCAACCAACCCCAAAGGTCATGATTGTTGCTGTTCCTAATTGTGAAGCGGGATAAATGCCTTAAAGAAGGGACGAAAAAACTCAGTATTCCACATTGGAACGTGAAAGAAACGTTAGCCAGGGACGCCGTAACCCGGCGCTCCACTGTACATTTAAAAGCTGATAAAGTGATTTAAAAGCAAAGTAAAGATACTTTCAAAACAATGATTACTAAGAATATTAAAGTGCACACAATAAAACACAATTTCATTCTCATAAGGCTGATTTTATAAATATCTCGAAAGTTGTCAAAATTCTTTAAAATGACTTGCTGTGAATGGGTTTTAATCATAGGTGTGGGAAAAGAGCATAAAAGCATTTACATTTAATTTATTTGATTTATTCATTCATATTTTTTACTGATAAAAACAGGATGGGAGATGGGAGGACCGCATAATACAAATGTACAGAGAGAGAGGAAAAAGGTTTCTTGAGAGTCATAAGGGAGTATTATACATGGTATTTATTGTTCATTTGATTTCATGGTAATACTGTAACATATACATGCGTAAAGAGAAGCTACGACTGTGAATTTATTAATTGAGAGAAAATGATAACCTCAGGGACAGAATTACTTAACAAAATCAAAACCTAAAAACACCCAAGATAATCTTTCCTGAAATAAAACCGAAATGTAGCATGTGTGGCAAAGTCACATGTGCACTGTTGAATTCAGTATTTGAATTCAGTACTCTCCAATGCACTTGGACCAAACATCCATCCGTACAGCCGTTTTCTCCCTTAACCATACTCGGTTCAACTGCAGATACTTCCTGACTGACTGAGAGGCGGGGGTATACTGATCGCCTGTCAATCACAAAGCTTTTCTCTGACAATTACCTGTGCGTCTTCCTGTGAACACCCTCTCTACCATCATTCTCACATTCAAGAAGTCTCACCAAGGAGCTGTCCTACTGTAAAAATGTCCCACTGTTGGGTTGTACGCCAACTGTACCTTAACACCCCGACACTTGGACTTTGGTTCTAAGAGTCATTTTATCCAGGAAATAACCTTCCTTAATTTCCTAATCAAACATCTTTCACTCTAGTATTCTTCGTCTGAAATAATGGCTTTATTTAGAAAAAAAAACTTTCTTCATTGAAAAAATTCTGTAGCCTATATTGACAGTTTAAAATTGGTTTAATCAAAGTGTCTTGGATAGAAAGCAAATAAACTGAAAGAAAAAGTATAATTGTAATAGTTCTAATCACTCAGTGTGAAAGCTGGACCTGTTCGGAAGACCTCAGGACTGTTCCTCCTGGTAAACTTACTCAGTACCTACCTACACAGCAGCAGGAACTTCGGCCAATGATGTCAGCACCTTTTAGATCCTGGCCATGCATTCATTCAACACCGTTTTTGGGGCTCGCTCTGCAAATTTGATTGTGGAATTGCAGCAACTGAACAATTTTAACACATCATCACAAAAACCACAATATGCACTTTTTTTTCTCTCCTTTTCAAGCATTTATGATGCCTCCAGTCCACCAATCATTCAGAAAGATGCACTTTGAGGGGCTGTTTGCCCTTTTCAATATTCAGTGGTTTTTAGTCACGATGAATTCTTTCAATTCCAATGTGGTTTATTATATAAAAGGATCGATATTGGCTACATCTGAACTTCAAAATTTAATAAATGAGGTATCGTTACGTCAGATTTTCCAAGCTGTTTTTTCCAAATACCAAGGTTCAGGACCATATTGTAAAGCAGAAGGGACATGAAACTAGTGTATAGTAAAATTATAATTTAATTTAAAAAGGACAAAAAGCCAATGGGGTTTTGGTAATAATTAGTGATGGACCAAAATGTTCCGTGGCTTTGAAGCGTGCTTTGAGCAAACAGGATGGAATTTCTGAAGCGTGCTATCGGGTCATTACTGGAAAATGACAACTTTTTTTTTTTAATATAAAAATGAATTGGGAGTGCAATTAATGAACAAAAAAGTAAAATCCATGTAAGTACTTTTATTTACGGCAATTGTCCTGTTTTTACAGTGATAATTACGTTTATTGCATGACCTCATCAGCATATGGATCCTTTTTGTAATGCGGTAGGGATTTATATGTTGATATGGGACAGGTGTGCACGGATCAAAGCTGAGTTTGCCGTGACAGTCATCAGTCGCTGTCAGCAGCTATAAAATAACTCAAAATGTGCTTAGTACAGCCTCCGGAGTACAGATGGCAAAAGACACTTAAGTGTCAGTGAAACTGCAAGCACCGACACATTTTTCAGGGAATGCCCTGCTCTGAAGGTTGCTCCATTCACTGCAAGTTGGCTACTAAGATCCATAGGGTGGGTATTTTCGTCATCATCCATTTATGTTCAGGTAAATCCAGAAAATACACTTCTTTAAATAAAAATAAATATGTCAAGTCAAAAAACGGTCTTTGTTTTTAATTAGAAAGAAAATGTAATCGTAAATCTCCTTTAAAAACACACAATTTAGTGGAGATGAAAAATCAAGTCTAATTTTTATGGCAAGCAGGGTGTTTGGCATGAAACTAATAGAGTAACTTGCAATCTAACGGTTACTTTCAAAAGCAAAAAAAAAAAAATCAGTAAAGTAATTACATTGCTTCTTCAAGCTAACTGTGTAAGCACTGGTCATGGCGCAGTGCTTGATAAACACTGCTCCATATCAGCAGTACATCTGAGTGTTTTTCATTTGTCCATTGTTCCTTTGTCTGAGCATCAACGGTGAAGAAAAGGGCAAAGCTGTCCTGGTATTTCGCGTAATGAGATTTTATTAAAACGACGAGACAACAATAAGAGGATCCGTATGCAGAATTGATATTGTGGTTTGCTGGAAATTCAAAATCATGTGCATTTCACACTCCTTGACACATAACGGAGCAGAGGAAATTCAAAACTCTGTGTTTCACTGCGAGGGGTATAATTCAGAATTAGCTTTACATTTGTGATTGAAAAGCTGACATTTTTCAGTTCTATGTGTGTGAGTGTTTCAGCTATACATGTGAAAGTTTGTTAGTGTGGTGTGTGCGCGCAGTCTTATGTTTATGAACAACAAACATTTCAGTTGTAAGAGCTAACCCTGAATTAGACCCTTTATGGCCCCTTCTTAGTTTCAACACATAAAAAAAAAAACGATTTATTCACTTCATTGTTCCCTTGCGTTCACTCTTTCCTCGTGACATAGGGGGGGCAGGGCTGACCAGTTGAGATTTTTTCCTGCACATTATTTCCTCCTATTTATTTTCATAACGGTATGGATATAACCCGCATAATAAAGAGCGCATCTTCTTATAAAGGATGAAAAAGTGAGCATTTGAAATATTAAGTGGTTGTTTGCAAGCGACTATTCCTCAGCTGACAGACCCTCTGTGTAAATCTGCATCAGACAGTTTGGAAAAGAGGACGAATACTTGGTTAAACACAAGCCAAATGCAGTTTAGTGTTCTTTTTTTTTTTCCGACTGGAAGTCCCCTAGCAACAGGAGGACTGTTCTCCAATTATGGTTATCACCATTTAATTAAACACTGAATACACAGAAGAGGTATACTGCTATTTTGATTAAAGACACTTGATTATCCAATCTTCTTTAGTGGTAGTGAAACTGCATTGTTTAGACTTTTTATTTCATTTGGTTGTCTGCATGGATCATCATCCATCTGGATTGCCTTCCCATTTGTAGGATTTACATTTGGGAAGGCAAAACATAATCCCACACAGTATAGGCTTTAATTTCTGCAAATGATTTAATTTTGGATGCCTATCCCATGATAGGGCTATTTCCAAAAAGCTTCACAAATGCTAGGAAAAAAAATCCTTTAACTTGATTTCCAGATTGTTTAAAACACCAGAGGAGGCGAGACAATAAACCAGTATAAGATAAAAAAAATAAATCTGCAACTTGAGGGAAGATATTAATGCGAGACTTGAAACAAATCAATGTGGCCTGAAGGCTTTCCAATAAAATTGATACCTGGAATGCAGACAAAATGGATAATATTGCGATGGCATGCAGTCAGCGACTTATGAAGGTGAAGTTATTTGTGGAAGCTATGCTGCTGTTTTGTTTCTCAGCACTTGTTCAATGCTTATGTGAAGACCCTGATCATGTTATTGATTTCTCACAATAATTAAGAAACAACTGTAATAAATATGTGAATCAAGTGTATGTAATATATAATGCATATGTCATTTATGCATGATCGTTAGAACATTGTGATTTTCTAGGAATTTTGCTATCACTTGTAAACTATTTGCAGAACAGGTCTGTGGGCAACTTATGTGATCCTTGGAGGCTACCAAGTGCCCGCAGGCACCGAGTTGGTGACCCCCGGATCATACCACCTTAAAGTTCTACACTAACAAAATATGCATTGGTTTGTAGAAAACGAAAATGCAAAAAAAAAAAAAAAAAAAAGTCCACTAATTTTCATTTATTGATGGAGCACACAGGGCCTAGTCCACAAACGAACAACGCAGCCACTGTTAGCATCTTTAATTGCACTCCATTCGCACCGGCAGTTTGCGACATCTTAACATCCTTGTTCACGAAGGATCCTGCACTAATGACATTCTAGCGCAAACACGGCCACGGCGTTTGTCAGGTAGACTACAGTTTGCACTCCTTTTTCCACTGACTGCCTCACAAGGCAAAGATAAAAAAAAAAAAAAAAGCTAGCTTTGTGGCAAGAACACTTTTTTTGAACAATGGCAGTTAGGCTGTCATTGCGCTGTCCCTCATTTACATCCATAAAACCGACGTTTGCTATTCGTGTGTTATTATATATATATATATATATATATATATATATATATATATATATATATATATATATATATATATGGCTGGATGGATGGAGGAATGGATGGATGGATATATATACAGTATATATACGCACTCTGTCCACCAGCGCATCAAGACATCACATTCTGCATGGCATCACATTTAGTGACACACTCCATCATATCCGCATGCATTGTAGCTTAGGCGTTTCAGCCCTCATTGTTAATATGAGAGTGAAACGCAGTCATTAACCTTAATAGAAAAACACAGGAATAATTAAATTGCTCATGACCTTTAGACATTTTCTTGAATATACAATAATGTTATGTAATATGTAATACACTGTTCAAAATGCCAAGTCTTTTTGATAAGTCATTAATAATAATCCTGTTACAAGATTGATGTGCACACTTGTATGACTACATACGACTACACTCTCAGTTTGTCTCAAGTTAATGTGCAGCACATTGTTGTGGAAAATGCTTGAAATGCTTTCTTTTGGTGTCATTCTTTAATATCACAAAGATCTGGCCGTGTGTCAACTTTTCATATCCATTTTATTTCTCTATGAGAAAGATAGCGATGCATCGGTGGTGTTCTTTTGTTGTCCGTTTCTGCTGTTGATATTTTTCTTGAAGGTGCAATGTGACTCAGCTGTCAAGTGGTCTTTTTTCTTTTCTTTTTAACTGTTGTATTTGGAAGGCTTGATCTCTGTGCAGTCACACCCTGCAATCAACCTAAAGCCCCACCATGTTCTGTACTCTGAACTAAGCCTGTTATCCTGTGCAACTCCTTCGTAGGAAAAAAAAACACTTCTATAATCTTTCGTCGATGACATTCCTCTCTTAGGCTATCCTCTACTCTCTCTGTTTTGTGTTGACAGACTTTAAAGGAAAGATTCAGGGGTGATTTAGGGACAGATACTGGGCGTGGGAGTACTTATATCAGTAGTTACGTGACCAAGCTCGTAACCCAGATTTCAACGTCATATTATTTATTTATTGTTTGAGAGATTATCAGAGGAGATATTTTCTTTTGTAAAATTGATTAGAGCGGCATATAAAAAGACACCCCAGTATTATATTGTAATAGATAAAAACAGTGTAAAAGATTCAATCAAATCAAAGTCAATAAAAACTCAGGACCTGTTAGATCTTTTGATGCACAAACACAAGAAAATCACTTTAAACTGTTGCCATTACATTAAACACACACACATAGTGCACACACACGCACACGCACACGTGCACACACACCGAGCCTGAGCAGTGAAACCTTTGAAACTACACGAAATCTGCACATCACATTCACGACACTCCACTTTGTGTCTCCAAAAGTCCTCTTCCCTATAAATCAAAAAGTGTATGAGTTGATCAATAGCAAGTCTGCCAATTAGCAGCCACAGAAAGACGAAGGTCTCATGAGGTCATTGCTTGTTAGTTTCATCTGACGGTCTCATCTTTGTCTACCACAGGGCTGGCTTACTCATTTAGCAGGAGAGTGCGTATACACGCTTTCATATTTTAAAAAAAAGTCGTCGTATTAATATCAACAAGAGTGGAACATTTTGTTGTCATCCATCATGTTGTGATACCTTGATAAATTATACATCAAAAAGCTTGCACTTTGTCTATCAGCAGAGTGTACATATGCACTGCATGCAAAACAGTCAAATTACGCTTTGCCTATTTTCCACAAGGCAAAATATAAAGAGGCAGCTGCTCTCCAACTTTTCTTAAATCTCCTGAGAACAACAAATTGTCATTGCTCCTAGAATTTAAACAAAATTGCTTAAATACCCATTTTTTTTTTTAGTTAGAAAACGTAATATCAGTTTGAATCCTCAAATTATAGAAACTTGCTTTTTTTTTTAGAAACCTGCTTGTCTGGAAAAACATGCTTTTGACTTTCTGCACAAAAGACATGGTTATTCAAGATACAGGTTCTTTGGATTTGTACAGGTCACATCTTCAAGGACACATACATTTTAAATACATACACACACACGCACACGCGCACACACGCACACACACGCATACGCACGCATGCACACAGTGCACACACACACAAAATACTGGGTATGTGTGGATTTAGTTTTATGAAACTGTGAACGGTATACCACTGACTGCTCAGCCATGTTGGTTTGCTGTGGTGTGAAAGTAATGATTCTGATTGAAATTGACTGTAAGAATCAAATGATCTTTTCGAATGTCAGTGTTTCAAATTTCCATTGAGTTAATCAATTGTAAGTTTAATTAAACAAAAAATCTAGTCAATATAAAGAAACTATGTCAATGTATAAAGCTATATAAAGATGCAGCATCTTTGTCACTCAATAGCGGATCCTGGCGGGTCAATCGGGAATTTTCTCCGTGCTCCAGATGGGCCATTCCAGACTTTGACTGTGATGAGCGCTTCATAGAGTTACTTAAACTCAATTCATTACATGATGATGTGACAATCAAAAAGCCTACGTGCAACAAATCTCTTATTAACCTTACAAGTCAGCACGATATCATTTGATATCCTCCATACAAATAATTTTGTTTCAGAATTGGCTCTAGATCAGCAGTTAAATATCAGTCACATAAGTTTAAATATTCATACAAGTTGTTGGAATGTCCCAGAAAAACCTAAAGCGTGCACGGGTAGTACAAACTACCAACCGCATGCAGCTCAAAGCAGAGATTTGACCCCGAAAGGTCATACATGTAAATTGAAGAAAACATGCATTTTCCTGCATATTTTATGTCATATATGATTGAACATGGCACATCTTCAAACAGACATGACATTTAGATGACATTTTAAAATGACATGGCACTCACATGTTCTTCAGCAAGATACCTGGCCACCTTTCAGATGCTGTTACTGGTTCCTTTTCTTAGTGTTGTAGCCAACTTGTCGTTTGCGAAAGATTTGCTTATTGCAAATCCAACATTGTTTTGTGCTTTGAAAGAATCGCTGATTGCAATGCGATATACAGTATGCAGTAAAATCTTAACACGTTTTTGGGGTTGAAGAGACTAACCAAATATCATATGCCTTTGGGCTTCTACAAGAAAGGTGCAATTACCATGATTCCCCAAATATAAGACACCGTTTTTCTTTTTTCTTTTTCCTCCCAAAAATGAAGGCCAAAAGTATGGTTGCGTCCTATAAATGTTAATGTGAAAATCTTTTTTTTTTTCTTTTAATTCGATACCAATTGAGGAAGATTAATGTGTCAGCCATATAAGCCGAGTTTGGATGCACAGATGTGAATTTTATACCAGCCATATTCTTACTTACAATAATTACCATGAGGGGACGAGCAAAAGTCAGTTGGCTGTAAGCACCGACTGCCTGTTGCAGCTAACAACAACTTAGCAATAATGCAATAACTATAGCAAAACATAATAAATGTCATCTTTTGTAACCTCTTCATATTTTCTTGTGTTCATATCCGTAATTTATATATTTGTTGTGCATTGAGTGAAGTGTGTATCAGATTTCCCACATTGTGAGTGGTCTGTGAACGCCTCGCCAATGTAATGTTGAATGCGTTAGAAGCGTTTTTCCTTTCTTCGTAACACAGTTCGAGTTCATTTTACCATAAATACCCAAAGTTGAGCAGCATCTGTATTTCACCAAGTTTATGATTGTGCGGTTACGACAAGAGACCACAATTAATAAACGAGTCAACTGGATGATCTGTCCGTGTTCTCTAACCGCAGCACTCTTAATTGAATCAGCTGGAGACATCATATTGCAAATAAGTATACAGCCGATATAAAAATGCACTTCTGTGTGTCAAAACTCGGTGACAGATCAATCAGGAAAAAAAAAAAGCACATTTAACATACAACAAATATACAAATTACGAATATGAACACAAGAAAATATGATGAGTTTAGGAATCATATTTATTCTGTTTTGCTGCAGTTTTACATTGTTGCCGAAGTGTTGGTGTATCTTATAGACGGTAACAAAGAAAATACCAGAATTTGAACCAAAATTAAGGGTGCGTCTTATACACAGGTGTATCATATATTCGGGGAATTACGGCATACAATTTCAGGTACCGTATTAAGTTTCTCTCTCAAACTTCCCATCTTTATTTTAACACATGCACATTTTGTTGTTATTGTGCAACTCGTAGATGTTTTTGCCATTGTTTGTGCACAACCAGTTGTTTGGTAGGGTAAAAAAAAAAGTTTTTGTCTACAACCTAAGATATGCACATGTGTAAACCACTGTGGCTCTGGCCTTGTTTCTTTCCCTATCTAAAAAACAGCTGCTTCCATCATGTGGCAAGAGCTGACTGTTGGGACCCAGACAAGGGAAGGGTATAAATACAAGCCACAAAAGTAAAGACAACATCAATTCCAAAGTATGGAGCTTTGACTCCTGGTAACAGATGCCTCAAGCTGTGAAACACAAACACATACAGCAGTGTGTTTAGGCCTATAGCTCCAGGGCTTCCCTTGTGCCCCCATGCAGAGAAGAGCCTCGGGGGACTGACGCCAGCTGAGATTGCAAAACAAGGTAAGAGCCCAGCTGAATCTCATGCACACAGGCTCAGCTGTTTGCCTCTAAAGAGAGTTCAACATGAGAAGTAAATAAGGGCCTCTAAAATGAAGCCGTTTTGCAGGCAGCACGCTGGAAGATGGTTCGGCAGGAGAAGCTGCAGGAAGAGTGCCATTGGTATAATAAGGTGAGAAAATAAATCATGAATTATTCAACATTGCTTTGAACAACTTGCTTTAATGTCTGGAATGCAGCTGGAATAAGATAAACAATAATGTTTCCACTATCATTGATTTTGCTCGTACACATCATATAAACACTTGTCTGCTGTATTATGAGCTGTTAAACTGAACAATGTTGTATTTAGAATGATTCATTATTACCTGTATTCAGTGTGACGGCTTAATGTTTTCTTTTACACTTTAGCTCCCTTGTCAATATCGATGTAATGTGAAATAAGTTTAACCAGCTTCAATTTTCCCCATGCTTTCACAAATCCACTTTTTAGCTCCTGGGCCTCTGATCTTCTGTCCAGCTTAGAAAATGACAAATATCAATGATTGACAGTCTTGCAGGGATAAGAGAGACAATTTAGCAAGTTCTCTGTGTCAAAGAAATACAATCTTATGGGATCCCAGAGCAGAAAAATTGGAAATGAAAGAAATGAAGATATTGGTGTTGTATTGATCGCACAGATTTTGTTTCATGTTTTCGTTATATCGATGTAACGCAGGTGAAAGTTGAATGAATTTTCAGCTATGTAATAGGGATGGGACAAGAGAGCTCGCAAAATTAGACCGTGATTTCTCATGAATGCACAGCAGAAGATCTTCTTTCTTTAGTTTTTTTTTCTGACAAAGTAGACAGGAAAGTGCTCTGTTTGTTACTGCTCTGACAGTAAATCACGCCGCTAAAATAAAAGTTACCATACCGAAAGCTGTACGAACATGAATGCTTGCATTTCGAAACGAAAGCTCTCATTTTGAAATACCCTCAAGTATGGGTAGTATTTATATGCTCAGATTACTTTCAAATCACCAGTGATGGTGTATAAACTGTAAAATGAATCAGGCTCTACGAGTTCTATATTTACATTCGCCCTCGAGCTCACGAATTTTGCTGAAGTCCTCTCAGTAAAAAAAAAAAACAACACTTTTGATACTGTAACATTTATGTTTATGTGTAATCGATTGAAAAAGAATTTTTGTATATTCTCAAAATCTGTGTCATGCACTTTTGTTCCCATAGATTTTTGTCTGTGGAGATTAGTCACCTATAGATTTTGAGTACATTCTGATCTCACCCTCCATCCCCTTCTTCTGTTTTAGGCTTAAATCCAGTCATGGCAGAGCAAAGCCTGGAGACAGATGGCCTCAGATCAGCTATCCCGGCTGAGCTCCGCCATCCCTACTCTAAGTTCTCACAGTGGAAGTTTAAACTGTTTAGAGTCAAGTCCATGGAGAAGGCCCCTATGCCCAGTGAAACTGCACTTGAGAAGGACGCTTTGTCAGGGGTCTCGAAACCTAACGTGTGTTCAGATTCAAATAGGGTGTTAGATAATGGTATGAGTCCTTGCAGTGTTATGAAATTGTGCTTAAATGCAAAATGCAAGGGAACTGTTGAACCACCTGACCAGAGGATGGATATGAAGCTCGCTGAAATTGACAACCACATAAACCACCTCAGGTGATCAACATTAAACCTTGACTTGATATTATGCCTTATTTTATCTGTATTTGACAGATTAATCACTTTTTTTTTTTAAGATGTCTGTGCCGTCTTTGTGGCGTCCCACTGAGGAAAATCAGTGGCCCAATCCATGACGTTCACGCGATCCTTGATAACGACAGCAAAAATTCCCTACGCAAAATGGGCTGTACAGCCACAAAATGGCCAGAGGTCATCCACAAAGTCTTTAAAGTGGATGTGTCGGAGGATTCGGAATCTATACATCCACTTTCCTTCTGCCATCGCTGCTGGATGACTGCCATACGGGGAGGGGGTGTTTGCAATTTTTCCAAGACAAATGTCCCTGAGTGGAAACCTCACGGAAACCCCTGCCACATCTGCTCACCCAAGAAAAAAATATTCCAGAAAACTGGCAGAAAGAAGAGAAAACCCACTCCCAGAGCCCATAGCTTAGCGAAAAGAATCAGGTTGGACTACAACCACATTACAGTCAGCGGTGAAAATCAAGTGATGAGACCGTTTGGTGACCAGCTTCGTGGTGCCGCCCTCAGGACGTGCAGAAGGCCCAGTGTCCAAAAGGACCACTGGGTGAGGACCATCACACACTGTCAGAAAGAACACTTGAGTAGCAAGCTAATGTCTGAGAATTTCCCTGTTGACTTCCTCTGTTCTTTCACTTGCATGGTGTGTGACCATCTGCTCTCTGACCCAGTTCAAGCCCCCTGTGGGCACCTCTTCTGCCACAGCTGTATTATAAAATACAAAAACTGTATAGGGCCAAACTGTCCTGCCTGTAGCTTGCCGTGTTCCAGCAACGATCTCCTCCCTCCTGCAAAAACTTTTTTGTTAGTCCTGCATTCTCTGCTTCTGGCCTGTCCGAGAGGTGGCTGTGGTCAGCATGTAAGACTAGATTCATTTAAAGTTCACTGTATGCGCCATGATGCGGAAGAGCAGGATGCACGACGGCAATCATTACAGCTCGACAAGTACCTGATAACCAATAAAGGGGGAAGGCCTCGCCAACATTTGCTATCCCTTACACGTCGCGCCCAGAAGCATCGACTGAGACATCTGAAGAACCAGGTGAGAATGTTTGCAGATAAGGAGGAAGGCGGCGACATTAAGTCTGTGTGTCTGACGCTGTATCTGCTGGCACTGAGATCTGCAAATGAACACCGGATGGCAGATGAGCTGGAGGTCACAATGCAAGGTAAGTGGCTATGAATCAGTCTCTTGTTCAATCAGCGTACACCCCCTTAGCGCCAAAAGACAGACACAAACAAATTAATTAGAGCTCATTAATTTCTGCCATAGTCTGAGGGCTGCGCTCATCTCATCCTTTAATTAATGAGTTGAAAAGTTCATTGTTTTGGAGTGAAGATTTTCTTTGCTTTTATTGGAACCCTTTTCACGCTTGTCCATTGCGGTCTATTGGCCCCTCCCTGATTTTCTTTCTTCTGCCTGATGGGCCGACTTCCATTTTAGTACCTGCTTTGATATAGGGTAACAGCTCATATGAAGCGCCTGTTAGAATCAGAACATTAGCAGCTCTTGTATCTGCAAATGACACGGACAGAATCAACGTCACCGTTTGGGAATTGAAGCCAGCTGGTGCCTGTTTTCATCTCTAGCCAATACATCTCATCTTTTCAGCATATTTTTCATTTCGCCATCCAGCCTGACATTTAGAAATAAGGAAATATTACATTGTTTATCCATAGGTTTGTGAGGTCTGGACAATGGCGCATTCAAGGTCTCGCTATGTTGCGGTAAAAACAGTGTTGGGCAAGTTAATTTGAACATGTATGATGAAAAGAATAACCTTTACATTATTACTGTCTTTATAGACTAATAGGATTACTTAAGTTTAAGTTATTTTTAAGCTACTTCTTTCTTAAGAATTAATATATTTAATAACAATTTCAATTTCAATGCAATGTATGTCTTTATTATTTATGACATACTGAAGTGTACTGTACGTGGTCATTGGTCTAACAAATAATGACAGATGAAGTATAAATGATAAGTGGTCTAACAAAACAGATGAGATAGATGGATGGATGGATGGATGGATGGATGGATAGATAGATAGATAGATAGATAGATAGATAGATAGATAGATAGATAGATAGATAGATAGATAGATAGATAGATAGATAGATAGATAGATAGAAATTTAACGAAATTACTATAACGCATTATTGTATTTTGTTACTATATTACTGTAACAGATTTTATTTTTGTAATATGTTACCCCAACACTGGTGTTGGGGATGATACCACATTTTAATGAAAAAAGTTTGTCTCTCCAGCTCCTTTCAAAGTTAGCTGCTGAATAATTCTCTTAGTATTCTTTTCTGCCATCCTTTGTTGTTTCTGTTTTATTTTGCCTTTTTCTGTGTTGGAGTGAAAGTTCTTCATTTGAGTTTCTCTGCAGGCAGAGGCTCTGCGTTGCATCCTGCTGTGTGCTTGGCCATCCGGGTCAACACTTTCTTGAGCTGCAGCCAGTATCACAAAGTGTATCGGACTGTCAAAGCCACCAGCGGCCGGCAGATCTTTCAGCCCTTGCATACTTTGCGAGCCGCAGAGAAAGAGCTCCTCCCAGGTTTTCACCAGTTTGAATGGCAACCAGCCCTCAAGAACGTGTCTGCATCTTGCCACGTTGGTATCATAAATGGGCTCTCCGGATGGACTCCCTCTTTGGATGACTCACCAACTGACACCATCGCGAGACGATTCCGTTACGATGTAGCTCTGGTGTCAGCAATAAAGGATCTGGAGGAGGACATTGTTGAGGGGCTGAGAAAGAAGGGGCTGGAAGACAGCGCCTGTACCCTAGGCTTCACTGTTATGATCAAAGAATCTTGTGATGGCATGGGAGACGTCAGTGAAAAGCACGGCGGAGGACCGGTTGTTCCTGAGAAAGCCGTTCGCTTCTCTTTCACCGTCATGTCTATTTCTGTATCGCTCGGTGAAGAGAATACGAAAGAGGTGACGATCTTCACCGAGCCGAAGCCAAACTCGGAATTGTCCTGCAAGCCCCTCTGTCTGATGTTTGTGGACGAAGCGGACCACGAGACACTCACAGCAATCCTGGCGCCTTTGGTTGCAGAGCGGAACGCGATGAAGGAAAGCAGGCTCATCCTGTCCATAGCTGGCCTGCCTCGATCTTTCCGCTTCCAGTTCAGAGGTTCGGGATACGACGAAAAGATGGTACGTGAATTAGAGGGCTTGGAAGCCTCTGGATCCACTTACGTTTGCACACTGTGCGATTCCAGTCGAGTGGAGGCCTCTAAAAATATCGTGCTCCACTCGGTCACGCGCAGTCACGAAGAGAACCTGGCACGTTATGAAATCTGGCGAACGAACCCGTTTTCTGAGACCGTAGAAGAGCTGCGCGACAGAGTCAAAGGGGTCTCAGCCAAGCCCTTCATGGAGACCCAATCCACACTTGATGCACTGCACTGTGACATTGGAAATGCCACTGAGTTTTACAAAATTTTCCAGGACGAAATAGGGGAGGTGTACAGAAAGGCAAATCCCAGCCGGGAGGAACGGCGCAGCTGGCGAGCGGCCCTGGATAAAGAATTGAGGCAGAAGCTGAAGCTCAAACCAGTGATGAGGATGAATGGCAACTATGCCCGTAAGCTTATGACCCTTGAGGCTGTGCAAGTGGTGTGTGAGCTGGTGCCCTCAGAGGAAAGGAGGGAGGCCCTGAGGGAGCTGATGAGGCTGTACCTCGAGATGAAGCCTGTGTGGCGCGCCACCTGCCCAACCGAGGAGTGTCCTGACCAGCTCTGCCGCTACACCTTTAACTCGCAGAGTTTTGCCGACCTCATTTCCACGACCTTCAAATACAGGTACAATGGCAAAATAACCAATTACCTGCACAAGACCCTGGCCCACGTCCCCGAAATAATAGAGCGAGATGGATCCATCGGCGCCTGGGCCAGTGAGGGAAATGAGTCGGCAAATAAATTGTTCAGGCGTTTCCGTAAGATGAATGCACGCCAGTCAAAAGTCTTTGAGCTTGAGGATGTCTTGAAACATCATTGGCTCTACACGTCGAAGTACTTGCAGAAGTTTATGGAGGCTCATAGGTACTCGGCAAAAGCCCTGCAAGCAACTGTTGACCCAGAAGAAATCCGGGACAGTGAACGTATGTCCCGGGAGGTCATTGGGTTTTGAAAGTCTTCATGCAAAATTAAGAGTCAAGAGTTGACCGCTTTAATATTCAAAGCTCTTTAAACACCATGTAAAACGTGTACTAAAACAAAAAGCTGACCTTGGACGGGTTTCATAATCCATTTGTTAGTTGCTAGTTTTTCTTTTCTCTGGGCTTTTTGAAGTTGATTTATTTATTTTTTGTTTGTTTGTTTATTGATTGAACAATGTTGACCTTGTCAGACCAACAATGTTTAGAATATTAAACTTTGCATATTACTGTTAATTATGTATCTTGCCCCTTTGGATTGTTACTGTGTTGGATTGGAGAGTACATTGATGTCAATTGTAATTTAGACATTTTTTTTTCCTTCAGTGCTTGAAATATGACTTAGTTTATTGTTTTGCAAGGATGTGATATCTTTATGAATTTATGGAGGGGGCCTTTATGGAAGCACATGAAAACGGTGTAAGTCATAGTGGGTAAAATGTAATAAGATGATCATGTTTGATATTTTAGATGAAGAAAATGCAATAACGGAGAGTTTAAGGGTCTTTGTTTCATGACTGCCGTCTGCAAAAAAATAATTTATTGCTTTATCCTGGCCCCCCCCGGGGGTAGAATATATATGCTGGGTCACTTTGAAGTGATTTTTAGCTTTTTTTTATTTTGTGCACATTAGATGATAGATCGTGCTTATTTGACATTTTCACATAAAATAAAACATATACTGGCCTTTTTCATAAATCATGAAAATGCAGTTTAAAGCCAAACATCCAGCAGTCTCGAGCAGGGATTTTTCTTTAGCTGGGTATAAAACTACAGTTTTCCTCTTATGACATTTCTTCATCACAATGTCTTAAGATGAAGGAAAGACAGAAGGATGCTGTGTAAAATGAGTTTGTTGGCAACTTTATTTCTTTGATTGATTGCATTGTCTTTTCCTGTCCTTGACATTTGGGGGTGCGACAAGCAATTTTGTTTTCTTATTTTATTGGATGTTTGATTCCATTTTACTGTCATAAGTGCGACAATACACCAGCGTGGCTGTCACTGGCCACAACAGAC
The DNA here is from genome assembly GCF_059441005.1 of Hippichthys cyanospilos. Classification (NCBI taxonomy): domain Eukaryota; kingdom Metazoa; phylum Chordata; class Actinopteri; order Syngnathiformes; family Syngnathidae; genus Hippichthys; species Hippichthys cyanospilos. The sequence continues at coordinate 6,720,777 of NC_142374.1, forward strand.
ATCATCATTTAGAATGCATTTTATGACAGCTTGTCTCATTGTTGTATTTTGCCTAAATAAATTGAATTTTCGAGTAGATTGGTGATGGATGATTCACAAACATTTCCATCTTAGCTTTGCTGTTTCTTGTTCCCCTTCTCCACGAAATTACATCTGTTTGCGCCTCACGTTTACCATACAATCGTGTTGAAACTTTTATTTTGAATCTTTAACATTAAAAAATGTTTTAAGCATTTTCACTAGATTCTCAAACCACACCAATTTGTACATTCGTTTTACTTCTACAGTATACACTTGGATACTAAATAGTATTTCCATTTTCATACAATTTAGAGCTTGTACACGCAATGAAGGTTTGTATTTTTTAAGTAGCTGATTATATTAGATGTTAATTGTGAAGTTGTTTTTCTTTTCATTCGTTTTGGTACTTGAAACAGTGTAAAAACTGGCATTTGTCAAATACAGAAGGGATATTAAGCAATCCATCTATCAATTTTCTCAGCTGCTTATCCCCACAAGGGTCGCGGCTGCTGGCGCGTATCCCAGTTGTCTTGCAACAGTAGGAAGGCCAGTGCCAGAAGCGAAACCACGATCTCTGCACTGTGAGGCAGATATGCTAAAAAGTAAACCATTGTGCTCCCCTCAAGAAGTCAAGGCCACAAATTTAGTTTACATATTCTTTATTTATTTATTTATTTTCATTTTACTCACAAACAATGTGTTTTTGTTTGAATTTATTTTTTATTCCTGAAATAATGTTTTCCATAGTTAATTCACTGAAGTCACTGAGAACAATTGCAAATAATTACAAATGAACAACCAATTTGTAATAATAGTGCTGGGTATTGTGTCTTAAAAGTCTATTGCGATACGTATTGCGATATATTGGGCAATGTTTGTAAAAAAAAAAAACAACAACAAAAAAACTATCTATGGCACATATATCAACATTGATTGAAAAACACAGAAGAAATTTCTTAGAATAGACCAATTCTATTTATTCTTTTTCAGACGCCACACATCATTGACATCTATTAGCACACATTACACATTATTTTTCAAAAAAGCAGCATGTCTACATTTTTTTTATTTCAAGGATGCCCCTGTGTTGATATGTTCTCTGCAGTTGAGAATACACTTTCTCATGGCACTGATGTGGCAGGAATACACAGGTAGCACTTTGCCACATGTGCCAGCATAAAATACTGGGGACAGTGCTCAGGATCTTACTATGGAGGACTTGAACACTAAGAAGCCTGAGATATGACTAAAGAAAATAATAAAAAAAAAAATGTTACCTTCGTATCATAATGTTTTGTTTTTCTGCTATTTGCCCTCCTCCACTGCCGCCACATTTGCTTTGGAACATAGCCTCTCTTGAAAGGTTCTGTGTTGTAACATTTAATGTGCTGTTTTGGAACCACTTGAAAGGATTTACATGAAAAACACGATGAATAAAATGACAAAAATTACGAAACAAAAAAACACTCCGGAGCGGATTGATTTAAAAATAAAAAATATATATTACAAAAATAACGCATTGCAAAACCGATATGCAATATATTGGAAACTGTACATTGTATTGTGCGATGTATAGTACAGCACATTGCATCACTTTGTATCGCAATATATCAATATTATCGCCCAGCATTATGTCATAAAATTTGTAAATACAATAAATATGAAGATCAAGATAAGGAGGACAGGAAATTAAGCAGTGAATCAGTTTATTTTTTTAATCAAACAGTTTATTGTCTTGACAAACAGTGGGATCATTCTTTAAACATCTCTTTTCAATGACTTTGCACTCCCAGGTTTACAGAAAGTTAACACACAATTGTAATTGTTTCACAATATTTGGTCAACTGCATTGATAATTGTGTGTTCTAGTTGATTTTTATTATTAAGGGGTGTATGAAAAGTTGTACCATCAGAAAAAAAAACAAAAAACATCCATCCATTTTCTATAGCCGCTTATCCTCACAAGGTTCACAGGCTTGCTGGTGCTTATCCCAGCTGGCTTTGGGCAGTAGGCAGGGGACACCCTGAACTGGTTGCCAACCAATCGCAGAGCACACAGAGATGAACAACTATACATGTATGCAATCATACGTAAGGACAATTTAGTGTGTCCGATACACCTGCCGTGCATGTTTTTTGGAGTGTGGAAGCCAGCGTGCCCGGAGGGAACCCACACTGGCTCGGGGAGAACATGCAAACGCCACAGAGGAATGTTGGAGCCAGCTGGAATTAAACTTGGGCCCCTTAACTGTGAGCCGGGTGTGCTAACCACTCAGTTGCTCCTCTAAAAACTAAATGGGATAAAATATTTTCTTATTTTTTAACATAGGTCTTGTCAAGGGCTGAGCAATGGCTCTGATGGGACTAAAACGCTTTGATCCCAGTGTAGAAGAACTCTTTGGCACATACATCAATGCTTCTTACACACAATACTTAAAACCTTTCATACACCCCGTGTATGATGACAACTAAATAACCGTTTTAGTGACAGTTAATTTTTTAATCATTTCTTGAATAAAATAATGCAATACTGTATATGAACATCTTGACCACATAGAAGGACCATCAAAAAGGAAAAAAAACCCACAGATAAGTAGTATTTATGTTATCGCAAATACATGTGAAAATGCTATTGATGACAGCATTCAACACATGTCAATAGCTATTTTCGGTTTTACCCTCTCTTTCAGGGATCACCAACACGGAACTTGAAAGCCTCCCCATGAATACCTCTTGGGCCTGTTCTAAATATACTAGTTAAGGGACATTTTGATTTCCTATGAATGTTGTAAAGAGTGATCATTTGACATTTATGGAAATAGTTTTGTATATCATCATGTATCTGTTTCCTATTTATTGAGAGAAAGATAATCAGTGCCTTCAGAGAATGAACATCAAAATGTAATCATAAACACGTACGGACATCATGCGTGTGTTCATTCGGAAAAGTGTATCAAACTGATTGTCCTTCATGTAAGTCGCTCTCTGCCTAAAAATGGTCGGTGAGACCTGCACTGCATGACATAGATCACATCATACTCAGATGTCGTTTCACAAACTAAACTTGTTAATCAAAAAGTCTCCTGAGAACACTTTTCTTGGCTCTAGGCATCTTGAGAGCTGTATGAGATTTCCTGGGTTTAACTTTTAAAGGGGTACGTGTTAGTGGTGTGACCTTTTGAGGAGGGGTCATTTGACTAGGAAGCCCCCCATGTTCAAGGCAGAAGAATTTTTTCTTGCCCTGGGAGAGTTTGAGAAGAAGAGTCTCAGGCAGCTCCATGCACTGGGCATGGACCCAATGTCCCGCCTCTCCTTTGGAGCAAAAAATCATGGCTGGCCGTTGGAGCTCAGTGGAGTAATATGGCTCCCATGTATTGAGGTCCAGCTGACAGACACGGCAACATTTGATCCAGTAGCCTGATTGTGACTCGTCCTCCTCATCTTTCTCATTGTAACTATTATCTTCACCCTCGCTACTGTCGTCCAGCTCTTGAGGCTCACGACCAAAATAGAGCTCGTCTGAATCTTCAAGAGGAGTGGAATTGTCATAATCAGTCAGCTCTTGGCTGCAACCCTGCTGGATTATGATATCTTTGCTTTCATCCTCTTTTTGGAAGTTTACGAGATAGAAGTAATGCATATTCGTTTGGCAAGACCTGCTCTCAGTTGGCACAGCTAGCAACATACTTTGTTCTCCTGCAGCACCGCCATACCAGGTTCCACTATGAACGATATCCGGGGTCCATTTTGGGGGCTCGAGAGGTTCTATGTGAATTCCCTTCTCATCCAGGATGACAGTGCTGCACTCCATTCTTTTCTGAGAGTCGGACTGATATCCTCCTATGATAATATATTTGTGAGCGGGGCCTGTACGAGAGATTATGGCACTCGAGATGGACAGTCCAAAGTCAAGAAGCTCGCACGATAATAACGGACAACCTTGCAGGAGCTCCACATGTATACAAAATAGCCGAGGCGGTCGGCCGTCGCATTTTAAGGAGTGACCCCCAAGAATGTATACACGGTCCTCTCTGGCAAGGGCCACATGGAAAGACTGCCCATCACTTAGCTGTGGAAAAGTGTAAGCAGAACAACAACCGAACTGCATGTCGAACAAAAACACTTTAGGAGGACAGTCAATGACGCAGTTCCAGTTCTCTGAGGTCCTCTCTTTTGCAGGCATGCTGGACCTTCCACCAAAGACGACAAACGCGCTTTTCCCTCTGCTTTGAACCACACTAACTGTGTGGCCGTACCTGGCTCCCGGCACTTCTCCGATCAGTTCTCTTTCTTTACAACGCAGGGTCAGTTTGCGATTGCAGCCGCGACTGTCCATGCTAAGTGCGTAGAGACTTGATGAGATGTCATTGTTGGGAGTGCGGCCTCCGTGGATGAGATAACTTTCTGGAAGTCCATCATGCGGATCAAGACGGCAAACAGCGGGACAACGCAAAGGAGGAAGGTACTGGGAGTCACTGGAGAAAGATATGGCTTTCAACCTGAGCTCACCGTGTTTCAAGCGCACACCAAATACTCCTGTTGGACACGAGCGCTTTGGCCATCCTTTCTGGCCAAACAGGAGGACTTCACCATCAAGCCGTAGAAGAGAACAACCAGGTTGCAGAAGGCCTTCGCAGTTCACTGGATTTAATGCTTGCAGAGTCATCCTAGGTGCAGGTGTCTGCTTCAAAACAACATTCGCGCACACACCCACACACGCAGATGTTGTTTGTTTTCCTCACTTTTTAATATAGCATCCTGGTCACCATCAATATTAAGATAATGGTTCTCTGCCATCTTAATAACATAATTAAAAACAAAACTTATTTATAAAATACAGAAACTACTATAAAATTTTAATTAGAATGAGCCACAAATGTACAGACTTTTTTTTCCCAGAACAAACTATGTCGTAAATGAATTCAGACTAAATAAATCGAGATTAATATGCATCTACTGATGCAGCAATCTAAATGATGATAACCATAACTGTAATAATAATAATTGTATATCAGCTTAGCAACTTTGTTAGCCCTTCACGATTACTTTGTGCCATCTTTATTGGCTCACAATGTTTAATTAATTGATTTGTCTCCATGCCTCTGCTCTTTTTCTTGTCCATACAGTGTTACAAATTAGTTACAATTTAATGTGGCACGGGAGCAACAAGTCATTAAAATGTTGTCAGACTCATTTAAAGCTTGGTTCATTATTACCAAAATACAGCCTCTGGACAAACAAAATAACAAAAGATTACACTTCAGTACCAACAGTACAAGTTGAGATGTATTTTGAGCATGCCTTTGTTCATGCCATTTTTATACACAGTGTCTGTAGAAGAATACAATCAAGTGACTGATGTCACCATGCATATTCGTAACCTCATTACTTCAGTCATTTTAAATCAATTTTAATGCGCTTACCTTGCAGCCAGGATGAGGAGGAGAGGGTGTTGAGGCCTTTAGATCACTTTACTGTGAATTCTAAGATCACTAAGCGAAACCTAATCACTCTTTATATAGCCTTTTTTTGACAAAAGCAGACACTGGCAGTGAGTTTGTGAAGCTTGGTTGACTCACAAACACTTCCAGATCTTGAGGTTAACTGTGTGTGACTGCTGCTCATTGGCGGCGCTGCCTGAATGTGTTTAGCAAGTCACTTCAGAGGTACAACCACAGATCAAATACACCAAAGGAACTAAAAAGAAACGGTGACAGATTTTGTTGCGCAGTCTAAAGTCATCACAAGTTTAAATATGTTGGGAAAAAAAACAACTTCAATGGCATTACTTGAAGAACAAACCTTCAGTTTGTTATTCTTTCACTTGCTTATTTTCTACAAGGGGGCACCTAAATTAAGTGTGTCACTCAAAAAATGCTCTAATTAAGCAGCATCTAAATAATTAACACAGGCTGGATCTGGCAACAGAGGTCTAAATCACAGCCAGCGTGAAAGAACAATACAGCGGGAAAATGGCCTAAATAATACAGGCAATGTACGATGACAGAAATTTAGTCATCAAGTCTTGCAGCAGAGCAGGCATATTTAGGACTGCCTGTTCTCAATGTCATAACAGGACACAGATTATGATGCACATATTAAAACACGACAAAATTAAGTGTTAACATGTACCGTTAAATCCTGACTGACATTTCTGTTTTATCACCTTTAGGGGAAGCATTATTTGATACACACAGTATCACCATGTGCTCTTCTTTATTAACAGTAAACAGCAATTTGCATGCAACCTATTAATAAAGCCTTCAATATTACTGAAGCATGAAACTGCCAATGCAGAGCATTTTTTTTGTCTAGTAATGTCCTTGAATATACTTGCAAAATGTGCAAAAATATATAAATATATATATATATATATATATATATATATATATATATATATATATATATATATATATATATATATATATATATATATATATATAAAGAACCGGGACCTTTGAACTGTGAGGCGGGCTTGCTATTCACTGCCGTCTACACAAATGACCTTTTTTCCGATCGACAGAAAATCACTTTATCAGGACTTTTTTCCGACAACGTGATCGGGACATCACAAACCATTGGGTATTGTCTTGTGCAAGGAAGAAATTACATTTTTGGCAATTGGCCTCCATTTATACTAATCTGTTTGAAAATTAAGTAAATAAGCCTTGCTTATTTGTAATCTTCTGCAATGAATGATTTATTTCAAATTCTTTCCCATAATGCCACAAAATATGCACATGCACAAATCAATATCCTGTTAGAGTGTGGCATGGATGTAATTGCAGGACACAAAAGCAACAAAGCACTCAACATTTTCTTCCTTTTTTTTTACTTGATTTTTATCTTTAAAATAAAACAAAGTCAGCAAAGACTAAAAACAAGATTCAAAGTTACAAAAAATCTGTGATCTGACTAACTGTACCAAACAAAGGCAAACAAACAAACAGCTATTTTGTCAGTCAAAAATATTTAACCCACATTAGTAGTTCCATTGCTTCCAATAACAGTAATTAAATCTAGACCTTTTCCCACTGTATTGAACACGTTATCTGCTGTATTAGTATGCAGCGTTTACTCTTGTACAGCCTCAATTTTGTTGCATTCAATTAAACACTTTGTTTCAGTGTTTCTCGATTTCTGCTTATTTTCTTATGTGTTTACCCACGCACAAAGCCTCTTCTGTCTTCCTTCTGCTCATCCCTTAAGGTTGCGCTCATTTTCTGGCATCTAAATTAATTGCAGGCTTTAAAAATTGCCAGAAAGCCAAACAGATCTGCATACATTTTAATGGATTTATTTCTTGAAGGCATGTTTGCAAATATTCACATCTGTATGTTTTTCATCTGCTGATTGAAATCCTTACAGTGTGCACGGGCCATTGAAGCATGTAGAACAATGTGTTATTCTTCTATGATGTTGTGTAATGAGATGATGAAAAAGATGTCTGCCCATCCATCTGTCATATCAGTCGAGGGTTGAAAAGAAGTAACGCTTAAACATCCAGAGAAAAACTGAACTTGAAGCAGGTGTGCACTCACTCATTAACATAATGTTTTTGTGCACTGAGCGGCTGGGAGAACACTCGAGTTGTGAAAAACAAAGGCTGAAACCACAAGTGCCTGGAAAACCGTTAGGGCTTGAAAAGTCTGTCGCACCTGTTTGCCTCAACTCATGCTTACACAACTGAGTAGCAAAGAGAAGACTTTCCCCTTGTTACTACAGGAGATCACATGATGTCAGATGGATGTGCTTTGTCTTTATTTTCCAACAATTGTTCCATCTGCAGGAATTCAGCAAGGGAGTTCGGGGGGGGAATCAATGATTGCGGCTACCTGAAGGCATTCAATTAAAACACCGCTGAAGCCTGCGTCATTGCCAAAGACGGGCTTTTGTGTAATGTGCCGAGTATGCAGTGCGGGCACACTTAAGGCATGGATCTGTACATAATTAATGGAAGAAAGTCATTAGAAGCTACTGTTGCACCTGTTTCCGTCCTTGGTAATCCATCACTATCTGGCGGTTGCTACCCTGATTTTGACAGATGACATCTGTTCAAATCCTTGTATTGTAAATTTGAAACATTGCTCGATGATCACATCATCTTCACCACAAGAATAACAATATACTAATGGTTGGCAATCCGTGTCAATGCTGAACCTCAAAAGTTGTACGTAATCCATTTTGTGACGCTGTTTGACTTCAATTTGTTCTAATTTGTTAGAGTACATACTTCATTTCGACATGAATGCCTGGCCATGACTCCAAAATAAAAGCAAAAAGTCTGCTTTCTTGATCTACGTGACAATATTTCTGCTGAGAAAACCAGCTCATTGTGAGACAATTGAGAATCACAAAATATGGTAACAAATATTTAAATGAAAAATACTCTCAAAAATACAAAACAGCCCAAAAAAAACCCTACAACATCTTGCGTTGTGCGCTATTTAACGATCTGGTTACCAGACGTGAACAATTGTAGCAGTCTTGACATTGTATTGTTTTTTTTCGGTCTGTTTGCTGTTGAAGTCAGTTGTGGTGTTTCAAGATAGGTTGCTTGAACATCTGCAAATTTCAGTAACTAGCCAACAAATTTCATCATCTGACATATCACTTTAAAATCTGAGGAGGTTTGACATCTCAACAGATGTAATTAGGCAAAAATGGTTCTTTGGCATGAACAACTTTCCTACAACAGCTTTCAATTAATTCCCGAGGCATCATCTTCAGGTCTTATATTTCATAGCTCCTTTGATTTACATTTCATCACTTTTTAACAAGCATCGAAATGGAGGTTTGTGGTTTTAGATCTACCATGTTGCAAACTGATGATGCACGAGATGTGACAGCGGCAGGTTAGGAGAATGTCATCACGCAGGAGCGATCAAAACATACGTTATTATAAGTACGTTATTTGCATGACATTATTGGAGTACATGATTAAGCAAAATGCATTGCCAAACTTTTTTGTTTTTCAACTTTTATCCGACTTGCTATTCTCTCTGCGGTGGGAGGGCTGGAGGGGCATGCTCTCATTTAAACAAAACATCGAATCCCGGATGTGATACAATTTTCTTAAATGCATAAATGAAAGCACTGATTTAAAAGTAGAAATAAACTTGTTAAAAAGGATAAAGAGATGAATTACATTTACATTTTTTTGCCCATGTTCGGATGACATGATGATCTGCTATGAGGTAAGGAAGAGCAAGTGAAGTATTACTGTGCAGCCGTTTACATGGCCGTCCGCTTGCTTCTGTTTGATGTCAAGGTCAAGGGTCACATTATGTTGTTTTCAACATTAAGTGGTCACTATGTCCATTTCTACAAATCATTTGTGAAAAAATGTTCAAGATGAGAAACTCCAGGTCATTCAGATACAGCCTCACAGAGACATGCTACGTAGCAAGATGGTTCAAAATGATTTAGCAATGATGCGCATAGTCTGCTAAGCCCTTATTTTCATGTACTTTGATTGATTGCAACATTAATCTCTTGGTTGCTGGGAAGTGAAAGTCAAGACCTTAAGGAGGACTTTTTGTAGAAAATGGACATCTGTCGAAAATGTATTTTAAATCAGTTAATTTTACATACATACATATACGTATGTGTATATATATATATATATATATATATATATATATATATATATATATATATATATATATATATATATATATATATATATATATATATATATATATATAGTTCAAGTCTGTGTTGCGTTTTGTGCGGGTGCTGTTAATATGTGATAAGACTTGAACATTGCATGTTGTTTTAAAGTGCATAAAGAGCCAGTAAGTCACTGTGTTTGAAGACAAAGACTTTCTTCTTTCGAGCACATACATCTTTTGTAGGCTATTACAGTCCGTGTTGCCTTTGGGAATACAGATTGAGTGCATTCATTGTTGGTTTTTGCTTGTGCGCTTTTACAAAGTGAAATCTCAAGATTCTCTTCTAATGCCTTATTGATTGAAGAAAGAGAATAATGCTGTTATTTGATCCAGCGTTATGTACAACAGCATATTGAGAAATACTTTTGTGTGGATTTACTATGTTTTTCATCAGGGAATGAATATCCTTTGTGAGGGTGGAAGGGGTCCTTCAATGTGTTAAACCACCAATATAATTATACCAATAGCCTCAAAGTACTAAGATTTGACATTCTGCTACTACGACTGCTGTTACTACTACAAATAATAATAATAATAATAATAATAATAATAACACTACTACTACTTATTATTATTGTTATTATTGTTATTATTATGTAAATGCTGTACTGTACTGTAGAATTCTTACCAGAATTAATATGGTGAGTATCTGATCTTCTCTTTTTTTACTTTTGCACAACAGCACAAGATCTATAACTATAGAAAAGGAAAATCTTTCATCATAATGTTACTGGACCAGTTACAGTACTCAGCACTCCATAAAACATAATCACATGAATCTAGCATGTATTATTGATTGTCATTTTTCATCTAGTGACTGGATAGCTGGGAGGCACTCATGCTTAACTGTTTCCTATGTGAAGGGACCTCTCTCACTTTAAAGTAATCAAAGATGTTATTAATTAGAAGCCGAATACCGGATCCATGCTGGGACCATCAGTTTCACTGTATAGTCCACTGATCTATGGTATTGACTACAACAAGGAGCCATCTAATCAGAATCATGGCAAAATCAATAGCTGTTGTAGGCTGAAGTTCAGTCCATGCCTCAGTGTACACAACTGTGCTAAACTCCCCAGCTTCCATTCCCTCAATTTCTTTCAAGTAAAGAAACTAGAAAAAGTAACTTTTGGGTTAAAATACCCAGAGACCAGTATGATGTAAATGAAAGTCATACACAGAGTGACATTTATCATTGTCATTTCAATATGAAAAATATGTAATATTTTTGGACTTCCATCGGTCAATCGAGATTGGTTGGAAACCAACATGCTTTATTTCTGCTTGGCAGGCAACTTGCATACATTCACAACACTGTTGTAACATTGTCATTCCACATCGATTCTCAGCTCTTGCTCTCTCTTGATCTCACCCGCCCCACTTCCCAATGGACCACGTTAAGTTGCTGAGCCACACTCCAGTGTCATCTCCAAGTTGGTCAAAAGGGCTTGCAGATCTGAGCATCGTAATCCGAACATCTGAAAAGACGCCTCATGATCATCGTAAGAAGTAGGACACGGAGAAGAGAAGGACAGAGAGTGAAGTGCTCTAACTGTGACCACTTGCAAGGAAGTGATCTTTCATCCACCCATTTCATCCGTCTATTATCTAAGCCTCTTGAGACATTTGGCCATTTCATTTTGGAATTGAACTTAAAATGTGCACTCTGTTTTTGGAGAGAGTTCTCGTTGTTGCAGTGTGACGTGGTGATTTTTGCCCGTTCAACCAGAAAGGAATATGTGATTTCCAAGGTCATTGATGTTAGAAGCAGAGGGAACGGCATCGAGGCACAAAGAGAGCAAAGAGAAATCCTCGCTCAGAAAGGCAGACAACAGAAATTCACAACAATGGCGCGTGTCATGCAAGGAAATCCGAAAGACAGACAGCGTAATGATCAGTTCAATATGGCGCTGTGAATATGATTTAGATTTGAATATATTTACAGACTAAGATCACACTTCAAATCATTTGGTAGCTTGCAATTTTTAATTTTTTCGCACAAACGTGTTCGTGGTTACGCAGTGCGCCGATATGTACAAACAGAACAGCTATATTCTTGACCTCTTTCATTGATTTTCTTCAGTGTAATAAAACTGATCATAACTGGCCAGAGCGAGCTAGTACGTATGTATTTTTATGGACCACATCATTAGGTTATAATGAATGCTTGTATTCAATTATTGATGAATTACTTTCAATGAAGGAAGACTTCATGGACTAAATGCTTTAATCCCTGCGTGTCCAAACCGCAAGTGTGTCGTGATCATTATGATCATTTTGAACTCGGAGGATACCAAAAGATTAAAAATATGTGGACCACGGAGCAATGAAAGACTAGTAATTAGAAATACTAAAACAATAAATCCCCCACCACATTAGTTTTCAACGAAAGAGAGATTTTTTTTCAACAATGACATAATGGCATCACTGTGATTCTTTATGTGGTCTTTACATTGAGTTTTGTGCTAAATATGTATATTGGTTTACTTTCCAGTGTTGTTTTTTTTTTTTTTTTTTTAATGGGAAGCTCACTGTTTTGGACAGTACGGTACCTGCTGAGGAGCAAGCATCAAATCAGGTTGATCCTAAAAACAAATGGTTTTCAAATCAGAAAATGTCAGACTTTTTTTGTCAATGAAACAGTTTGACTAGTGGCTCTGGTAAAACCTGAAGTTTGTGATGACTCTACTACCCTGTGGTGTGCGACATTTTGAAAAGGGCATTGCATTACAATACATCTTTATTTCTATATGTAGCAATTTCACCACTGCTGCCGCTCTACAAAAGTGCTTTCCAAAACTTAGGACATAAAAACATCAACAACAATACAAGAGAAGACATAACATTAAACAATGCCAACAATTAAATCCAACCTATTTTTACATACGCCTGTTTGAAATGGTTGACAATCCAGTATTCACAATCTATCCTTTCAATTGTATTGCAATTACGTCAGTTCAAGATTTCCCCGTTGCATTGATTTGAAGTCTCGAGATGGCCACAGTGTTGGTACAGAGAACTTTTTCTAATGGAATGAAAATTGGATTTGCTGTGTTTTCAGCAAGCAATGTTCCAAATCAAACAGGAAATGGTTGTTCTTTTGCATAATGTCTCTTCTCTAAGCTTTTGCACAGCACTGAATGCCCTGCCCTCGTGTGGGGGGTTGTACGGTAAATAATATTCAACACAGATAATCATTTTAATGAATAATCAAAGTTTCATACAAAGCACTGTTTTTTGGTCCAAGACATACAGTCTCTCACATGTTTATTTGATAAAGTCCAACATTGACACTTCTCAGATCAAAGCGAGCAGAGACGTTTGGCTTATGCATGGTTTAGGTTGTGCAGACGTGTTCAATCAACGGCATACGTGGGATTTGATGTCGAGAGGAAAAGCAGCAGGCTAAGGTCATCTCTTCCAATTGACACAGAATTTATTTGGCAGGAGCCTCGATTGCCACTCAGTGATGCTGACAGAATGGAAGAGCCCACTGTGAGCTCCCACCTTGATTATCAGCTTTAATTATGAATAGACTGCTGCAAGCGTAAAATGAGAGTGAAAGATGGTGTTTTGGGAAGTGTCTTTTTGACTTTGAGTGGAAACAAACAAGCTTTGTCACAGAACAAATCACCGCTGGACGTTTTACATCGGCACGAATAAATCAGTTGTGCGGAGCGAGTCAGGCCAAGTTTGAATTTGCCTGGACAATACAGTTTGTAATCTGCTCTGTTAAAACTAAAGGTATTTAAACTATACAGCTTTGAAACACAAAGTGTTGTTGGCACACTGAATAATAACAATGTGTAAATGTCAAGGGGCTTATTATTTTGAATGGTCCTGCCAGTGGAAAGCGGCCATATTTGTTATGAAGCGTTTAGTTGATGTTAGATGCTTTGGCATATGCCATCATTAATGACTGCCAATTATTTAATGACTTCACAAGAGGAACTAGTTTAGGGTGATGTGCGGAAACTGCTGATGCATTTTGCAGTGCCAGTAAAAATGGAAAAACAGCCTAGCATCTCCGCTAAAAGGAAGGAAGGCCCTTGGCTGTTAACAATGCAGCATCATTAGTTAGCATGGGACAAGACACAAAGCCCACGAGACATGATGTCTCGCAAGATTGAGTCCTCAAGAACAAGACGAGATTTTCACAAAATTTGTAAAATGAAATAACCCCTAATAAGTTTTTAAAATGTTTTCTTTTTTAACTGAGCAGACCGCAAGGAAATTAACGATCAAGTATGGAACCAAACATAACAAAGGGTCAGGCTTTTTATCTGCACTCGTTCTTGTATGTGAATAGTTTAACCAAATGTATACAACTTTTGTGAGTTGCTGTGTATGGCATACATTTATTTTATTTTATTTTTTTTGGAGTGTTTACAAGCGGTCTTTGTCTTTATCTGAAAATATTCTGTCATTCTTTTCTTGAAATAGAAAACTAAACTTATGCCTCCTAGGTGATTTGAAAGTAATGGGAGCATCCTGTATTTTGCCCGGGCAGTATTTTGATAGAATGGTGAGCACGTCCGTCTCACAATTCTGAGGTCCTGGGTTCAATTTCAGCTCTGGCCTGCCTATGTCGCGTTTACATGTTCACTCTGTGCTGGTGTGGCTTTTCTACTACTCTGGTTGCCTTGCACAACATCAAAAGCGTCCATGATAGGTGAATTGGACACTCCATATTGTTCTTAACTGTGATTGTTCAGCACGCTAGTGACCGAGTGAGGATAAGCGGCTATAGAGAATGGATGGATAGATTTCTCCTGTAGGGTTGTAGCTATTAAGTGTTATGGTTTGCAGATACAGTGGACCCCTGGTTTAGGACATTCTGGCTTACGTTTTTTTTCGCTTAACAACGTGGACGTTTTTTCGTCCCCACTTTGCACCATTTTTATGGCAGCAACAACTACAACTCTCGTGTGGTCATATTTCGATCATGGCGGTCAGTGTGCATGCGTGACTGCGAGTCGCACCGCTCTCATACATCATTAAATGTGTCGCTGCATACGTCACTACAATGCTGGTCTGCTATTGGTCGTCGTCCAGGCTTACTATGATACTGGTCTGCTATTGGTCGGTGTCACGGCGTCACTAAGATGGTGGTTTGCAATTGGTCAGCATCACAATGTCATTAAGATTGCGACATGGTAAAGACTTGATCTCGTGTGAGTGCTTACAACATTGTATTTAGTGTGCATTTTATTGCTTATTTCAAATTTTAATTCGTTAGCCATGGGCCCCAAGATTGCTGGTTATTTTAAAGGGAAAAGTAAGAAGATGATTAATCTGGAAACGAAGCTGGATATGATCAAGAAAGACAAATCAGGCTAGGCTAGACTACTCTCGCTGGGGAACATGACCATAACAATTTCAAGTCACGTCACTCCAAAGGTAAATATATCTCCTATATATTTTTTATTTATGATGTTATTTATTTATATACATGTATATTATATATACATAGAACTTACTATACTCTTCCGTTACTAAATTTCAATATGTATATGCAATTTTGATGTGTTTACCTTAGGTTTTATACACATTTGCTAATTACCATTGGTTTATATTCTCCACCATACAACGATTTCGCCAACTGCGGAATCAATTAATTTCGAATAGCGGGGGTCCACTGTACAATTAAAAAAACCAAAACATTTTCATTTGTTTGGTAAAAAAAAAAAAAAAAAATATTGTAGAAAACATTTTTACACATTTTCACTTATGAATGACAATTTGAATGGACAATTTTGATCATTTTATAAAAGTTTTTTTTTTTTTACTTAAATGTAAACCGTCTAAAGATTTTAGACAACATCCTCCTCCGTGAATCAGTAGTAACAGCAACTGTGTCAGGCTGTAAGCATAAACGTGTGCAGAGTGCATCCAATAAACTTAATCCATGAAAAGTAATCCAATTGCTCTCGCATGCCTATATGGAGCACTCAAGCACAACAAGCTAGCTGCTAATATATGCTACATGCTAACTAAATGATCACAACAGGCACTGTACAATAAAATGTCAGATTAATTAGATTGGTTTTTACTGCTCTGAATGGGTGTGTGAATGTGATTTTAGAACAGCCGTTGTGTTGTTTTGAAATCACATTCACACTCAGTTACACTGGGAACAACAGTTTGTGCGGTAGAAAGAGTCAATTTAACTGTTGTCGATGCTTAGAACAACGTAAAAAACCAAGGGATTCCAAGGTATTTGTATCCATATACTATTTGGTGTGGTAACATTTATTTTGAAGTTGGCTGACCTCACCATGTTTGGCAGTGTGTTTTACTGTCCTGCAGAGCAGTAACAAACAGTACCTTACCCTATGTAATTCCAACGCCAAAAAACAGCCAAAAGCATAAAATATCTCATGCTGTGCAGGCATGAGAAATCAAGTGTGTTTCCAATCTCATGAAAACTCGACATATGTTATCTTGTCCCATCCCAAATCATAAAAAAATTCTATTTCACCAGTGTATGGAATTGCCTATTATTAATTAAAAGCATGATCAAACATGAAACGCATTAAAAGATGTGTTAGAAGAATTTTGTGTGATTAAGTGGCCATATCTTTCATTGTTACTGGTAGATAGCTAGTAAAGGGTAAAAAAGAAAACAATGTGACTCTAACTGTAAGTGTTCCGTGTGATGAACTCGCTTGTGATTACCCGAGACGAAGAACAGATTAAAAGGAAAGTGAAGCTGGGGGTTGGCAATATGTAATAAAATTAACTCTTTCAAAAGCCTTAAACTCTCCTTTTATGAACATGGCTGTACAAAATT
Organism: Hippichthys cyanospilos; assembly: GCF_059441005.1. Classification (NCBI taxonomy): domain Eukaryota; kingdom Metazoa; phylum Chordata; class Actinopteri; order Syngnathiformes; family Syngnathidae; genus Hippichthys; species Hippichthys cyanospilos. Next base: position 6,737,265 of record NC_142374.1, read on the forward strand.
GTATACACCCTTTGACATTCACCGCCTATTCAGCTTACAATCTGCCCTATCTGGTCATATTGTTGTGATCTTTTTGTTTGCATGCTGTTATTCTGCATTCCTGACCCTGCTTGTCTCTTGTGTCTGTTATCCGCTTTTGGATTCCATTAGTACAGTGACAGAGGTGATTACAAAAAGCTCAGGTCTTTTAATCAAATGAATGATCATCGATGCCGCTTTTCATCTGTCACTCCGCACAGCAGCTTTCCCTCAAGTGTATTGTCTTGGGTGTCTTCTCCCAGACTTGTTGATATGGCTCAGCTATCATGCTCCTTCAATTCCATATCTATTTTCTACGCTTTGCCGGGGAGGAGATCAGCATTTGACTCCCCAGGTGAGGTCTTTCATTTTGATGTACTCATTCAGTACATCCATAATCTGTGAAACCAGGGAGTTTCTCTCTCTGGAGCACGGCTCGATATTGGGATTATTAGTGCAGACTGCACCAAAAAAAGTCATGCTTGGTGGGAGACTTCATCCTCTTCAGTTTTACAACGCAAAACACAGAAATTCTTGTGCTGTGAACATTGGAACTATATACTATACACAGTAGCAGCGTGACCATGATTTGCTCCATTTTTTAATTTTACAAGTCCAATTTGAGAAACAGGTAAAAAAAAAAAAAAGAGAAGAAAAGAACAACAAACATACAAATGAAAAATGAAAACAACGGCAAGGAGCTTAAGTCAGCCAAACGTCCCGTCCAAATACTCATATGAAGATTAACCATCACCACAATCTTTTCTCAGCATAATGAGATCCAAAATAAAAAGGAATATAAACAACATATTGACATAAAATCAGTTATATTAATCGTTCCCAAACATCAGTCATACTGGGCTGCAGAAGCCACACCCAAAATTACTATTTGCGTTTTGCGTATTATTTAAGTCTGAAAGACATTTGATTTTGGAAATGAAGAAACTATTTTGAAAACTGACAGGGTACTCTTTGAATCGTTGTTGAATTGAGCGTATTTAATTCAGCTCTTGTCTTGAATTTTATTACATCATGTTCGGGGACCCAGTGAAGTGTCCATTAAGAATAGAGTTGCATGCTTTCCTGGTGATGCATCTCAATAACACCACATTATGTGACCCCTGAGAAATGACTGGACCCTGATATAAATGACGTCCCCCAAAATTGCGTTTGAGGATCACACCAAATTCAGTAAATGAGACAATCATTTGAATCGTTTTTCTCTATTGCGTTCCCCCACACATTGTGACCTAAAGAGTGCACAGATTTACAATGCAAGCAAAGGAAGCGGTCAATCTAAATCAAGCTCAGCCAGTGGAGCGTCTGACGAGAAGATGTGAAAAGGACTTAATGGTTTGGTTTCTCACATTTAATCAGGTTGTGGTCTGCATTAAGTGTCCGTTGGAGGCAGCATCCATTATTATGTTGATGTACTCTAAGTGACCTGGATGGAGAGTTTATACTTTTAAATGCATTTCAGGAAGATAGATCAATCACTTGTCCTCTGATGTCTTTCAGCTGGTGATAGTGAGAGATGATGTTCTGACCTTGTGTCACTCTCACAGCTGCAAATGACCCTCAGCACCACCTGAAGACACACAAGATGTCACATCACACCCTGAAGCGATAATGAAATGTGCCGACCAAGCCCATATGCTTGTTGTAAAATGACCGCCTTGTTCAAAATCTATTAAACCCTTTTTTTTTTTTTAACTAATGTTTGTTAATATTGACTTTGAGGGCTTTCCACAATAAACAATAATTTGTGAGGACAACAGTTTTTGGTCCTTTGTTTCTGTCACTTGCTGACATACAGTTATGCCCTGGGATATGTGTTACCCTTGTTATGAGATTTTTTTTTTTTTTACATATATGAGCCATCATTTGGCCAATATTTAAATTTAACTTGCATGTAAAAAATTGGCATACAAGTGCTGTGGTGGCAGTGATGTCAAATCACTTCACAACAAGTAAGCATTTTGCAGATTGTGAATGATTCTTTCAAAAAGAGGCATCCATCCATTCATCCAAGAGTCTCTCCTGCGTGTCCTGGGTCATCCCCGGGGCCTCCTCCCGGTGGGACATGCCCAGAACACTTCACCGGGTAGGCGCCCTAAACAAATACCTCGACGGGCTCCTCTCAATGCGGAGGAGCAGCGACTCGACACTGAGTCCCTTCCGGATGACCGAGCTTCTCATCCTATCTCTGAGGAAGAGCCCAGACACCCAGCGGAGGAAACTCATTTCGGCCGCTTGTATCCGGGATTATAGGTGAGGGCGGGAACATAGATCAGCCGGTAAATAGAGAGCTTCACCTTTCGGCTCAGCTTTTTCTTCACCGCAACAAACCAACACAGAGTCTGCATTACAGCAGACGCAGCACCCATCCGCCTGTCCATCCCCCGTTCCATCCTACCCTCACTCGTGAACAAGACCCAAAGATACTTGAACCCCTCCACTTGGGGCAGGACCTCAACCCCGACCCGGAGAGGGCTTTCCACCCTTTTCCGACTGAGGACCATGGTCTCTGATTTGGATAATGATGATTTGCTGATCTTCATCCCAGCCGCTTCACACTCGGCTGCGAACCACTCCAGTGAGAGTTGGAGGTCACGGCCTGAAGAAGCCAACTGCGCCGCATCATCCGCAAAGAGCAGAGATGTATTGCTGAGACTTCCAAACCGGACCCCCTCAATGCTTCAGCTGAGAGTCTGTCCATAAAGGTAATGAACAGAACAGAAACATAAAGAAAAGAGAAAACAACTCAGAATGTGCAAAGGCAAACCAAAATCCAACAAAAACACAGAAAAGAAAGTAACAGAAAACCCCGACACTAACCAAAACACCACAGAACATAAAACTCGCTCTGTCAAGCTGTCTTTCTAATTTCTACTCTCTGAGTTTAGTTTCTGAGTCTCGGGTTCCTGTCTTCTTCCACAAGTTTTGTTACCGAGTCGTGGTTATGTTGGATATTTGTGTAAAAAGACTTTCTAGTTTTCCTTGTCCCATCTCGTCACGGGTCCCAATTCTCCTCTTCACATGGCAGAACCGACAACCGGGAATCGTGGTGCGATCTGAGTCATTGTGAAAATGCATTGCTGCACCCCTAATTAGGATCATATTTTGATGTGCAGTATGTATTTGCTACAATGACATCTTACTGGCCAAGTGTATGTCAAGGAAGACTAGCTAAACACATATTGTAAATCTTAATTGCAACAATAAGTTGTAGGTTTGCTCAAGAAAGAAAAGACTAGAGGCTGATGAAGTGATGTAGAATGTTGTTTTATTCTCGGGGGTCTCCTATTTTGTGTTACAAGTTCCATTGGCCGGATTTTCTTTGTACGTGCCTGCACAGAAAGCATTAGTGGGGAATAATTATTGTTCTTTAAAGACAACCTCCACAAAATCTGATTACATTTCATTTTTAAACATTAGTGGAACAATGTTAACATCCGCACACTGGTTCTGAAGTCATGCATATTTAATGCATGCCCTCAGTCACTGAATTTTAATTGGTAGGTGGAAAAGCACAGCAAGTCGAAAGGACAAGACCTTTGCAGATGTGTCAAGATTTTCTTGCAGTTGCTCAAACTAAAATCTGCTCGCAGGCTTGACACTTTTGCCATAGTCAGTGTATGAATCATAGCATTCGGTAGAGCACACAGAGTGCATTATACACACCCACAGATACCCGAAATATTACGGATGACTAAATTGCCTTCATTAATAATGAGGAATCAATCTGAATGTTCTTTTCACACCAGTCTTGAACTTGGAAGCAGAAGCTGTGCAATCTTTTTTGTACTAACTAAACTTCCCATCAAGTCGCAATGTTGATCTACATTAACCGGTGCCTTTTCTGTTTGCATGCTAATCAAATATTATGCCCATCTTTATTCTGCGCGACGGCGATTTATGCTCATGTACAGCAGTTTCTTGGTAAAAAAAAATAAAAAACAGATTTTAGACAAGCAAATGTTGCTGTGAGATATTATCCAAATGCACACATTCAACTAATGTAGTATTTTTGTGCGCTATGTCCCATGCTGCAGATTGTGTTTGTGTGGATTCTTTGCAAACAAATATGCCCCAGACCTGTGGGGATCCTTGCAGCACTATAGCTCACACTCATTCCTCCCTGCAGGAGGTGCCTCTGCCTGTTGTGGCAAAAGCGCAGAGGCCATAACCACAGGCTTTCAGTTAGATAAAAGGGGTGCAGGAAGCCTCAACCTGCCTCCTGCGCTGTCTGCAGGTGTGCTGGCAGTGGGCAACCAATGATAGCAAGCAGGTGAGGGAAAGGGAATGATGTAAGACAACACTGTTTTGTCCACACAGTTTAGTCAGTATTGTAGGCTTCTTTCATAGGATTTAATCCAGAGTGATGCAAGCGCTTACAACTCATTATCACGTTGTGAACTCACTGAATATACTCTCATGCTACATTTAAACACACGGGTAGTGTAACCAAGTTGATATTACTAAAATGGCCCCTTTGAAGTATTTCTTAAAGGAAAAACATTAAGAAATGGATGTACTGTATTTTAAAATCATGTACATTTTTGAAAATTACTCTATAAACCGTGGGTTTCTCGCACTAACCCTGGTCCACTTTTCTACTCGTGAGAATTTTTTGACCTATTTGGCTCACCACATTTTTTGCTGGTATTCTGCAATGCAGCAGTGAGCAAGTTCTCCTTTGTAGCCCCGCACATGACTGTCACACAATGCAAACCTTGGAAGGAAACGTTGCAATACCGTCCTCCAAATCCCAGCGATCTCATAGGGAAAACTAAATCTTACTTTTTAAAGTGCTGACATCGTTTTTACAAACGGACCAATTACATAGGGGCCGGTGTACAGGCCATTCAATTGCCCCTTTAAAGGATTTACAAGCCAAAAATTAATTACAGCATGCTATTTATCGAAAAAGAAAAATGCTTTAGTTCTAGCGTAGAGAAATATATGCATCATTTTTTCTTCTATGTAAGAGAGGTTGAATATAATTAGCTCCATTTCCATTATGTACTCCAATTGCTGGAAGCAAAACATCTACATTGTGCACAACTGAGAAACACTGGGCCTTGGCTTGTCGCAATACTATATTTATCACCCCGATTCAACAAACAACATGCCAATTTAGTCTGTTAAGCTTGATGGACTGCCAAGTAGACAGCAGCTGGAGTACAAACACTTGAACATTGTACAATCAACGTTTGGCATTCAGCTGACATTCAGAACAAAATAACTTGTGCAAAGCCAGATGGGTAATTGATGAATATTACGGTAATAGTTAAGTTGATTACAGGCGGCAACTAAATGTCTACTCTGAGGACAGTATGGGTGACTGTATGTTGCCTAGCTGAGGTTATTTGAGGCCTTTGTGGGGGGCAGACTCATTTGTCCATTTCACTGACGGATGGAAACTCGAGTGAGACATGATTCATTTTACTCCACCTCCCTTTTGTTATCGTGTGTCTGATCTCTGCCATATCTTCCACAATGTACACAACAACTTCAGTGGCAAGATAATGGCAAACAATCAAAGCATCTATATCACTCAGTGTTTTTATAATCATAATTCTGACCATAAATACATAGAATTGTGCCATATCAAAGAAATTCTAACGTTACTTGTAAAAGAAACATTTCCATGCACAAAATATTGCAGTGTTGCAATTTCTGCAAAACAATTTGTCAAATATCCACATTTTCTGGAAAATCAGAAGTCAAAAGTCAACCAGCGTCATGCGATGTGAGCAAATCTCATGAGACTCATCTAAGTCACAACCTAAAATATTTCAAGTGCTTTTTCTTTGCGATTAGGGGTTTTCTGCTGGCAACATATGTAAACTCAAGAAAACCTATTAGTGAGACGTGGAGGGGAAAGAACTTACTGTGATTCCACTATGAAACCGAGAAGAGTGCAATGATGAGAAACGTCATACTGGAAATGAAACTTAGATTTGTGCCAGGCGCAAATCTGCTCTACGGCACAGTCAAAGACACTTTTGATTTATTTATTTATGCAGACGCACACATCTTGGCACATTTAGATAAGACATAGTTTCTTATTGTGCCGAAGATGAGGGGTTTAAAAAATAGAAAAAGATGACAATCGCCCTAATGCGTTTAATGAATTGATTCTACAATGATTCAAACAGTTGAGTGAATACTGTTGTCGTATTTATGGATGAAATACAAGGACTTCTAGCACACATAGAATCAGAGTGCCTGTGCCTCCATGCGATCCACCAAAATGTCATTGCGCTAGCAATGTGATGTTCACGAACAAACGAGCCTGTGGAAAGGTTCTCTACTGTGAACGATGCGGGATGAAGACTTTGCAAGTCACATCTGGAAAGGGCGTCATCTTAGCATATTAGCGCTGCAGCAAGTGCAAAAACGAGAGGGACTTCATGAAGAGGGAGGAGAGGGACAGACATGGAGCAGCAGTGGTAAGATCTGAGTGACTAGAAGCTCGATTTGATAGATTTGATTGCTTTTGTCAAAATATTTCAGGTGCAGTCTACACTTGTGTGCTAGTCATTGTGTGTCAAGTTTATATTATGTTCTATAGAGAATACGAAGTTCATGACTTTTTTTTTTTAACTTTTCCATACAACAAAATGAAGTCATTTTTAGCACAGTTTCCAACATGCATATTGTACTTACGACTTACAATATTTTAGATGACAATATTTAATGTCCCAATACTTAAACAATTCCAGTATGACATGGATTGCAATGTATCACTAATTCCAGTTTTTATTTTACGAGTAAAACATTCAACATTGGAGCCCCTTGTTTAAACTTTGTTGTTTTAAAATAAACTAAAACTATAGAAAAGAGACAGTCTTTTGTAACTCTTGAATGACTGAATCCCTTTGAAGAGCCAAATGCCCAGTCAGTATTTTGCACCATCTGCATTACCATTTAGACCTGCTTTTATTAAGACTAAATAAATAAAAATGTCACGGGGGTGTGCGGCGGGTAGGAATGCTGGCGTGGTTGCGGAGGTGGAGGACCCATAAGCAGGGAGGCATCGATGCAGGGGCTTGATGAAATCCATATTTATTGACAACGAACGGGAACGAAAGCGGGAAAAACAGGACGGCAAAAACTAAGGGCGCAGGCAGGCTGGAAAAACAGAAAAAACTACAGGCAGGCTGGCAGGAATACACGGAACTGATGGACGAGACGGGACTACAGGACAACAATGACATGACATGACAGTATGACAATGACAATGATCCGACACGGGCTGTAACGAAAACCAGGTTTAAATACATTCACAAACTAATCAGACAAACACACGGCAGCTGAGCAGGGACAAAAGGCAAAGGGAGCGGATTGGAGGACACGAGGGGCAGGTAACGCGGACAGGTGGACTAAATCAAAACTATCGCAGGGAGACACGAGAGGAGCAGGAGCAGAACCATATATGAAAACAGAAAGGAACATAACCCCTCAAAATAAACCCACAACCCAAAATCCAACAACCATGACAAAAAATAAATGCAATGTGCTGTGCGCTGAACGCCTCATGACGTGCAGCGTGTTCTACCAAATTCACTTAACACTAAACTAGACTCCCCGTCACCAGAGTTAACATGCAACCGTTTTTGCACTTAGCGCTGTGTTCTTTCTGTGACCAAACTGTCAGGTGTTTCAAGGGCAAGGCAGCGTTGCAACAGAGCACCCAATACGACAATATACTACCTCAAATGATGGACTGAACTTGCGCAAGCACAGCCATTAAGTTACTTCTTAAATGTTTTTGTTTTTTTAACTTATTTCTATATTTTACTGCGTTTATTTCTAGCCACAACCTTGTGAACATATGATTATGAACTTATGGTTCATTTTTCTCATATTTTTCAACATGAGAAAGATTCATTTGGTAAAGCAAGTTTCTTTGCACTTTTGCTCAGTGGTTCATCCACTCATTTTTTACACAACTTATCTTCACATATCCCAGTTCATCAACAAGTACAAGTTGAGCGAAGGCAATGGTCAAATTTATAATAATTTGTAATTCTCATGTTAGCTAAGCTTTCTCCTAGAATACACTGATAGTGGGTTTTATATGCCATGTGTGCCAAATGTGCCACTGGATATTTGAGTAATGCATTCAGGGTATCATCAGGAATCAGTATACAGGATTACTGTGGAAGACGGTGGAAATGTGTTTTTATTCTCCTGTGGGTGTCACTGTTACTTCACACAGTGTAATTCAGAGCTCCCTCTGCACTAATGGCTTACACTGGCTGATGAACAGAGGCCACAAGACGCAAAACACTATTTATGCACACAACAAGACACATGGCCAAGGCCACACACACACACACACACACACACACACACACACACACACACACACACACACTATGCGTTTGTGTGAGCATGAATCCTGGCAGTGAGGAATGAGGCAGAAAGCCGAAAGCTCTAAATATGTTACATGGGAGAGTGTGTTAAGGTAGAAGCTCAGCTTTACTTACTGTGTTGTTAGATAAATAGAAGAAGACAACCAAGCAAGCAATTGGTCTAAAATAGCTTCGATAGTAAGCACATTTCAAAGCTTTGGAGACAGAGGAGAACCTACTTGCATCATGAGATTTGCATTAGTCATAAAAGTCCTTTCTGGTCTGCCGTGTTAGAAAGAGCTACAGAAGCAATGAAAATGCATTGATAACACCTATCACTGTTCAAAGTTTTTGTTTTTTGTTTTCCTCAGTGTTTGATACGGACAACCTCAAAACACATTTTATCATTGAAGCAGTAGACTATGATTCATAATGAAATGTAAGGAATGCATTGGTAATTATGTATGATAACCAAGAACCGTGAATTCAGAGATCAAAAGAAAGACTCAGAACCCTCGAGATCATCACTTCAGACTCAATTTGGAGGACTGACTTGGCTCGCTCATGGGAGAATGTCACCTTGCCAATACTCTGTGACTTGCCACAGACCCCAGTACAAGCCCTAAATGTACCACTGTGGATTTTGTGATGGATGACTGGGATTTACTTAGTCAAACACTTGCATGGATGGTGGTGAATGTGCCCCATCCCCTCCCCAAAAAGTATCTTTCTCCTACACATTGTCAGTATTTTTAGTGTGCATAAAAAATACATTAAATGAGAGTTTTCATACTTCGGAGTGTGTGGTAAAGGTTGAACTTTATAAATGGTATTATTTTGGATTCTATACTAATCACAGTAACCCTTGTTGGTGATGTAATCAAATCTGACTAATGGCAAAATGGCTTCAAGCTCATCTGACCAAGGAACTGAAGAGCTGCCAGCTAGACATGCTTTCATCTCAAATACTCATAATACTTCCTGCTTTTTGAGCTGTTCGGGTCCACAAATATTGTCAAAGCTTGAAAGAAATGGTTCTCCTGTTTAGTGAGGGCCTTTTGACTCTATAACGGAAACTGTTCATTAAAATGAGCTTTTAAAAAGACAATTACGGTTTTTAGTTTTTTTTTTTCAAAACATCAAGGTTGATTATTGATCGATTGCGATTAATGTCAAATGGTAGGAGACGGGAACAACAGCTTCTTACAAGGGCTCGGTGTTCTCGTTCACTGTAAAGAGCCATTCAAACTACTTGGTTGGTTCGTGAATGTCTCATCATTATCCCCCTTTGCTCTGTACATTTTGCACTTTACTTTGTTAGACTAAAATAACTCATTTATTTTCATTGACAGCTATATAAGTAAAACATCTACTGTATATTAATTGGGCAAGCAATGAATGCGTTAATAAATTGATGATGACAGTGGTTGCACAGTTAATATAAATGTGGCTTTTGATACAAACCTATTCATACCATAATGCAGACAAGCTTCTATTTCCATTATTGCCTTTGGCTGCCTACAACCACATTGAAATTTAGCAAGATAGGTTTGTGAGAATTTGCAAGTACACTATATTCTCATTGTTGCAGCTGCTGAGCAAGGTCAAAAAATGGTGAGAATCATTTTTGCAAGCTGAAATACACTACTGAAAAGTAGGCAGCATATCATGACAGGATTTTAAAAAATGCTGAAGTCAGTCTTCAACAGCATGTATACACACATACAGATAATTGAAACACTACTTGGTGGAATTATGAATGTTATCTAACTATTTATGGTCGAATTGAAAACGCAGGGGATTCAGACATTGTAAAAAAAAAAAAAACTAATAACCTAACATGTCTATATTGGTACATTCCCGTTCTACTTTATCCTGCTAATGTGTCATCGTGAGATAAAATATTCATATTGAATCTTAGCATGAACCAGCAAGAGCAGCAATTACACTAAGATAACATAGTAGAGATCCACCTTCACTAAATTGAATCAGACCCTTGCTACAAGTTCTGGTTTGTTGTAACCAGCCTCGCTCACATCTGCCTCTAAAGCATTAATAGACACACAGATGATACCCTGTTGAGAGAAAAAAAATCATTTACAATTCACAGGTTGCATCCATAACAAAGCAGTACAAATCTAAACAAAAGCCTGATGGGAATGTAGTTGTCATTACCATTAAAATAGACACATACTGTGAAATTCAATCACCATATTAAAAATGAAAAAGGTATTGCAGTCTGTCTCCCCAGTGAACAAAACTCTGAGTTGAAGTAACATTAATGTAAATGGAGACCTCATTTTTAAAACACCGAGTTACAAACACCAAGTTTTGATACCCCAAATTTCCAGCAGAAAACAATGATGAATCATTTGAAAAATGTATACTATCATGTACCAATTTCGCTTAAATATTCTTGAAATTAATGCAGATTTTCTATGATTGTAATTTGTAATACCCAGCTTGTGATTGTAAAACTGCTCCAAGAAATCACCCGATACGAGTATCAACTGACAACATGATTATATTACCTTGAAATAAGGCCAGTATCCGCCAGATACCGATACGTGGTATAGTATCTGTTCTCACCAATCCCTACTGTATACAGTAAGTCCTGACAAGAAAATTTAGATTCAGATTTATCCATTTTCAATTGAAAAGATTGGTTTTAATGATTCGAGAAAATGTTTGTGATAGAGATGCCACAAGAAATAGATGTAACAGTAAAACCGTTTCAAAACCTTTACTGAGCTAAATTGTTTTTTTGTTATTTTCTCTTCCAAAAATCTAATGGCACCTCACCAAACGAAAATCTCATGAAAAGTATATATATACTGAAATCATAATCTTGTCTCAATTTATTTTCCAAATGGGCATAGTCAGTGTGAAAAAATGTTGAGTAGAAACTTGATTGCCCATACTCTGTATCTAACAGGCAGAAAATACTGTCCATTCCGATTTTAGTTACACTGTCTAAACGCCTGGAAAACACAGGGTGATGATTGGGGGTAATGGCATGACCACAACTTAGCAGACACAGACTCTCTACATAACAGAAAGCTGTTGAAAACAAATTAAAAGAGGAATGATGGGCTGAAAATGGAGGGCATAATCATTATGACATGATAAAACATACAACAATTAAAAAAAAAAAAAAAGACCAGAAGAGACAAAAGTCTCACACTGAGAAAAAAAAGAACATGAATACATCTGCCCAAATTGGACACTGACAACATTCACTAAATCGCCTTTTTTTTGGAAAAACAATATGTTTCAAACTGATGGCTGATGCCTCAGATCCCTTTGTAAATAACAAACACAAATTAAACCTATAATCCAAGTAGAACCTGATTCAACGCCATCCATTAACACCCGTTTATCCAGGGTCGGGTAACAGGGGCAACCAGTCTGGCAGAGAATCCCAGACTTAGCTGTTCTGATCCACTCAATTCCGCTCCAGGATACCAAGGCAACACTAGCATTTCCTGGGGCTTCCTCATGCTGAGACAAACTCAGAGCACCTCACGGGGGAAGCCTCCTAATCAGTTGCCTGGGCCACCTCATCAGGCTACAATCAACATAGACTTTGAGTCCCAAGCTTCCAAACATCTTCCTGAGCTTCAAGCCTCGTCCAAGACTTGAGAGGAAAACCATACTTTGTTCAGAGGTCTGGTAAACCATTTATTTCTTTTTACCCTTCCCCACCTGCTATCTGATTATCTCACACTTGAATATTTAAGAAGCCCGAGAGCGTCGCAGAGTGACGGGAAAACGTTTTGGATGCAATTTGACGACCGACTAAACCTACAGCTATGGCTTCCGCCGCAGCTATGACAACCACAGTGCTCACGGTGGAAACGACTTTGCAACCTTGTGAAAGGCCCGGCAAAAGGAAATTGAGTCATGCATTGCCCCCTGTATGATTTGCCACCTTCAGCACAGACCTTCATGGGTGGTCCCCACAACAAGGGGGGTAGGGGAGAAGCAATTTCATCTTTGGTTTATAGTTGGAGTACAGCGGCTGAGCGATTTGTATCACTAGAGAAACATTTTGTGCCTTGATAGCTCATAGAGGCTGCAGCCTACAGGAAATGAGACTGGGTCTTTCATTTCCCCGTGGCTATCTTCACTCACAAACTAAATAAGGACCCCTTTGCCAAAGGCCCCGATTACATCTACCTGCAACTCGCATCGCAAGGAAGAAAGCAGTTCCGTAATCAAGAATGTAATCTGCTTGGTGAATTTCATATTCATGGTAAATACTCAAACCAACAAGGTCAAGAGCTTCAGGGAAAATGGGGCCGATAAGATAATTGATTTCATTTTCTGAGCAGCTGGCTAGTGAGGGATGGATTGACTGAAATTGAGTGTAAGAATGTAATCTGCTCGAACAATAAAATCCATAGCATGAGGCCATGTAAATCTGTCTCATTTTTATTAAGTTATCGTGCATTTTTTTTGCTTTTTGCAATGGTGTGAACTACAGTACATGCTAGCTACCCACATTATTTGCTTGCACAAGTTTTATGCAACAAAGGCTATACTGTATTTAGTTCCAGTGCGAAGAGTAAAAATTCCTTGTTATTAAAACCCAAGTATAAATTAAATAAAATAAAAAATATTCTAGAAATTGACTGTTTACTGACTTTTTTTTTTTCAAATGAACTCATGCATGCAACTGTTTAAATTCTTTTCCAAAATGATATCTGTGGGCTGAAAACAAGTATCTCTTACAAAATGTTGACACTCCAGCCTCTATGATGGTCCCACATGTCGCACACTAAAAGTTAAACAAGGTTCTTTCCTATGACCTGGTGTTATGGTATTTTGACAAAAATACCCAAATTTTCAATGCAACAAGTTACAATCTCCAACTGCAAGATTGATTGGTAGCAACTCTGCTTTACGAGGCTTACTCTCGTTGTATGGCGTACTTTTGTTGCTCTGTTAATGAGACCAGTTTGGTCCTGGACTTTATCGGCTTCTTGTTAACCTTTAAGATGTCAATGAAAAGGTTGGACTCCTCATTATATCACTCACTTTTGATTTATAAATTTACTCTGCTGTATGTTTATTTGTGACGCCAAAGCATAATTGTTGTATCTGTGTGTATGCATCATAACACAACAAATCAACTTAAGATATTTTGGATTCTATTCAAAAAATATGATTTAAAATTTTCCTACCCTGTTGTCAATGTATGCATGATACACACAAACAGATTCATCTTACTGTGTTAGTGGGGCCATCTCCATTGAAATAATGTATTTCTTAGCAGCTAACCCTAACCATAGCAACTGCTTGCCTAACCATATCCTGTATCCTAACCTAATTATAATTAAAATTGAAGCGTGAACTCAATAAACAAGTGTTGGCCTTTAAAAAAAAAGGTCCAGACTTGTGAGGCCCAACAAAACTGCACCACAAAACAAAGAAACTATGAGAGTATGAGTATGAGCCCCTCCACAGTGCTGCAAAACACCAGCCGGCGGGATTCCGCCTGTTTTATTTCTGCGTGGAGCGTTCACGTGTCAGGCATAAACTAAGCTGTAGAAAAACACAATAGGATCTCTCCTATCATGTGTCTCATAGCCTTGCCCGCATCTTGTAGGTGTACACATTGAGCTGATTGCTGGATTGTCTGGCCAGTCACTTGAGAGCAGTATTTTTTCTTTTTTTTTTGTCATTGCGGAGGAAGTTCTCTGAAGGAGAATCACACACAAATGGCTGAAAGAAACCATCAAGGTAAAAAGAAAGCTTTGGGATCCTATTACCTTTTGCAATAAATTGGAATTTCAAGTGTAAACTCTGCTTGTTATCTTGTTTGGTCAACTACTTGCTTCATTCTTGTTAGACGTCTAAGGGCCTATTCAGAGGGCAACTCCGACTCTCCATGATCCTGACTTTGTACGGTCGAGACATGGAAACGAGAAGGGATAAAATCGTAGTTACTGTTTAAAGTTTAATCATTTAAGATTTAAGTAAATATATGTACTGTAGTAGTTCCACGTTTGAGGAGTGCCAAGAGCATTTATAGTTAACTCGTCTGTCGGGCGTGAAGAAAACCGTTACAGCGTGTCCCAGTTGCTTTTGTTATATGGTACATTTTGAGATATCTTGAACAGGTATAATTAAAAAAAAATGTACAAAAGAAAATTACACAATTTTGTGGTAAATGGTTAAGTATTTATACTACAAAAACTTAGTCAAAACAATACACTATTCACCCATTGAGTTTTACATAAATATGACAACGATGACAAAACATGAATGAGCAAGATAAACATAAAAAAAAAAAAAAAAAAAGCTAAATCAACAGTGTAGAATGCGGGATACTGGAATGTCAAATGGAACGCTTAAGGTATATAATGCTGAAAGCTTTTGCGATAAATTGTTGAGGTGAAGAAGCCTGGACTTTTTTTTTCATTGTATCTGGATGGCCTTTATTCAGCAAGTCAGAAAATATGTGATCTGATACAGTACCCCAATAAAACAAAGCTGAAGAAAACATTTCAACATATGTAATGCTCAGATTTATCTTATTCATATTTGACCAAACTGGGTGTTTGGTCACTTGGCAGTTGTGTGCCACCCACGCTGGCCGAGGCAATATTGCATTGCCGTTGTTGACACAATGTGGACATGATTTATCTGATCCTTTTGGTGGTGGGTGTTATTCACAGGAGGTTGAGTAAAATTACTCACTCACATCAATGCTTCTGTGGGTAGCCATGGCAACAGGAGAGCCAAGCAGAGCGGAACTGCTTGTTACTGCTATTGTATTACTTGCCTGTCTAGAAATGTGACAAGTGCAGAATTTTTACATCTGGATCTGATACTATGAAAATAGCATATGTTTGTTTAAATATAGGTACCCCTTTTATGTGATTGCATTTAACATGACTGACAGGTGTGTTTTGTTGGCATGGTGGGTACTGTAAATATATAATTTTATTCATGTAAACCAATCAGGTCATATATTTTAACTCATCCTAAAATCTCATTCTTATTATACCAATAAGTTACCAGTAGCAGATGTAAACACCGGAGAAAAACAGATCATCTGTTGATCCTCTAATAATCATGTGATAGGTTTGTGTCAAAGAAAAAGTGACTTTTCAAAGTAAGTATATTGGAGGTATAACTATACAGGTATTATATATTTTTACAATTGATTTTCCAATCTTTGTTCCATTGAATAATTTTATATGAGGATTTTGCTGATTTTTTTGCTGATTTTGTGTGTGTGCTGAGTGATGCATTGCGCTAGTTGTCCTAGTTTTCTTGCTATGTTGGTCATCCAATGTAATGGACATAATTGATTCCAAGAATCAAGCATTCTCTTCTGAAAATAAATTGATGTTTTCCTTTTCTTTTGTTGTTTAATATATATATATATATATATATATATATATATATATATATATATATATATATATATATATATATATATATATATATATATATATATATATATATTCTGATTGCTGCTTTCTCTAAATTGTGGGCCACTCATGGGGTAAAATTGAAAAATAATAAATATTCAATAAGAGAAATGCATTTGGTCCCAAAAAACACTGCCGGGCGTATGGTACCAATGGCCAGTCCAGGCATGACAGCTGACATGAACCCTTGCTTGAAGGTCAGTTTTGACAATGTTTCTTTGTTTTCTGTATACTTGGTTTGTTCTTTATCATTTTTAATATGGGGCGAAGAAATACCAGAAATGTAAAATTTGTTCAATAGTGTTCAAATAATTATGTGACTAATGTTCTTCTTTACTATGTGATAATGTTCTCATTTACTTTGTAATTTAGTGTATGTGTCGGTGTATGTAGATATTTAGCAACTACAACAGGACATTATTTTTTTTATACCTGGTATCCTGTGTGTAGTATTTAGGATGTAAAGGACAGGACAAAAAAACATAAATGACAAAACCAGGGAGAAAAAAAAATCAATTGAGCAAGCCAAGCAACTTGACAGCTTGACAACATTCCTTTAGTCGAGATGTCAAAGACAGCAATTGTGGCCTTCATCCTTTATGTGTTTTTCTTTCCTTCCTTGGTTCTAACCATTGTGCTCTTCTTCAGTCCCGCATAGAATATTTGTCTTTCTACATTTCACATCTAATTTTAATCACATATGATGTTCACTTTTCAATCCCTTATACCTTTAAATTTTCCATGCTGTTAGCTTCCTTATTGTCTTGAAGGGAGTAGGTGTAATTTTTCGCATTCACCCATGGGAGATTTAGGGGCATTAAATGCAGCAATACACACTCCTCCTTCGGCTGTCCGTAGCAATAATGTAAAAGTATATTTAAAACAAACTGTAAGAACACATTTATTTGCAAGTTGTCAAAATTTATAATAATTTAACTTATTCATTTTTAATGAAAAACGTTCTATATCACTACATCACTTTAACAAAGATGTATTCATTGCTAACCAGCTCCAGGTTGGAGACTGAAACATTTAATCTTGTTGTTCTGCATTCTAAAGTGAGAAAAGATAGACCCTAAAGGGCCAGTTATTCTTGCTTTTCCTTGCCAGTGAGCATGATCACAACACCTATCTTATGGCCGAAAGGAACACACGCTCAAATATGGACTTTGTGTAAAGATAATGTGCAAGGAGCGGCTACATTGCACCTGTTATTATCGTTTTCTTACATTCCATAGTTAAATGGACAATTTGTAATATTTAGATCCTCATTAATTTAAAAACCCCACTATAAGTTTCAATAAGATGTAAATAAATGGGTTCTATGCCAACATTTTTTTGTATATGTATCATTGTAGTCTTGCCTGGATCATTGTCCTGCATTCTAATTGAGAGGTAAGAGTTGTGTTTGCGAAAAATGTGGGATTTTGGCCATTGAGTCTGTACTGTGCAGCACTTTGTCATGTGTCAGTGCCAATGGCGTCCTTTGATTATGTCCGAGGTAACCAGTCGGTCTTTTGCATGAAAAACGGTCTAAACCTCACACTCTGTCCCTTTAATGTAACGAACAATCTTTCTTCATCTCTTTATGTCTTCTGTATCTTCTTCTATGAACTCCAAGTCCATCCATCATTAACTGTAGCCACTCATGCTCATCAGGTTCCCTGGCTAGCTGGTGCCTATCCCAGCAGTCCAGGCAGTAGCCAGGGCACACATAGATAAACACACCCAATCACACCTCAGGACAATTTAGAGTGATCAATACACCTACCAAGCATGTTATTGGAATGTGGGAGGCAGCCGGATTGCCCGGAGAGATTCCACACAGGCTCAGGCAGAACATACAAACCCCACATAGGAAGGTTGGAGCCAGCTGGATTTGAACTCGGGACACTGAACTGTAAGGCCCTATCCACTCCACCGAGCCGCCCAACTCCAGGTCCTCCCTCATCATATCCACAAATCTCCTCTCTGTTCATCTTACAAGTTAATATTACTAATGTACTTCACTGGTCCAGTAACCTTGATAGGTTTTACCTCCAGATTCTCACAGTCCTTGAACATGCGATGAAGGCCTCCATCAGAGCCAGCACTATAAGGAGTGATGGGAATTCTGGGAATGAAGTCGTGCTGAAATAGTTTGTCAGTCAGGCTACACTTGTGTATTAAAAGTGCAGAGAAGACATTGACTCAATCATCCTCAAGTGCCCTTGCTTGTTGGCTTCCAGACCGAGGGAACCTTGATGCTAATTGTAATGGGAAGACAAAGTCTCCCTCGCGGGCAAGTAAAGAGAACTTATAGCTTTACTAAGGTTATCAATCATAGCCCCGAGTCCAGCAGCTGCAAAGAGATTATTATATTATCGCTTACATGCCATTATTTGTGAGCAAAATGATGAATTTTATTTCACGGTGCCAAGGCAAAGTTTTATTTATTGGAGAACAAAGTGTATTTTGTGTAATTACAAAATAAATGGATGTATAAATGATGTGAAACACTCCGGCCAGGAATGTTTTAGAAATGAAAATGTGTTCTGTCCTAGACTAAGCAAATTCAAATATTGACATTCATTTACCATGCAATGGCAATTAGTGGCTTCGGCATGCTTTAAGGTAAAGACTGCCCAACCTCTTTGAAGAAAATGCGACAAACCTTTTTATTGTGGAGGTACTGATACGCCTCAGTACTTTTGATATTGCTCATGCCTCATGTCTGAATTGAGGGTTGAGAACATAGTATGGTTGCTGGTCTCTTTTTTTTCAGACTTCTACCACTCACATTAGTAAGAATAAGTATTGAAGTTTTCTTTTGCAAGTGACAGTAACTGGTGTTTTCACACTGTTTGAGTCTGTGATACAAAGTGGAATTGCACAAAGTTTTACCATCGAAGCAAAAAGCGTTTTTACACTATGGAAGTCATTAGTAAAATTCCTGCAAAAAGCTCATGGGGTATATAAATAAGGTGGATAAATTGTGAAGAAAAGCTCGTTACCATTTATGCCTAGCCAATTTGTTAGGCCTAAATATTATCAAATAAGGTGCCTTACAACAGTAATAGTTATGAAATGTGAAATAAACATTGTTGCTTTAAAGTGTTGGCATACCTCTCTGGTAAAGAGTCTGAAAACTACCCTGTGTAGAAAGACCACAGAAGAAGTGACTATCAAATTTTTCTTGTCAGGGGTAGCAGCATGTGCCGCTACATGAACAGTGTTGTGTAGGAAGACCATGGACAAGAATTCTCATCTTTTAAAATAGTAAATATGTCATCAAATACGTTTTTGTATGGAGGGTACCGACACCCTTGACTAGCGCCTATCTAATATTAAGCCAATTGAGCAATGTAGTGATAACTGTGATCATAGGATGACAGTGTTTTCATACAGTACATACAACACATGTAACATCCATGTTTACATAGACATGGCACACAATAATCTGTCAGCCTTGAAAGATGAGTGAAAATGCTAAATATACTGGGCACTCTAGAGGTTGCCTTTTCCGATAACGCTTGGCACTGAAAGAGGTAAGAAAGAGCATTATCATGAGGATTTCAAAAAAGGAAGCTTTGAGCCAGAGAAGAGTATTTTTTTTGTTTTTGTTTTTTTTTAGTTGTTTAACACATTGTGTTTAAATGCAATGAACGTTATATGTATGACTGAGTAAAAACACATTTCGTATTGTCTGGCTTTTTTGGGGGGGGGGGTGACTTTTCCAGTATTTGTCCTATAATATTGTATAATATTATAATAATAATTGCCCTAATATTTTGTTGGGGCAACGGAGTTGAGTGAGGTCTATCAATGTTTTACCACCAACATGAGTTGAGTAGGGTGTATCAATGTTTTATTAAGGAATATGCTGTGTGTATAATAGTTAATAAAATATTGCTTAAAGTTGGCAACATCAGTGATGTTCTGAATATGAATGAACAGGATAAGTAAGTTTGGGTTGAAAGTTGCAGAAAGACATGGTAATATTTTTAGACATTAATGACCGAATAATAAGTCTTTCAAGAGGAAATGATGAAACACAGACACAATCCGCATAAGTAGTTGGCTGCATTTTGCATATTACTCTTGGAAATATGGTTTTACAGATATATAACAAGGGTCTGATCCAAGGCAATTCCAAGGACAGCTCTAATTGCATCAAGGCTGCTTTCATGAATCAGATACCGGAATCTGGAAGCATTTCTGAACAGATTGCGCTTGTCACCTTTGACGTACTGTCGAGACATGCATTGGATGATCATTACTGTAGCCTGCGTTTCAAATTGTTGTCAACTTTTGGAATTTTCATCAGTTATATTACGATAACATAGGCAGTAAGAAGCAATGCTTTCACCTGTCTTATATTTTGCACTTGAGGTTTAGCTTCATGTTGCTCTGGACACGGAGCGCGAGGAATAAATTACGAAGTAAAGAAAAAGGAAACAAATCAGTGGAAAAGAAGAGGAAAACATGATGTAAAAGAAAGATAACTTCGTCAATAAGAATTGCACACTCAGAATAATCTAAATTTACATGCATAAGGGAAGTTCTTTGTTAATTGTGCACACACTGCGGCTATTTAGTGCACAATACTGCTTTATGAAAAACACAAAATGATTTTTCGATTGGATGTGGCTCGTGGATGATTGAATGCGGATGTGAGAAATGTGTGCAGAAAAGGGCACCCGTTGGAAATTGAAGTGAGGTGCAATAGAAAAGAAAGGGCAGTCCTGTAGTAGATAGTCAGAGAAGTGATGTGCAAGCGTAGTTACAGTTATTTTCCACCCGAGGGTACATTACCAGTAGGACACTGAAATCAAATGAAGTACTTGTCTGAGCACAAGTAGAGACAATTTCTTTTCTGCATGGTGTTTGGTTGCAGATGTAGAAGTTATAAAAATGCTTAGGGGAGAATGACACAAGTTCAGTGAGTCAGCATTTTCATACTTTGCAAGCACTTGGCCTGCACGATAGGACACGCATTTTCAACATGACTCAACAACTGTGCTCAGTGACTTCTGTGGCTATATAATGAATTGTCGTGAAACAATTTTGAAATACCACTTTGTATGAATTTTGGAAATTGTTAAGTTCAAATATTGAATACAATCTTTTCCGTTTTTCACAGGGGTTGTATACATAAATTGCTGAGCAATGCGTATGATATGACATGTGCTGACACAAATATTTTACAGGCCTCTTTTACTTTTACCTTTACAATAACTATTCCCAGAAACTTTGTATTATCGACATTTATAATGAAAAAAAATATATTCTAGACGCTTGTAATGAAAACTCATGCTTCCCCATTTTAATAAATGTTGTATTTCTTCAATATGTTATTTTTTTGTTGCAGGATGCATTCATTTTTGCATTTGTTAAATATATTAATTTGAAGATTTTTTCATCTGTACTTTCTATACCCCTTACGTTCCCTTACATTCAGGTTGAGCACACAAAAAACATTTTGTCAAAAAATTTGGAAATTGAAATGTTTATTGAGATATTTTGTACCAAAGGAGATGGGCCAGACATGTAATGAAATGTGCTGTCTGCCAATCTTCATTACAGCACAGCAGCCAAATGTCGTGAGAAGGCCAGTCAGTGCTTCAAAAATAATAAATTGTATCTTATCAAGTCATTTATTACACAATAACCCTGGGATACTTTTATTTTGAAGTTCTCCCAGAAGCATGGTCTGGAGATAAGTCATCTTGATAATCCTTTCCTCCAAGAGCAGCTCCCAATGTAACAACTATGTTTTGTTTTGTTTTTTTCTCGATTGTCCTTTCTTTTTTTCTTTTTTTTGGCTGACCATTTTTTTTCCTCTCTGTAGTGTGATGTTATCTGGTCGACTAACACTACCCGGTGGGTGACCTGTCGACTGCGGTGGGCGCATGGAGCACCCCGTCTTTGGATTACAAACACTTTTAATGGAAACATAGAGTCTGAACGCGGCTAATGAAAAACAATGCTTTTTTATGCATTTTATGTATTTTAGTGGCCTGTAATGATGGAGAAAATCCTCGTTTTCATGGTGATACTTGCATCATGCTGTGTCCCAAGATCTTAGTGGTAGAGTTTTTGTATTCACGGGGGCTTCCAGAGATCATGTGAAATTGATAACGCCTAAAACCTTGTATTTTTTTCAAATTGTCAACCCAATGAATTTGAAGCATTAACGTACAGTGCTCAGCACAAGTGAGCATACCCCAATATATTTGTAAGACCACCTTTATTTTCTTTTCAGAATAAAAAATTTCAATAGGTTACTGTACCACAAATTACTCAAAAAATGTGGGCCACCAAGAAACAAGACTTGTTAACCTAACACAGGAAAATGTAGTTTGATTAACCAATATATACAGACAAATCCCAATCTATACAATCCATTATCATGCTTACAACCATGATACAAATACATATTGTACAAAAACCTTTTGTCAAAATTTGGGAAATTACGGGTGTACCCATATAAGTCAAGTACTGTTAATGAAGGCCTCAAGAGTGGGACTCTGCTGTTAACTATACAGAAAAAAATGGCACAATCCTCGCTCTTACCATATTGTAATTAATTAAGAGTATAAAAATGTTATTACAACTTGGAGTGGAAACCCAAAATTAATCCATTATTGCATTCATAATGTAAAAATTACATTTACAAATGAAATGACAGACTGATTAATCATCTGTAAATGTCCCTTGGACAACCCAGTGTTTCTGCAGTCAGCAGAAGTGCCAACCTAGCAGAGTCCGTTTCTATGTTTTAGCAACTGACACACCGGGTTTCTATATGTATTCTATATGTAGTTTGTAGGGGTCTTGCAGTAGTGCCTCTGTTGTTTCTTGCAAAAAGGATCAGAGATCAATCTTGCTGGATTTTTGCCCCCCCCCCCCCCCCCCCCCCCCCCACACACACACACACACACACACACACACACACACACTCGGTGCACCAGCCTTGTTGAAAGAATGAGCAAAGCTCCTGTCCACAGTGCACAATATATGCATAACTGCCTCATTCCTTAGCTGATTTTTCCATCTTCAAAACAACATGTGATAATGACACAAAATTGTTATACAGTATCTACCTTTAAAATACTGGATATTTAATATATATACAGGACTCCTCTACAACAAAATCATATTTGCAGCCAGACATTTTTCACAAGGGTATTTTTCACTTTAGCAAATCTATGTCTCGGACGTACAAAAAACTAAAACAAGGAACTCCTCCCTCTAATCACCAAAGTGGCAACGCATTTGTGCATGGCTACCACACAAATTGATGGCCGCTGAAATTGTAGTTGCTGGTATGGGTGTATTTACAACTGTAAAAAGCTTTATGTGACAAAATGAAAAGGGCAACTTCCACCATTTTCAATGGCTCTAATGTCATTTTTAAGGCCTGAACCTTACCATATAAAACACCATTGCTCAGTTTCCTCAAATACGGAAAATAATACATGTGGTTGTAAACCTCTGTTCATTCTTCACAATTTTCCAGCAGAAAAGAATGATCCAGTAAAAAATGGTCTTAATTGTAACTTTGTTCAACACATTTAGTTTGTCACTAAAACATCTTGAAACGGAGGGATAGAGACTAAATACAGTTAGCTGGTCAGCGAAACTGAAAATAAGACAGAACATGAGATTGTCCCAGTACTTCTCAAATAGTAATGTGGGACCCCAGGGAAAAGGCTTTGTTTTTGAAGTTTAATTACAATAAAATAAGGATTGACATTTTTTTTTCTATAAATGCCAGGCACTTTGATGCAGTTGGTATTTATTTCTTTTATAGACTAACCTGTATGAATAGTGTAAAAAAGTAGCTAACAGTTGTTGAAACTTGATGTATATTGCTTTTTTCTTTTATCAATGTTAAGAAAAATGACAATTTATGCATTCTTATACAATTTTCAAAGATAATAATCGTATTCAAAGTTGTCGTGATGAGTGAGGGGGTGGTGCGAATGTCTTTCTCTTTCCTAGTGGGGCTTTGCAAAAAAAAAAAAAAAAAAAACAGTGGATCGCCATGTAGAGGCCTCACTTTGAACGTGACGCGAGTGAATGCTCATTGCAGGAAGGCGGTGTAATGCTCAACAAACAAGCAGGCAAATAGTTCTGCTGGGAATGCCTTTTTTTTTTTGCAAAGGATCGATTTGGTGTTTGGAGCAACACTGGACTCCAGAAAATTAGCCTGTGTAGCCCAGTAATGCGTACGTGTGCGCATGAGGGCTAGTTATTCGAGAGTCTGACATCACAGAAGGCGTATGTGTGAAAGCCACGGACCGCCACTGAAAAAAAATAATTGAGAATCATTGGATCGGTCTGACAGAAATCATTTTCTGGTCACCGTCACATTTGTAACTGATAATGGTTTATTATTGTCTTGCTGTTGAATATCATTGCGGCGTGTCACATTAGCGACTGATTCACCGACTGCCTTCCTATCATTTACATCATAAAGCCGAAACGACATTTATATTCAGGATATTTGTGATTTGTTGGCAGTGTTGAGGGTAACGCTATTAAACTAACAATTTAAAGAAGTATTCTGTTTCTCATCAACTACAACTTATAAGTGATGCAACATATTACATGAAACTGGTGTAGCCTACTACAATGTCATTTTATTATGGTATGTGCTGTCACCACCAATTAACCCATGCGGTGTTTCAGGGGTGGTTTGTGTCATACACAGCACAACACAGTAAGTCATTTGATTTACTCGAACGCTCACTGAAGAAATGCCCTATCTGTCTCTTCCCCCAAGAGCTGCATGCATCTGAAAACAAACAAACAACAACAAAAAAAGATTCAGTGAATAGACACTCAAAATGCAGTAAAAAGTTATAAATACAAGTGCATTTTTGCCTCGCTACTGTAACGATTGAAGCTGGTTTTAGCAGGGAAAAGGCGTAATAAGTGAGTGACTCTCCTCAAGGCTACTCCATCTCAGGATCAGTGACATTAAGATCACATTGGGGGCATAATGTAATTTACATGCCTCATCAGCTAATGCAACACAAATCCATTTTTGCTCAAACAGGAAGGACCACGTACATTATCTTGATGATCACGCAGAGTCAAAGGGGAACGACTAATGAGAGCAAATGTAATTATTGCTCACCTGCGTTCCACAAACAAAATAACCCCACTTGTTCTCCTATTTATGATTCTAAACACTGTGACAAGAATATACATTCACAACACTACTCAGCACCACAAAAGGTCTTTTCTGTCACTGTTAAGTTCAGAGCTTATGCTTTTTATAGTAATTCCAATGAGTTGGTGACTCATCTCCTTAAATTATTTCTCACATGCATGGACTGATTAAAAAAAAAAAAAAAAAAAAAAAGTAAATCTACTAGAGGCATTACGTTGACTCTTTAAGTAATGGTGAAATTTGAAATCAATGTTTACTGTAGTTTTTTCTCAGTTCAAGACTCAAGTAGCATACTAAATTACTGTATTTTTCAGACTATTAACCATGCTAGATTATAAGATGCACCAACAAAAATGAATGAAAAATATAATTTTGTTATCAGGTACTTCAGGTATTTATGCAGAAAAAAAGTACATGGAAGTTTTCTTTATATTTTTTATTTAATTTAAAACGTTCTATTTTATTTTATTTAACTGCCTGGTTACAGCAACATCATGCTTTCAACACAGACTGAACATCCCTGCATGGTTTGAAATTAGAGCAGCACCAACACACCTTTAACACAGATTGAACATGCCATCATATTAAGAAATAAAAGCAGCACCAACATATTTTCAACATAAGTATACAGCGGTATACTTAGATTTTTAGAATACTGCACCAACATAAAAGTAACATGCCTGGTTGCATTTACTAGTGGAGGATGCCTCCTGGTGGTGAGTAAACTGCAGTTCAAACTCAAAATCAACACTTCAATAGAGTCTTCTTCTGTTTACACGACAAGGAGATTGCCTCCTGATGGGTAGTAAAAAAAAAAAACAAAACAAAAAAAACTGCAGATAAACCACACTGGACTTTAAAATGCTGGGTTCAAAGCGTGAGAAAATAGTACTGGCCTGTAGTCCAAAATTTACGGTGTATGCATAGAAAATGTGATGGTCTGAAACCAACATGAATCTACAGTATAACAAAAAAAAACAAACAAACAAAAAAAAACACAAAAGCCTTTGCAATTTATCAAATTAATATGTTTACATTTTACATTTATTTACGCAACAAATTTTTCACAAAAAGACAAAAAGAGTGAAAAGTGTATTTTTCTGATAAAGTCAATTCACCGTCTTTAATTGCTGAGCAGATCTTTTTTTTAATTTACTTTTTTTCACATTATGAAACGCGAGTACAAGGGTGTGATCTTTATCTTTAGACTCATCTTGAGTTTTGGGGTGTATAATATTTCGTATAAAATGTATTTTAATCCTATTTTACAGCAAATAGAGCTTTTACTTTAGGCATTGCATTACTGTATATTTTGATCCCATTGTTGTTTGGTCGCAGAATGTTGCAGTCATCAAATTATCAAACGTTCCAGTTGATCATATTTTCCTCAATATTTGAATTTAGTATTGCACTCATTGCTTATCAACTACAATTTGAAAACATTTCAGTTTCCATGCAGTCGCCACGTTATTAATCGATCATTCTCAACTGCCCAGCTTCAAGAACAAAGTGCATTGATCACCATCACAAATTAAACGATGGGAGATTGTTAAGACAGCGAGGCTTGACACACATCAAACTGACAGCTTTTCTTTTCTCAGGCTTGATTTGAGCGGACCAGTGACATTTAACAAATGGCACGCCGACAACTGGGAGGACAATGATGTCTGCTGTGTGGACGAACGCTGGCTGTAGGTACTAACATGAAATGATCCGGCTGTCATGTGACTGACTTTTCTCGTGCCGTTTCAGCTTGCTGAAGGGACATGTTCAAAACAATTCACATTATCCAGGGAGCCAACATTAGAGTTCCTGAAACTCCAATGGCCTGATTATAGAAATATATATTGTGGCGTTGTATTGTAGAAAATAAAAAAAATGCGGAGCAAAATAAGAAGGCTGTAAATCAAAAAATAAGACCGTTGTGATTATGAGCAGTTAAGCGTGATCGTCGATTTGCAAGGAAAGGAGGAGACAACTTTGAGACAAACGGAGCGCCTCATATCATCATGAAGGCACTTGATTGTAGAAGCTCCAGTGTTTGAAGGCTACTACCGCTTTAAAAAACACAGTTCAATAAGTATAATATTTATTCTGTAGCACACCAACCTTTTGTTGCCTCTATCGCAAAAGTGCACATGAGTGGTACGCAGCCACGCATGCGAAGCAAAAATCACACATGCGCGACGTTATGTGCCCTTACTGCGCGCATTTGTGTACCTTCTTTCATCCATGACAAATCATGTTGTTGCTAACGAACAAGATGCTCATGAAAGATGTAATGTACCCTCACATATCTGTTAATAATCTTATACAGAATTTGCATGCGCAAAATAAAAACAAAACAAAACCTGGCATACGGAACATTAGCAATTTATTCTTCAAATTTCATTGCATTATCATCTTAACAGTGATCTCTGCTATATAACCACACTTAATAACATGACAAGAACAGGTTGCAGAAATACACAAAAATCTCATTTGTGGCACAAAAAAAGCTTTGAATAAATAGTTTCCAGCAAATTTCCTCCCCAGGGATTAACAGATACGAGATTTACTGTACAACTGACTTTCTTCAGCAAGAGCAGAAGGAAAGTCAAGTGTGTTTCGTGGTCACGCATCACTGGTGTTGCCCCGCTACCAGCCTTTCAAAATAAGAGTTCAGATATTATTTTATTATATTTTATATACTTCAGTTAACGTGTATAACTTGAGAGTAATGCAAGCTTGTGGAGAAGCAGGCCTTGGACAAATTAAACTGGATTCCGAACAAACTTGACAAACCATAACTGATAGATTTATAAAACCTTTCGAGGACGTAGGCTGGTCGCAGACCGATCACTGCTAATGTGGGAACGACCTGAGAAGAACTTTGAGGACGACTTTTATTAATGAAAGAAAGGGTGCACTGTCATTGCGAAAATGTTTAAAATAACCATAATAAGAATGCAAGATCTCACAGAAAGTTTTTCTCACCTCCAAATCAGGATTTTTTTTTTTTGGGGGGGGGGGGGGGGGGGGGGTCATTAATCCAGATAATTTAACGTAATCGAACCTTTCCATATTCAACTTGATGTCGTAAGCACCACTAAAATTGCAAAACACAATTGCAATACCTACATATCACGGCCCAATCCGTAGTACAAATTGATGCCGTACAGATTGTGAGAGAGACAAATTACATCTTTAATTTGCAATGTTTATCCCAAGCATTTTTCTCTATATAAAATGCTCTCAATATGTTAGCCCAGATATGTTTTAATTGAGAGGGGAAACTAGCAATACACTGAGTATGAATAATTAAGAGGAAGTAAAATTGAATAAATGAAAGGATGGGGGGACGGTGACGGTGAATAATCTTATCGTAGCCAACAGCTGCAGTGAAACCCTGACACCCCCACACCCGTGATTGGTAAAGAAAACCCCTGTCCATATAGTTAAGCTGCTTAGAAATATTTGTAATTAAAAAAGGGAGTGAAAGCAGGAAGAGTGGCATCTTTATCACTGGAGACACTGCTGCTGCAGGTGTCTTTCATGCCTAAAAAGGCGGTTTGATCTGACAGCACAGGAGTGCACAGACTCCAATCAGTTTGTCCCACTAAGAAGCTGTATCCCCAAACCCCATGTTCCCCTCCGCATGTACTCCCGTATGTTCAAGAGTTCATTGTCAATTTGTTGTGCATTTTCATCTGTTTTTGTCAGGCTTTTTAAATATCATCAGTGCAACTTGATTAATTATTCATCAGCACTACACTTATGTAGGCCTCAACAAAATGTTCTAATTTAGCAACGGCGTTTACACCAACCCTCCACCCTATTCGCTGTTTTGGGCTGGAATTATTATGAGTGGAGTAATTCTGTTCAGCTGTTCATATTTTTCGTGAACTTTTTCCAGCTTGTGTATTGGAGCCAGGGGCGCCACAGTTTCTGGTTGAACTCAGAGCTTTCATAAGCATAACAAAGCTCCACCCAACAGTGCGGTACTACCCAGCAACAGACTCTCAAAGTGTAGCGAATCAAAGGGCGAACCAAGAGTGAATTATGGATGTGAATTGAATGGTCACTGGTCAGAGGGAATAATGTATCTCTGGCTTTATAAATAAGAATTCCTGTTCTAGATTTCATTGTCGAGATGAAATTCTATTTTGCAATAGCTGTTGTTCTGTCCGTCTCCACGATTGTTTTGCATGTCAATAAGGCCTAAAATATATTACACATTGCCATTTGGAATGAAGCACATATCAGTGTTTGAATCGAAATGATGATCTGAAATAAATCCAAATGCACACTCACACCAAAACGTAGGTAGGAAACTACTACAAGGTTAAGCCCTTGTCTACATGTAAACGGCTAATTTGAATCCGCAATTCGTCGTCATCATTTGTTTATTTAAGTCGTGTCGATACGGTTTCAAATTTGTGTGCAAGCATGCCAAGTCGCAGTAATGTCGCAAATTCTGCCCCATTAGAAAGAACTTCCGCATGTGACGCCACGTCTTTGGCGGGAAAAAGATTTGCGAGCAAATCCCAATTGAAGCTGGTTACACGCAACCACAAAACCGGAGGCTTGGGCAAATCTCCACTTTTGCCGGAGGTTTTGAAAACTTCAATTTTGGCTACATGTAGACAAGGCCTAAATCATCAACTAACGTGGGATGTCCGACAAAATTTTAACCAAAGCTATCTGAAGTAGTCTCCAGTCATTGCTGTGACTAGGATAAACAGTAATGGAAACAGAGGAATGGAAATCTGCATACCGCACCCCAAAATATGTGAACCATCACAGCCTCTCTTTTTTGCAGTGCTTCCAATGCTCTATATTGAAAGAGTTGGATAAACAACTTTTTTCCAATCATATTTCAGCTAGTAAATGTCAGAAATCTCCCAGAATGAGAGAAAAAGGCCATCCCCGCTGTAAGTGGTAACACTTTTCAGTTTTCAGCGCTTGGACCAATCATCTCACGCAATCTCAGGCAAAGCTAGCTAGCCCATCCATCCATCCATCCATCCATCCATCCATCCATCCATCCATCCATCCATCCATCCATCCATCCATGCATCCATCCATCCATCCATCCATCATCCATCCATCCATCCATGCATCCATCCATCCATCCATCCATCCATCCAGCCAGCCATCCATCCATCCATTGTCATTAGAAGCTTCCATCCACCCATTCTCATTAGCTTATCCTCGCGGATGAAACGGTAAAATTTTCATGATGGCCCTTCCAAGAAAAACTGGTTATTGTGAGCAGAGGTGGGCCGACTCCCTTGCTAGCTACTGTGTCCCTGTTAGGGAAAAGGTTTTGTTTGTCATTTTCATAAAGCTAAATATGAATGGTACCCGTGGCTAACAGACTGTTCAACGCTCATTCTTGGCATTAAAGCATCTTAATGCCAGGCTTTCAGCATTAGACTCCATGTCCATGGAAAAACGCTCAGATAAATTGCTGGAAATACACACTGGAACTCTACCTTCAACAAGATTATAAATTCCTTAATGAGCGAGCACCATGATGTACCACTTTACCAATTACGATACTCATAGATTTTCTGAATATGCCTTTTGCATATTGTATTCTTGTTTAGAAGCAATTTCAAAAAAGTATTTTTCGATTTTTGAATGTATCCCTTTATCCCAAAGAGAGTGGACTCCAGTTCCTTGAGAGTTCCAGTTCCTGTTTTGGATACCTCTCACTTTCAACACACCTGATTCAAATACATGATCAGTGTCATTATTAGGCTTCCAAGGGGCTTGCTGATGAGCCGCTCATTTCAATTAGGTGTGATGGGAAAGGGAGACATTGAAAATTCAAGGCAAGATATGACTCTCGTGGAACTGGAGCTTCCTACCCCCGCTTTATCCAGATAACTCCCAAACACTGATTTATATAAGCATGCATGTTGCATTTATTCCTCCCTAACATGCACATTCTTCAGAAGCATATCAAGTAGAAGGATGCTTGCTGTGACACACTAAGTATACCTACAAACATTTCCACCATGTGAAAAATATGCCATCACCAAGAAAGCCTTGATGCTTGTCAAGTGTGATGAATGTGTAGTCCCTCAAAAATACATCATACAGTAGATACCTTTAAAGAAAAGGTTACAGAAAGAACAACTGCAGCGAAAACGGACGTTGCAGGATTTCTTACCGCATTTTCCATCTGTCGTCCAAAATTCCAGATGCACTGTCTTGCAAGACTTATGGGAGCTTTCACTTATGGGGAAATTGCTTTTATTGCGCCCCCATTCCTCTCCTAACTGTTACAGCCTTCCGTGGGTGTACACTATTCCATACAGTAAAAGTATGAGGATTGCTGACACCATGTAATTCTGTGCATCTCCTTCTAGACCAGAAAAAAAGTGATTATATCATACATTACTTGGTCTTGTGCTTTATTGGTTTTATACTGTATGTACCTGACTACTGGTTGGTGGAATCTGGGGCTGCAGAATCAAGAAACGTAAGCAGCTCCCCCCCTTCCCTTAGCTGACGTTTGTAATTAACTCTGGTTATGCTTGCAAGTGACACAGCTATTGTATGTTTTATATTGTGTCAAGCAAGATAAACTTTCATGGTTTCCATACAATTAGATGACCTCCAAAACCTCAAACATAAAAGAAGAAATTAGATGAAATACAAAGCAATGTTATAGTAAGGTTTCCTTCTATGTGTGTACCCTGACCTTTCAAGAAAAATTGTGCTTAGTATTTGTCATCAACCTCTCCCCCACCATCTTGTCTTCTCTTCTTGGATTAAATTCCTACACTTTGGCTACACAAGTGTTCACTTGGAGACACAGTGATCTTATTGTGAACAACTGGGGGGTATGACACAGAGGCCATTGATTGAAATACACAATAAGCGAGGCTCAAACATGGCCAAAGAAGACAAGAGGCTCAGGGTTTGAGCTTGCATTTGTTGTATGAACAAAATACAAGAGGGCAATAGAAAACAACATTACACAAGGATACAGTCTGATGCCCGCGTATTTCATTTCAACAATGTTCTTGTTACCTCTTTCAGCAAATCAGTACTTAATAAATGAGCTATTCCACCACCATCATAGAAATGCTTCTCAATTTGAATAGGAATGAGGGATTTCAAACGGAATTCACATTCCTAATTCTGACTTGAGTTAGGAATCTCTATGAAAAATTGAAATTTATCACAAATAACTGTCGTCATTTATTGATTGAGTATTCTGATGATGGTTTGGTTAATGTTTTGGGTTTATCAGGCAGTTTCTGTTTGTCGCTTCTCTGACCAGAGTCCCTGTTTTCTTCATTCTATTCGTCCCTTTAGAATGGGAGTTGTATCGTCATCTGATTTTTTCTTCATGATCTGTGATTTGTTGCTGTTTTGTTTGTTCTAGTACTTTCCACTCTCCTGTTTGTTGTTTCCCCTCGGGATGTTTTTGCTCAAGCTTTTCTGTTCGAATTTGATTTGACCAAACCCAGTGAAGATGCAGAAAACCAGTGTTTTGACACATGGTTCAGCAATGCCAAAAATCACATGACAACTGTGAGCGAGGCCTCATTACATCACAGGAGCGTCTCAGGCATGTTTATGCAATAGCTCAATCAGACTGTCTTGGAATGTGTCAGACTATTTGGTGAAATTTGGTGTGTTCAGGGCTGGGGGGAAAGTTAGTGCCCGCGTATTTCATTTCGTACTGTAAAAATACTTTTTAATACTTATTTGAGTTGCGTTTATGATCTAGGTTTTGGTCTTTGTAACCGACATTACAACCAACACATTCTGGTGTACTGTATGTTGAATCCCAAAAAGGGACACATGCCTGATCGGACTTTGTACTACGTTTATAAAATAACTGGGCATTGGAAGGAAAAGGTCGGCAAGGTTTCATTATTATTATTATTATTGTATTTTATTGCCACATTTTATAGGCTTTATTTAATGTCTGTTGAGGGGTAATACCATGCTGAATTCACGTATCATAGGTTTTTTCCAGTCTTCATTAACCAAGAAAAATGAGGGAGCACCGTATAAATATATACTGTATATCCATCCATTTTCTATAGCCACTTATCCTCACTCGGGTTGCTGGCTATTGGCGCTTATCCCAACTGTCTTTGGGCAGTAGGCGGGGGACAGCCTGGAGTGGTTGCCACCCAATTGCAGGGCACACAGAGACAAACCTGCATGTTATTGAAATGTGGGAGGAAATACAGGACATAATGACAATGCTTGATAGCAAAGTATTTATCAAACACATAAAATGGTCAGTCAAAACGGACTGCCATTAAAGAAGAGTTGCCAATATTTCCCTTGACAATAGGAAGATGAAAAAAAAAAAAAATTCAGAACAATGAGTGCTTCAGTTAGTTGAATGAAGAAACTCACTCATCACATGTCGCAAGGCGATAAAAATGAGAGACAAACCTACATGTTATTGGGATGTGGGAGGAAATACAGAACACAATGACAATGCTTGATAGCAAAGTATTCATCGAACGCATAAAATGGTCACTCAAGACCGACTGTCATTAAAGAAGCTTTGCCAGTATTTATGTTGACAATAGGCGGATGAAAAAGAAATTCGGAACAATGAGTGCTTCAGAAAGCTGAATGAAGAAACTCACTCATCACATGTTGCAAGGGAAAAAAAAGGCGTAAAGAGGGGACACAAAAACGTCGTGGTCCACATCATAAGGTGAAAAAGACATAAGGCTGTAAGGATGTCGTAAACCGGTTTATGTCAGCTACTTGCTTGGCATGGAGTAGCCTACCGCACATTCTTGCAGTTACTCTCGAATGCTCAATGTGATTGAAAGATGTGTGCAGATTTTGTTTGCACACGTAACCTTTGTGCATTAAGCATAAGTTTGATTGACTATGGTCAGCATACAAAGTATTCTCAACATTTTCAAACTCATAACGTTCCTTTGCCCTGGAATTGATTTGTGTTGCTAAATTGCTGGATGGTCCAACAACTAAATTAAAGAATCTTCTACCAGTTTTTTTTTTTTTTTTTAAAGCAATTGGCTTTTTGAATAACTTAAATATTTCTGCAAATAAATTGTTTGCACTCAAAAGGACTTTACACTGTCCCCTACTAAAGTCATCTGGTTTATACTGCATCAGTTCATATAGCACTTTGTAAATACTGGTTGTTTTGACGGAGACAAATATACCTTTAAAGCGAATTAAGAGAAAATGGGTCACAGACTTAATGTAGTGTTAGAGATAAAAGGCTCGGTTTATAAATCATCACAAAACTGGCATCTCTCACTGGGTGCTGCATAAAAGAAACAGACCGTCAAGAGTCATTTGGATACGTATTATCTTCTGTCTGTTTTTCTACAGTATGCTATTATTATTTATTGTTATTGCCGTAAATACTGACTCTCAGGCAATAGCTTTTTGCATCATGCTGTTCACATTTTGACATTATGAAACTAAAATGATGCCTAAATTACACTTTAAAAAATGCTTGCAAAGACAAGAGTCCAACTGAGCCTACAAGTACGGGTCCCCAGATGGTACCCATGGGTGCCAGGTAACACCGAACAACCACATTAGCAGCCTGCAGACGTGCTTCAAAAATTTTTTTTCGGGTATTGTGATTCTCTCGTAATGTGGTAAGTGATGATTTGCAAATGTAAAATCTTGCACTGACTTCTAGAAATAATGTGTCACGGATATTTATCTACTGCTAGCTACCTTGTTAAATTAGGGTTGACAATGTCAGATGCCATTAAGATATGAGCTATCGTTCAGTATGCCTTTGCTCGTTGATAGATAGAAGGCTTCAATTCCAATTTCTGGTATCTCATTTATGAAACAGCAGGGTGGGAATGTCAATGGTCAACACAAAATTAACGTATTGTATTCTTCCGTCTACAAGTCAAGTTTTTTTGTTTCCTCATTTCGACTTTTACTCAAACATAACTCAAATAACTCAAAACAGACCAACTTTTTTCATATATCTGCATATGAATTCAAAATATGTAATATGTCCTTTACAAGGCTTAAAATAATTATATATACCTTTAATTTTATATTGCATGAATCTGTTTTAGTACGTTTGCACTTTCAAACGCACTTTTGGCAAGCGCCGCCTTATTGCCTCTTTATTGTATCCAACGAGGCTGTGTGGATCATTTTTCCGGCAAACTTTAACGGAGGATGAAAAGGAAAAGACGCCTTGATTTGTTTCCCGTCAGCCGTTGGATGTGTGTTTGAAAATGGATGTTGGCAGGTGGAGGGAAAAACACAACTCTGAGCTCAACAATTGGTCAAAGAACGTCCCAAGTAAGATGATCAGCAAATCATCTCCAAAGACCTTCATTTCATGCACATTTTAAGTAGGGAGGATGTTTGCGCAAATGTCCAGCAAGGAGAGGACGTCTAGGATTTCAATGGGAGGAGCTATTTTGCATGTCAGATAATGATGATGACTTTGAGAGCTTTTAGATGAATTCCTATTCAGCTGTGTCAAAAAAAATAAAGCACTGAGACTTCAAATTCTTTTATTGTCACAACATTAATTTCAGCATTTGCGTGTATTATGCGGTTGCACATTGCCTCACAAAAAAAAAACAAAAAAAGAAAAACCTCAACTTCAAGTTCTTCAATTTAGGCAAATTTATGTCAGTACTATATAATGCAGTAACAGCACCCCATTGCGAACTAGCCAAGAGAAAGTTCTCTGTGACCCCAACCTTTTAGTGTTACAAAACCTACTTGACCTGGCCTGACTAGAGACTCAGAGACTGAAATGTGAAGAAATGTATAAAAACGGTGGCCCTGTTCAGCGCCTTGTTAACAGAATGCTATGAAAAAAATGTAATGAATTATTCAACAGTTTGATATTTGCATTCAAATGTTCGAGGTCAAAGTAAGTTGACGTCTGACAAAGTACATTATATCCTGAACCTACTGTATTTGTTGTGATTGCTGAAGGGACGTGAAACACTGGGCTAGAAAAGTCATTGCTGGTCTCTCCCTCATAAGCTTCTTAACAAATCCATGCCAAACCGCCATTTGCTTCTGAGTATCATTTCTCTTATATTTTGGTCATCATCACAAAATAGGAAATCACTTTTCATCTTTAATCCTGATGCTCTGCATCTGGCAAAACATTCTGGTCTGAGCACCCGTCGGCAGGGATGATACGGAGACAGAAAACTGTTCACACTTGTTTAAACCTACGGGACATGTTGAATTCCTTCAGTGAATCTATTATGCATGTTTTGACAGAAAGCTGGAGCGCTTGAATAGAAGCCATTCAAAGCACACGGAGAACATAAAAGGTCTAAGGATAGCAACGGTTTAAACACCTTCCTGTGACATAACCACTGCGCCAAACTTGCTTCGATGTTAACATATTAACTACATTCCATTCATTTTCTAAACCACTTGTCTTCATTAGGGTCATGTGCAACGAGTACACACATTTTTGAAACACATCTCTCTGCACATATAGCCAATTTAGATTCAGTTACCATAAGAATCATGTTATTTGAATGCGGGTATTTGGATAAAGGACCTGCAAGCCCCACCATACAGATATGATCCAGTAAAACACAGTACAGGTAGAGTATAGTTTTTTATATTCAGAAATGAGAGCACAGGACAGGTAGACTATCGTTTTTTTATATTCAGAAATGTAGGTTTTGCTTCAGTTCCTGACAATAAAGGTTGACTCTTCTACAGCATTATTCAAGCTTCAAAATTCAAGAGTTTTAATGTTACATGCATAGTCATACCATACAATGAAATTCTGATTCTGTTCACTTCCAGACTACATTATTAAATGTGTTGGCTATGAAGGATAAACTTTTTTTTTCCCTGTCTTTTGGCTCAATGATACAATGAGAATAATTGCTGAGTCAAGAAAAAAATATAGTAAAGTATTTTTTCAGTGTACATTTTTGAAAATAATGGTCCTTAACCCTGTAATAAATGCACACGTGATTTGTCAGTGTGGGGATCATGGGCTCTGCTGCAGTGAACAAGGGAGAGAACACATGATGGGCCACAAACACACTTATCGATCGTCCTTGCAAAGGTCCAGGGGTAGAGATAAATTACAAAACCACCATTAATTACAAATCACTTTGGCCATGAGAGTCGACAAGAAGAAAAGCTGCAAAAAGTTACAACCCGTATTTTTTAAAGTATTCTAGGTATAGTATGATGTTGGGTTTTTTATATTGTTTTTCTCACCCATAGTTTGAAGTGTGACTAAAATTGTTTATCAGTGATTATTATATTGATACCCTAGGGACTATGAGGAAATTCTATGCAAATGGAAAAAGAGATGTATTCGTACCAAGCAGAGATATCAGGATATTGTATGGTGTTGGTGTATGGTGCTGATCTTAAAGCAGGTTCAGACGCCTCGAGAGTTCTTGCTGTCTAAAGCAGGTTCCTGTGAGATTGCGCTTTGCATTCCAAACAGAATGCTTCTGCATACAACTTTTTGGAGCCATCCGATTTCACTTCCGAATAAAGATTTCTTGTGTCCTCAGTTTGAAATTATCAATACCCTATCACCCAAAAAATATATAATTTATTAAACTTCTTCTGTTTTGTGTGGTTTTTATTAACATCATATGTTAAATACTCTATTTTTTATCATGCGTTCTATTTGGTATACTGTGGTTTAAAAACATAGTTCATCATCAACATTTGAGAGTTGAGAGTGTTCATACTGTATGTCATTGTCGTTGTTTTTTGTTTCTTTAACTTGCTTGCATTCTATGCAAGCAAGCCTAACTTGGAGTGATTCATAATGAAACAAATGTAACGCAAATTTTGTAGCGATTAGCACACTTTTACTCTGTTAATTGAATGGACAGTGAGAAACTGAAAAGATGTCATTTGCACAAGCGTGCTGGGTTGGTAAATCCAGAACTGATCTGTGGGTAAGAAGCTGTAAACAGTTGACACTCAATGCGCTGACAGCCCACGCAATGTAACTAACTTGACTTCATCTTTGCAGATTTACTAGAATGACCTCAAGGGTACACGCAAGTATTTATTTATTTATTTATTTACACCCACACTTAAATGAGATGTAGAAACACAAGGATGTACAACATTGTGAAGAATCCTGGTATCTTCTAATATAAACAAGAAGATTCAAATCCACTCCATATTTACTTAAATACATATGCACTGAGAAAGGACACGAATGAAAATATTATAATACAGTGGGCCCCCGTGTTATGACATTAATCCGTTCCACGGTTGGGGTCGCAAGGCAAATTCGTCGTATGACGGACAATCCAAACCTATGTTAAATAGCTAATGTGTTTAGAACCCCAGGTAAAAACATCAAAATTATACATACATATTAAAAAGTGGTACCAAAATTGTATAGTAAGAAGTACGTATATATAATATACATGTATGCAATCAGAAAACATCCTAAAAGAAAAATATAGAAAGGATTTATTTATCTTTGATTGCCACTTGTTATGCCCATATTCCCTAATAAGGGTTATCTCCAGCATCTTTTCCATATAAATCATCTTCTTACTTCTCTCTTTAACATCACTAGGAATCTTGGGACCCATGGCTAACCCTTTCCACTTTGAATGAAGCAGTAAAGTGCACTATAAATACAAGTTTTGTAACCACTCACAATCGGACAAAGCTTTGCCATTCCGCCATTATGAAACAAGTGAGGCCGACCAATAGCAGACCACCATTTCCGTGAGGAGGTGCCGACCAATAGCAGACCAGGACTGTAGTCACGCGTTGCATGGAAGCAGTTAGACGGCAATAGTAAATAAGTGCAATTACCTAAAAACGGCAGCAGATGGAGACAAAACAACAGAAACAAAGCCAACCCCCTAGGGTCATGACAGTTGTTTTTGTCACAAATCTGGGAAAATCTCATAAACGGGGGATGAAAAAGTATTCCGGGTCGCAACATGAAAATAACATAAATCAGGGACGTTGTAATGGGGGTCCACTTTCTATGAAATTTGCATAAATCTCAGTTGCTCAAAAAACTTCAAAAAGTACTTCAATTTTATTTATTGTTTAATATGCAATCATCTAAAAACATCCTCCAGTGGTCCTCTAAAGTCTTTCTATCAGCTCACTCAGCATTTCCTTACAGTTTTGCAATAGTTCAGCCACCAATACCTATTCACTGTCAAAGAGACAAACAGTCATAGACATTGCTCCAACACATATATAATTTACGTTTGGCCAAAATACGTTAGCTAAAAATAAAGCTTATGTACAGTTATTTTGATTCACATAGTCAAACAGTTACTTTGTTTGTATTATCCAAAGTCTTCTCTTGTGCTATTATGCTTTTAAAACATCATGATACATGCAATTCCATTAAAAACAAAAAAAAAAAATCCTTTAAAACTTAAAGTTGCCTTAAGATACTTCACTCATCAAAGTCTCTCTTAGCGGCAAGTTCTCCACACTGTAATTTCAGTTCATCACTGCTAATTTTGAACTGTCAGCCAGTCTGTCATTGCCATTTTAATAGCGCTTCTTGGTCGCTACAGTTTATCACCGCTAAAATTAGTTCGCCACTATTTTAGGTCTGATTTTTTTCTACGTCTACTTACTGCATCAAATGCATTTGAAGACCAAGCAGTGTATCTACTCTGTTGAAGAATCACAACAAAACCTAAACTTTGTATAGTATTTAGTCAATATTTACACTCATCTTTTTCACA
The DNA here is from genome assembly GCF_059441005.1 of Hippichthys cyanospilos. Lineage (NCBI taxonomy): Eukaryota > Metazoa > Chordata > Actinopteri > Syngnathiformes > Syngnathidae > Hippichthys > Hippichthys cyanospilos. The sequence continues at coordinate 6,776,947 of NC_142374.1, forward strand.
TAAATAATCCTTGAATAGCCAAGTTATAATATGCTGTGTGTGTGTCTGTGTCTTTTAACTCAGTTCAAGCTCTACGTGTAGGGTAATAAAAGTCTATTACACAACATATCACCATGACATAACACTCCTGTCCTGTCTGTTTCCATTTTTCTCTCTCTCGTTCTCCCTTCCTCAGAAAACCATACCATAAAGGTTTATATGGAAATAAATACACATAGTGTGCGTTAAAAACTAGACCCAAACAAAAGTTCTAAATGATGTTGTGGGTTAGGGTTAACAACCAGTCAAAGGTAATCCGCTTGATTTCTGAGGGCTCATGAAAGAACAATAAGGGTGTTTTGACAGGTTATTCTAAACATATGCAAGTCATGTGCAGTATTTTGTATTCAATCTTAGGAAAGGTCTGTTGATACTTGTTCTGTTTAGTGATGATTAGAATGACGAAAGAACTCCTACTTCCGTGAGCGTTTTTTTTTTTTTTTTTTTTTTAGTTTGAATCCTGTTAGCAAAATGTTAATGATGTGCTGACAAACCATTCGTCATACTAATGATAATGTATAAATGTATCTGTATAAATCTTTTTTTTTTTATCATTTGTGGGTTATCCAGATAGGAGATTTCAATTTAGGGAAATTGCTGTTTCTGATGAATATTCGGTGCATAACTGTATATGAGCAATCGCATCTCATCTGTAAAGTCTACTCTTCCTGGGTCTGACAGGCAAGCCTCAACACACAAAGCTGTGTGTTGTTTTCCACGCCTATAAAGCTGATTTCAAATCACTGTCGTTTCATTTGAGATGCAGTGCAAATGGCATGAAGAAAAGCAGGCTAAACAAATTCACAGTCTTCTTTCTTCTGCTGTGACTGGCTCACTCTCTGAGCCTCCACTTGTGTTGCTTCTGTTTTATAGTGACAAGACACGACCTGAATATGAAGGCCGTAATTCTTGAGTCTCCCTTTATTTGTCTCTTATCGTCCTGATAAGATGATTTTCACTCTCTGGGTTTGTCGCGCCTTGGCAGAGGATGGCCTGGTCTCATTTTGTCTTTCACTTGCAACTCTCCTATCTTCCAGACAGCGCACAGTGCACACACTGCTGTTTCTGTGAGAGAGTTAAAGAACATAAGATGATTTTGGTTAGATGCCATTCCGCCAAATTTGCCAAGAAGACAGCATGAGGAAATAATGATTTGAATGTTTCATTCATTAATGGCAAGGTGATTATTCATTCCATGATAATAAAGATTACATTTCTGACCTCTTAAAGCTCATGGTAAATAGGTTTTCATCGGTTTGTTGAAAATAAAATCTCAATCGTCAACATCTTTAGTAGTGAATTTATAAAGTTTATACGGAGATGTCAACCATTGTTCACTTCAAACCTAGGTTATAGTTATGCAATCCGATTGTTTCTGAACCAACTGGAGCATGTGGCGTTGTAAGCGTAGTTTTTGTTCCACCACAATAGAAGGTGCGGACACAATATGAAACAGCCGTGGCGTCAATAGCTGCTGTAAAACCCAAGGACGTGTCTGCAGATAACTGCAGAGGAAACATTCATAACGCTACTTAGTGAGTAAACTGCTTTTAAGAGAACACAATAGTGATCACAGCTTATTTTTGACTATATATTTAATTAAAAAAAATTAAAAAAACAAGCTGGAGACTACATACAAAGAAAACAGAATTGTGACTCGAAGGAAGATGAAAGTAGGTCAAAAAATGTGTCTATGTAAGCCAATACTCCCAAACTATCATTGTGTTGGGTTGCCCTTGAATTCTTTAGTAGTCTGTGCATTGTGATATAGTTAAACACGCTTTCCTGATTATCATTCTGAATAATGAGCCCATAGAACCGTCCTTCCATCAATGTGACAAATGATGTTGAGATTTAAACTATTCCACTGTGGTGGATAGAAATCTGAAAAGCTTTGTGACAAAACCAATCTGGCATCTTTTGTATAGGCAGTTTCAGACAATTTCCACAGGCTGCAGAAGCAAGTAACATAAAGCGCAAGTCAGAGATCACCTCACCTAATTCAGCCACGGATTGTTACATGAACTCCCCTGACACACTCAAAATTTGGTCACAGAATGTAAATTTAATGCTTAGTATAAAAAAAAAAGTGTGTCTGTGCAGGTCTTGTTAAGTGTGTTTGTGAATTTGGGAGACACTGCATCATGTTCTTGCTTTGCGGCGCAACTGCTAATTTGGTTACATAAAGCAGACTAGACATTTGTCTCCCCCAAAGTGGTTCTATTTTGCAGCATGGGATATGACAAGGGGGGCAAGGTCGAAGGTAGTCTCCAATCATTTAAATATAGTTTAGAAATGTACATTTTGTAGTAGAGATTAGAGGTTCAGAGAAGAAAGTAGTTGAAGATCACAGTATGCTTAATAGTGTTGTGATTCTAATGAGGAACAGACATTTCCAAAAAAAAGTTAACAAACTTTGATCACTGTGAGTAGCCTACCTTTCTATGGCGAATCCCTGTAAAAAAAAAAAAAAATAAAAAAAAAAATCCTTTTCACAACTAAATGAAAATACCATAAAATCTATGCAACCCAAAATGTATATTTTAAAGCATTTCACTTTTATAAGGGATGTTTCAGTTGAGAATTGAAAATATAGTTACAAACAGTACTGCAAGTGTCCCATAAATGATCTGCCAAATATTTTTATTTTGAAGCCTGAAAATTAGCATCTTAAATAAAACGGATTTGTAATGTACACGCAACCTCATCTCGTGCACACATACGTGGTTTGACCACAATCAGAAATTGTTTTTGGGTCCACACTGCAGTCCAATGGCCACTTGGTACTCCAGGGTAAACAAAGTAAAGACTCACAACAAGCGAATGTGTGCACTGACCGGCTTTGTCCTCTTCCCACAGTGCTGGGACAGGAGTTAATTGTTCCCATGATGGTGTCAGGTTGCCGAATTGATCAGCGTTAAAGGCTTATTCCCTGTGACATTCCACTGGAGGGAAAAGCAAAATCTATGAAAAAAAAGTACTCTGTTTTTGTGACATCTGACAAGCGAAAGGACACCATCTGATTACTTTTGCTCTGTTGCAATTGCAAAATCAATACGCCTGCATTGCTCATACACTCATTAGCCTCCCTTATTAAAGCAGATACACACTAAACGGATCAACTCTTGACACCTTAGGACAGAGTTGACTCTTCTGCTTTTGGTTTTATTTTATGCATCCATACTTTAACAAGGCATATCAGCTTGAATGTTAATGTTTATTTGCACAAGGTTGTTTCACAACTTTGCACAAAGAACACACACACACACACACACACACACACACACACACACGATAGAGACTTTATTCAAACATACTCTGCTGTTTTATCCTATAATAACATCAGCACGGGTGGCTGGTTTAGTCATTTGTTTCAGCTGAAATCAAATGGATATTAAATCAACTATTAAAATATGCCATATGGCAGATTACACACTTGATGTCAATATACTACCTGTTCCTCATTCATTTCTATTAGCGCCAATAAGATATTTGATTTAAATCATGCTCAGCAGCCCTTCCTTGTTTCGGCGTAATACTACGAAAATCTTAATAGATTAATTTGATTCTCCCTAATGTTTCTCCATCATTCATTACAGACAGCATGTCTACAGGAGCAGCTGCTTCTTCCTCTTCTCCTTCCTCCTGTGCATTCAGTTCATTTGATTACTGTGCATGTTGCACTGAGGCTTTGTTCAGACTGCAGGCAAATCTGATTTGTTTTTTTTTTCAATCACATCTGAAAGACAGACTTCCATACTGTTATTTGCAAATGATCAGAACCAATTTGAGACTTCCGACGATACAGACGTTTCTCGGTTGCCTCACTAATGATGTGAGTTTCTGTACATAGGTGACGTGATTTTTCACGATGGCATATCATGAGCAGCTGCGAGAGATAATACATATCAACGTCTATTTAAAAAGCATCTGTTTTTTTTTTCTGTTGTTGTTGGTGACTTATAGGGTTCATCACGTGACAAAAACAACATTTCAAAGATACAATGACAGGAGGCGATATGAACAGTTAGTTGGAACTGCTAACTCATTGTCTTCCTCCTGCATGAATGTATGCCAGAGACTCAGGAGTTCTACAACTGCCTGCTTCTCATGTCTGCTAACCCGATGTGTGCAAATCTAAAGTAATAAATTGCAGTGGGCAATCAAACTTTCACTGATGTATTCACTTACATCGGTCTGGATTTATTGTACTTTGCATTGCATGGCAGACAAAATTCATGGAATTCAGTTTGAGTTCCAGGACAGCTCCACTAAAACCACCAAATTAAATGTGATTCAAAAAACGTCTGTAAATGTGTCCTGAGACTGATGAATACAAATGAAATGTGTTAAAAAGGTATTTGGGTTCAATAGCAGTGACAATTATTACTGTTGCAGTAAACTGATCTGATGATGAATGAAAAGAACACCAAGGAGGCCACACATGGTATGCAATCCTCTGGTGAGAAGTCATGCAAGGTTTACAGATGTTACCATCTGCTGCAACTCAAGTTCTTAATGAGACAAAAGCAGTCCTACAGATCATCCTTTGGCATGAAGTATTTAGCTCAAGCATGCTGTAAACAAACCTCATCCTGTATTTGACCTCCTGTAAAAAGGAACTCTGTGACTTTATTGAACACGCTATGAATTTCTCCGAGCAGGTGGTAAGAATAATTGATCGAGGAAAAGCATTTACAGTGTCATACTGTATGTTTACCGGCACTCTCCATTTTGAAGTCACATTCCAATCACAATTTGTTCTCATCATTGCTTTTGTGAAAGTAATTACTAATACATTGCATTTAGTGCAAAAATAAAATCTTATTTTTTTTTTCCTCTTCACTTTCCATTTCACTAATGGCAGGTAATCCTGCACCATCTGATGAGCTCCAAGAGTTGGTTCCATGTTCTGTTATGTAACATAATTTCATAGTGAACTTGAAATTTCTATCTTCAGTCATTGTTTATACTGTCCAGTATTTGTTGCCTCAGCTAATAAAAGAAGCTATATTTTAGGATAGTGTGGAAAACCAAAGATGAACTGCAGTACCTTCTAGACCTTTTAGAGGGCAGTGTAGCTCTATATAAGGAACCTCTGCCATTAATGGGGGGAGAGGAGGTGGAAGATTGGTTTCTCGGAATTCATTCCTTCATTAGGTTCCATGCACAGCCTGAATTACTGCTGCATCGAACCATTAAGGTCCTTATTTCTGTCGAGCGCCTCGATCAAGCCAGAGTATGGGCTGGATAAATGCATGCAAAATCTGACCTATTTCTCTTCACCTGAGTTGTTATGAATGCGGAAAGAAGTGTTGAAGTCATGAAACAACGTGTAAAAAGAGGTCCAACTGTGACACCGCATTTTGGGTCGGTCAGGAAATTTACTTTGCCATCAGACAAATCAAACACTTACAGAACGCTGACGATTTGGGATCATGAATTTAGAATCAAAATTACTTGACATTCCCTTGCTAATGTTATGACAGCGTGTTAGCTTATTCATTCCATGGGCGGCTATGAGAGTTGACAGCGTGAATGGAGTTTTGTGTCTCCAGGCTCTGCCCTTGTCCACGCTAGTCCCTTCGATGTCAAGGAGACTTAATTCACTGTGATGAGCAATCATCTGTGAGGTTCAAGTGCAACAAGTGAAGGGACCTTTGCGCTGGCCTTTGTCATGGAGCTGTCTAAAACCTATGACCCGCAAGTCGACCTCACTATGATAGTTTGCGTGTTCACATGGACAATTTGTCTGCGATGATCAATTTTAAGCATAAAGTATCCTAGACAATTCTGTTTCTATTCTTTTTTTTGTCGCCTTCAATTAATAGGTATTTTAGACAATTCTACTATAATTCATTTAGTGTTGCCTTCGAGGCTGAATCCGCACAGATATGTTTTGTTGTTTTGAAAAACATTAAAAAAAAACTTTATATATAATTAAAATACTTGTTTTGATGGATGATTATTGTTTTATTGAATTTTGTAGTAAAGGTTTTACCGCTTAAAGTACTTCTGGTTTGTCCGACGACGTCTTTCCATACCCGGGTCTTGGTCACGTTCTCAAAGATAAATGTCGGCTCCCGAACAGCTTGGAAGCACTATTTAATGCCTGTCAAATTGAATTATCAGGTGTGAATGCCTTTTCACCAGAATCCTACGAAGACAATTAAACAAGTTGCGAAAGAACTCCGGGGTCTTCGCTTGAGGTTTACCTTGACGTCACCAACCTCCTGGATTGGACTAGGTCTGAGGAACCGCAGTAATACTCAAGACATTTTCCGCACCTGGGCCATTGCTTCGTTTCATAGAGTGTCGTAGAAAACAAATAGGTCAGCTTCAATATATGTGAACTTTGACTGATGTATTGAGATTTCATTTGTTGGAAGTTATTGCTGGCACTCCTCAAATAAGAGGAACAAAGAGCATGCTGTTGTCCCCCTTTGTCTCCCCCGTGGTTGATAATCAATAGGAGAACAGAACTGCCAACTATTGACTGAGGAGTAATGAATGACACTGCTCCCCAAGGATCCATTTGAATTTTGACGGGCAGGATTCAAAGGTCTCGCCTTCCTTTGGTGGTGCCAGGAAGCAGCTTTTCACAGGCACACAGGAGGCAATAGAAAAAGCTGATGCAGGGATATAAGAGGGCTGAAATACATTAAGCTACAGACTCTTGGAGATCAAGTGTAAGCACTTTAAATCACTGCACATACACAACGGAAAAAAGACACTTCTGCAGTCTTATTCATGTATCTATCCTTCAATACAGCCGCATCGGTGAAATTGAACTTGTGAAACACTCTTTGGGAAACTCCTGTCAACTCAACAGAAAAATAGCCATAGTTTTACAGTGTCGACAATCCAAATTGTTGTGCCTCTCTCAATCACGTTTTTTTTTTTAAATTAAATTCCTGCTGTTATACAAGACACAAAAAAGATTATCATGTATAAAACAGCATAGAATTTTGGTTCAAATGGACCCCAAATCTGGGTAGGTCCTCTTTTGACACATACCAGGGTTATTTTTACCCAACTGTTTTTAGAGTGTATAAATGACTTCTGAATAACACCCCTCCTCGGTAAAGATCCAGTGAGCAACTAAATAAGGAAGCTTTGTTGGATGCAATTTATTCAGGACAATCCAACGATGATGCTTGTTGACCAAGCATTATTGAAATTGAATAAAACTGCGACACAACGTTAAGAAGATCGTTCCATTAGGGAATATTTAAATACCTTTATCTTTAACCTTAATGTCAAGGGATGACCAGAAGAGAGAGGAATGAGTGATTTTTTTTTTTTTAAATAAACTGCATTGTTGTGCTGTATGCTATATATTTTTTGACTATTCAATATACAAAAAATAATGATGATTATTTTTGTTGAGTGTATCAAATCTCATCTTCAAATAAATCTTGAACTTTACCATCTAAATGCTTGTACAATGCCTGAATTTTTAGTTCTCTGAAATGAACATTGACAATATAACTTTTAAGTTGTTGCTTGTCTTCGGTAAATGTGTGTGGACTGGTTTTAAGTCTGCAATGGTGGCAGAAAAATGTCATTACTACAGAAACAAACTCATGCTTTCATTTACATTTACTTCAAGCAACAAGGAATTGGTGAATTTTACACATTTTGATTGCTTATATGTTAACATTGAAGTGACATGCAACGCTAGTAGTATCTACAGTGTGTGTTTATGGTTTACCTTTTATGAATAAACATTGTGCCATACACAATTCTACTTGCAAAATATTTTAGTGTAAAATGTGAGAACACATTTTGAGATGATTTTGAAATGATAAAAGTGCGAATTACCAATCTAGTCCCACTTTAATTAGTGATTCTCCTACCTGCTGAAATATATGTAAGTCTACGGCTGAGAGGCAATTTGCAGTTACATGAAAATGCACCCATTTATTTACAAACTTAATCAGGCATGGACAACAAGCGGCCAAGTTGCCGTGGACCCTTTTTCTTTTGTAACTGATATTGATTTGGTGAAAGAAACATTTTTAGGGGTTCTTTAACTCTTTCACAACTTGGTGTCATTAATTGTAATAATGGAATTCAGACAGTTGAATAAATCTTTAATTCAAGATAAACATCTCCCTTGCATTGGTATTAATGTATGAAACAGAAACTGAACTTGTATGTATGCATATATGTGTGAGCCACTTTTTCCTGGAACAATAGCCCAGATCACCATGGATGATAAACTTTAAAGCACATTTCATGTCATGGGCTTATGTCATCACTGTTGGTAATTGGAAATCAATTGGATGTGAAATATTGCAACAGGAAACACGTGTTAACAAGTCACTGAGTGTGGAGTGGCAAATTCGCTCAGTGACTGTGCGGACGTGAATGCGAATGTTTGGAAAAATTTCTGTGTGTGTGTGTGTGTGTTTATTTACAACACTATCATATTGAACAATTTTTTAAGTGGAATAAAACCATGTTTAATAAGACAAAGGGCATCTCTCCAAAAACAAGGCTGATATGAATTTGAGGGAACCAAGCCAAGCCATTGCAGTGTGCTAGTGTTGCCCAGTAAATCCTAAATTGTAATTTCACATAATTGCAATCAGAATTTTTTAAGTCCAACAGTAGGCATCGTGCTGTACTGTGACATTTGCGTACTATTGGTTTTATATTGTGATGATTGATGAAGCAATTTAATACGCTAAGTGTTATATGTGAGATTTAGATTTCCCTAGAAAATACGGTATTGCTCATATAGTTATTCAAGTACATGCCATCAGGTTGTTCCAAAACCCCAACAGGTTTCATTCCAAAACCTTTTTGGATTGAACATATCTCAATAATCCAGGCGTTTGTGCGCGTCTGTGTGTGTGGGGGGGATTATTTTATATATATATATATATATATATATATATATATATATATATATATATATATATATATATATATATATATATATATATATATATATATATATATATATATATATATATATATATATATATATATATATATATATGTGTGTGTGTGTGTGTGTGTTCCTTTACTGGTTCACAAAATGAATGTATGAGCATCACCTTGTTCACAGAGCAAAACCAACATAGTTCATGAACTCACAATTAGCATTATGTTCTTATTATTCCCCATCACATGCAGCTTCATGAAGTGTTGGATCAGTTTTGTCTGTGCGAGACTAGACTTGCTCAACTTGGCATTGCAAATCATGCAGGTAGGACAATCACTGTCCTGTACATTTTTTGTTCATTATCGTTAGTATGGATCGAAATGTTGAGAGTAAAATTACAAGACTACTGAGCACAATCATTTCCCTGCAGGACAGACTGATCAAGCAATGCAACGTGTTGATTTGCATCCAATGATGACCTAATGAGTGTTGCCCTCACAAACCTCACAAACACGTTTTGACATTTCGAACCATATTTTTGATCACCATATACTTACATATTTATTTTTTTTACCCGCAATTGCACTCCATGAACGTGTCTTTCATTATTCACACGTCTACTCTAAATTTAAAGCACTGAGATGTCATGATGAATATGTGACTTCATTCAACCGTGACTTATTGAGTATGCACAAGGGATGTGGCCTTTGTAGTCTCCTTCCCAATGAGATGTCCTCATAAAAATCTGAACCATCAATCAAAAGAACAATGTAAATGCAAGCCTGGACCACCCTGATCGTCATTGAGTTTGTCATTTGTGAGTGATAGCTGACTAATACTTTTACCCGTTATTCCGGTCACAAACCTCCCAGAAACATTGCAGTTCTGAGCATTGCAAAGACAGCACACATAAGGCAAGATACCAAAGCTAAATGTCTCTGATGTGTGAAGGGAACTATCGTAGAGTGCATATTTTTCCCCGGAGCAGTATGTGTCCTCTGTTTGTTGTTTTTATGGCAGTTGGTGACAATGCGAGAGGCGTAATCATGCTGCACCATGCTATTTCTCAAGCTTGAGTGAGTAAGAATTCAGAGCTGTTGCCAGAGACTTTGTTCCAAATCACACAACTCACTAAGCCATTTGGATAGATAAGGTCTCCACTCTTTTAACAACATATTTGCTGTCTTCTCATTTATTGCACACGCAAGTAGCAAATAGCCATTAGTCATCCTTCATAGTCTCTATTGAAGAAAAAGAAAAAAAAAAAAGCATGCATGCATGAAATAGATTCCATTCCCACAATGTTAGGTTACAGTGAGCACTGTGGTGAAACAGTGGACATTAATTCACTTTGTATACTTCAGAATTTGAAGTCAAATTTTACTGCACAGAAGCTAAGATGATAATGCTGTTATGATCCGTTTCAAGGGAAATAATTATGCAGCTAATGAAATTTAATCCATGCCCTTGCATCCTCCTCTGAGGAAGAGGCATGTGCCAGCCAAAAAGGAAGACAGGGTTGCTGCCTTTTCACATGCAACAAGCATTGCATTAATTGTGGTAGAAGACCAAGGAGCAACAACGCCACATTTTCGGGGGCCAATTTTATCCACACCCCAATTGAGATTTACTGGTAAACAGTGTAAGCAACATTGCATTGAGTGTTCGTGAGCTGGATTGTGACGCTTCTGTCTGAAGCACAGTTTGATTTTGTTTGGTGAGGGCATGCATTGTGCTGAGGGGCTGAATCTTAATGACCGGCAATGGCCTAGATTTTTTTTTTTTTTTTTAATCCACTGTCACATTGTATAATTTTTTTTTTTTTTTTAAACAATTTGATATTTAGTCCCTGTGGCTACTCTTATTTTATTTTAGTGATGGGTGAGTAGTTATATCAAGTTATCCATACTTGTGCCCTTATTTCAAGGTATGGGACCTCATGATGGCAGACAATACAAAAAAGAGAAAAACCAGATTTTGTTTCATAGTTTCGGTAAATGTATCTCTCCTGCCTGGGTCATTTTTAGTTTACTGAACTGTGATACCATTAAACATTCTTTGGTGATTTCAATGCAAGAAAGGATATTTAAATATAATACATTTTGATGTACTTGCATCACTGGTTATTGTGATATCAACAATAGCCCCTTGCAAAGATGACATTGCGACTCCTGGGGGCCCAACAGTTTCCAGAGGTACAATGAGCATTGTATACTGATGAATTGAAGGACCTTTCGTCAACATGGACTCTGGGAAAACTGTAAGACTTACTCAGATTGGTCACAATGTGAGAAAGAAAATTTTGTGCATTGTGATTGTGAGATGACTCGAGAGGCGGCAGTCCGTATTTTGCTACTTTTCATCTCCGCCCCCTGCTGGCAAGTATGACTGTGCGCATGTTGTCTCGACAAAAAACGATCTAAAACTGCATTAATTAATAAAACCAGCAAAATAAAAAACATGTTTGAATGCACTTTTTGTTGCTAAACCATACATATTATTCCAAATGCACACCACAGGTACAGTTGAATCAAGTGTCTTCAACATTGACTACTTAACACACATGTGTAGAACGCTCTTCTTCCAAGTCAGTTAAATGCTGCCTCGTAAGTGGTGGGCTTTATTAGTAGCAACAACAAGTGTTGTAAGTTGCCTAAATATTGAGCAAGTACCAAATGAATATTAATTTTCCACAGAACGCTAAGCGATTTCAAATGTAGTGATAAGGGTAAACATTTCCTGAATACATTGTGAACTTAGGTTGGCTAGTCTATGCCATCAAAATTAACGGTGGAAAATGAGACCCCTGTCATCGGGCTTCATCGTTTAATGAATGTTCTGATAGATGAACAGCTGTGCCTTTTAAGAACTTCAAGGCACAAGGAGGATCGGTTTGCTTTATCTTCACTTACTCAATCGAGGAGGATGATTAAGCCTCTTATTCTTTTCAAGGTTGGCAATGTAGTCATCCCTTATCTTCTCCCCATTACTTCATTAAACCACAGTGTCATCCGAGCACCACCTTCTGTTTTTAACGTCACCTTGGAAGAAAGATTACTAATAATATTATAATCCAGCTCTAGAAGATCAAGTGTCACTGCTTTTTGTAATATTCCCATTGATACAGGTTCAATAAGCTTTTTTTTTTTTTTTTAAATGGTGAAAGAAACATCCCTTCTGTTGTGTGACCTTTATATATAGCTGCTCAAAGCAGACACAACACTGCAGAGAGATCTGGTTGAAATCCCTTTGGATTTCACAATAGTCTCACAAGGACATTGAGCTGTGGTGATCGAGACAGTGTATTACATTTTGAAAATGTTTACTGTGTGCTGTTGTGGCATTGTATAAGGTGGTTGTAAAGGAGGGTGGGAAAGTTACAAGGGAGTCATGTTTGTGTGTGTGTACGTTGGAAATATTCCTCTCCTTCACAGCTTCATTCACAGTTCATTACTGCCACAATTATACTGTTGTGCGTTGAAAGCACAAGTAAGTGAATTAAACAGGAACATGTTCTCGCGTGGGAGTGGATTTAGGAATGTGCTGCAGTCTCCAGACCTTTTAATAAGAAAGAAATTTTGCTGAAGACAGGGATCTGTTAATAGAGTTTCAACTTGATTATAGGAGAGCAGATACTCAGCGAGGAGTCCTTTCCTCTGAATCCTGATCTGTTTTCAGTGCTTATTATTGAGGCTCCGGCACTGGCTAGGACCATTCTAATGAAGCCTGAGGTCATTATCTGTGAAACCTAATGATATGAATCCCTTATAGCAATGATAATTCACTGACCTGTCAGCATTATAACATTGCCTCTCAAAACTATCTTTGCGCACAGTAATCATGTTATTGTGTAATAACCAGAGGTGGGCAGCAACATTTTGCTGATGGATTACCGAATGACAAAAACACTTTAAAAATGACAAAGACCAACCAAACAGAAGATTTTGTTTGTCATTTTACCCCGTCATTGCTTACGGTTTCTCATCTCTCCCAGTAATATCTTTGACATTTCTCATAAATGCTTAAACTGTCATATACTTGGGAGCATGATCGTGTAAATACAGTCTAAATAGGCAGCAAGAATACATACAGTACATGTATTCAGGAATAACTGACGGAATAGTAGAATATTAGCATGCAGCAGCTCCTCTTAAAGAACAAAGTCTGCTTAATGTATTGCAATAAGCAACACTTTCTCCTGAGTGAAGGACACCAGCGAAGCTGAAAAATCATTGCCTGTGCTGCCTTTCAGTCATGGTTTTCATGAACTGAAATCATGCAGTTCACAGTCTTGCTCAACCATTCATTGTATGAGCCTGAAATGAAAAGCACTGTTTAGAATTCTCATGTTTCGATTGTGCCTTTTCTGTTTTCAGGGTTTCTTTGTGTTTTCAAGTTCTGAGTTTTTTTAGGTCCCGAGTCTTGTTTCCTTGTGTGATTTGTTCCACCTGTTGCCCGTGTGTTCCAGCCCTGTGTGTCAGCCAATCGGCTTTCCCCACCTCTCGTTCTGTACAGCTGTTTCTATTTGCCTATTTATTGTCCTGTCTATTTTAGCAAGCTACATTTAGTTGTCGGATCATTGTCCTAGTCTTATGTCACTCACGTCTCGTCTTTTCCCTATGCCAGTCTGCCCGTTAAGAGTTTTTTCTGTTTTGCCAGCCCGCTTGTGTTTTTTCTGTTTCACCAGCCTGCTTGTGTTTTTTGCCATTCTGTTTTTCTGCCATTCGGATAATAAATATGGATTACTACACACATACCCTGTCTTGGAGCCTGCTCAAGTCTGGGTCCACCATCCCCGCAATTTCCGGCATTCCGCCGGCATTTCTCCCCGCGGCATTGCATCGTGACAAGAATTAAGTAATAAGAGATTGTTGTGTTATTTTGCTTTTTAAATTTAATTTGAATGAATAAATCACTTGCACATATTTGGGAGATCTGGGAGGTGAATGGCATTCAAGTAACCAGTGGGCACATCGCAAAATGAATCTGAAAATGAAGTTTTGAAATTCCTCCTCAAAAGGCATTATCTTTGTTATTTATGCCGAGCAAAACTTTGCTTTTTACTTTTTTTAGTTTATGTGGCAGGTGATCTGTGTTCAAAAGTGTACTGTATTTTTTTTTTTGTGCAAACTTTTCTGAAAAAAAAAAAAATCTGAGACTTAAGTATGCTTGAATCAGTGTCACAACAGTGTGTGCATGATCTCTGGGAGAGATGGTTGCTAATTTTCAGTTTAGTTCCAAGGCAACTCTCACTAGCCATTGTGCTGCATATCAGTAGAATATTTTGTTTTAGGCTTGTCAAGTTAATTTGGATTAATGCAATGAAGACTATGACTTTAATGTTTGAGTTTTGTTTGAGCCCATACTATTGTTTTTCCAAAGGTTTAGTCATTTTTCTGTTTTAGAAGGATAACTGTTTTAAAAAAATATATATATACACCGAATAGCTGAGGAAGTGGTGCATTGACGATTACAATTTTTGGCTTTTGACAATGACAACTGACAGACCAGAAAAAACAAACAAACAAAAAGCACCTTCTGTAAATACCCATATTACACAACTTGTACATATTCGTGCTACTGTAGTCTGTATGAGTTGAGCGTGAGCAATAAAGGTGTACCATGTCATCAGAATAAGACAGTTAGCATGGCAATTAGGATACAGGGCTATAATTTAAGATGAAACTGAGGCTCAAGTCATTCTACCTTTTCTGTCTATCATTTACCGGCTTTTGTTGTGATTGCATGGGTTCAGCATTCCAAGGTCCTCCAGCAATCATGTAGCAATTCAATTCATTTTATTTTTTGAGCCACTCCACAACAGACTTTGCCTCGGCATCTCGACAATTCCTGATTTCATTTTCTTATTTTGTTTTAAAATGACATAAAACAAACTTGTATCAAATAAGAATTCCATCCAGAAGTCAGGCTGTGTGAATTAATGTAAATGTAACAATAGAGTGACACTGGGACAAAGGTAGGTAGCAATCTAACTAAGAAGCTTAAAAAACAACAACATTTCGAACACAATGATTTAAAAAATTTAATAAGGGCTTTTTTGGAATTTCATTTTGAAGTCAAAATCAATACGCAAGACTTTTTTGCTGTTTAAATTTGGATACCCCCCCCCCCCCCCCCCCCTTCTGATATCTGTGATGTGTACACAGTCAGCCAATCAAAAACAAAGTCAAATTTCACACTAACAGTAGTTTATCTTATCCATCTTTCCCACTTTAATTCCTCCTCGTAATCCTTTTGAAAGAATGATAATTGCATCAAATGTAGCTCAATCAGCATGCCGAAGCTCATTGCTAAATTTGCTATAGCTAGTTGTCGCACCATAACGCCTCGAGCTGCTGACTGACTACCTGGCTGCAGGTGACTTAAGCAGACCGGAGATGTCGCTTGGGACTCTGCCTCTGTATGTCGAGTTGAAGATCCAACTTTTCCCATTACATGCTATCTTTCTTTTTTTCTCCTCAATAATCAAAACCGGATGTGTGTTAAATAACCAAGCAATCAGGCAAGCTCCCATTGACAATCAGATGGATGATGTTGCAAAACACAATCACAACACAAATACTCTATTGCAGCATCATAAATTCTTTTTCAAAGTTGGTTCTTGTATCCATGCACATGGACATTTTTGTTTCAAATAGTGTACTGTAAATGATGATAGAGACAATAGAAAAGAAATGGCTGTACATGTACATATTTTTCTACCGTCATGGCATTATACATCACCATATCTCTCAGCACTATGAGCAACTAGGAATCGACAGAAGCAAATGAAAATAAACTCTTCGGAAAATTTTATTGACCAGACCAGACACTCATTGTGGAGCAGCCATCTGCTTCGGTCGGTTGGGTTAGAGTATAGAAAATGAAAAGGCTGAGAGACCTCTAAGAACGAGGCGTAGATGTCAATCAATACATCCAAGCAGTTCATCATTGTCCAACACTTGTGGCATTAAGCCGGAAAAATGTCTAAAGCTATTAATAATCCCTAACCATTTACGTACTTTACTGAAGAGCAATGATATAGGAAGGATGATATGAGGATGTTCATTCTTAAAAAAAAAAAAAAAAAAAATCTGCCTTATACCACAAAATCAGAGGGCTGGTTCCATTGAATAAATGTATCATAATTGCAAATTCTACCTCCAACGTGTATTATTGCAAATTCTGGAGGGTTAGGGAGGTGAGCGCTTGGGAAATTTAGTCTCTTCTTCTAGTTCAAACATGGTTTCGAACATGGTTTCGAGCTCTAAGTCTATATTACTCAAACTAGCCTCCGGTAGGCCAAAAAAAAAAAAAAAAACAGACCCATGTCTAAATCACTGAAGAAAGCATAGGAGTATGAATACTTTATATATACAGTACTAACTAGACCGGGGTGTCAAACTCATTCTTATCGAGGGCCACGTTGCACTTACAGTTCCTGTCAGAGGGCTGGGATGACTGTGATAAAATACATTTTGGGTGTATTTGTCACACTTCCAACTAGTTTTGAAATCAGAGAGAGGGTATAGGGAAAAAAGAGCTTGCTTTTTCCCCCAAACAATTTCAAATTGACTTACAAATGTGATATTTTGACCGGAAACTTTGAATTGAATTGGCGTGGGCGTTTCGCGGGGTGCGTGTAATGATGTGGCGGGCCGGATCTGGCCCCCGGGCCTTGGGTTCGACACCTGTGAACTAGAAAATATCATTGTTTTAGAAATGTTATTGTTGAGACTCTGCTTTTAACTGATCAACTTTTGTACATACTTAAAAAAAATCCACTGTGAAGATGAGGAATATTTGTTTGTTTATTTATTTTTTTGTTTGTTAGTCATGGGGCCAGCATTTACCAACGCTAAATGTGTGAACACAACCTTGGTCTGGGATAGGGTCCCACTTCCTGGAACAGGATAAACAGTGTAGAAAATAGAAGGATGATTCTTACCCTCACGCGGGTCGCTGGCTTTCTGGTGCCTATCTCAGTTGTCTACGGGCAGTAGGTGACACACTGAATGGGTTGCCAGCCAATTGTAGGGCACACGTGGGCGAACGACCATTCACCCGCTCAATCACACTAAGGTCAATTTAGAGCAGGGGTGTCAAAATCAAATGGACAGGGGAGCCAATTGAAAAAAAAAAAAAACAAATACTACAAGTCGAGGGGCGGACTGATCAAATGTTTATTAAAAAAGTAAAATAAGACCACACATAGTCTGTTGCACCCAACTGAACCTACTGAAAAGCTAACAAAAAATATGACTATATGATTGGATAGGAAGAATAAAGTAAAATTTTCTTATGGCTCTCTCAATGATTTTTAATTTTCAACAGCCACAAAAGGCAAACTTCCCGAGTATAAAAAAAAAAACCCTGAGCTGCACAATAGATGAAGGAGGCAATATTATTCAAGGCAACATCAGTATATTTTCTTCAGCAAATGGCAAAGAGAAGACTGACTTTTCTTCAGAGAAATAAATAATATCAGCAATTCTATATCAGTACTCAAGTGAAATCATTTTAAAACATGAACAAAAAATAAATGGGCGGCGATTTATTTTTATATAGAAGGACTTTAACTTCAGGGGATAGAATTTTCACAGGGGTATTCAAAACCTACCTGACAGAATCACCTATGGCCGATCCGATGCTTTGGCTCCCACCGAAGACCCGGGGTTGGCGTCTTGACACCTTTCCATACAGATCGTGTTCTGCAGTTGTGCCATGCATTGAGCATTTTCTGAAATGTCGGACTTTTGCCTTTATCACAGTGCTGCTCTTCTATGTAGATTGATGGACACACTCAGCAACGGTGTTGTCTGTTTAGGCTCACGTTTAAAAAGAGTTGCCTTTTGTCTCTGCAAACTGCTTCACAAATGGCCATGCAGATTTCGCAAGCCCTTCTGGGGAAATTGTACTTTGTTTTTTGGCTTTTCTGAACAGAGCCTGTCGAATTTTACGACTTTGTTTTAATTCTTCCTCTTTCTGTAGCCTTTGTTCCATGTCCATGTTCTTGTTTTTGTCTGCCTGTATTGTTTCATGACGCCGTCCTCTCAGGTAATAATTTTTCTCTACCGCCACACTTTTCCACACAGAAGACACACGGGTTTTGCGGCAACCTCTGTGAAAACAGAATCCGATACTAACGTTGTTTGAAACCCCAGGTTTTCAGTGTCCATCCTCGATGTTAACTTTTGCTGTTATGCAAGCAAATGACTTCTGATGAATAATGGAATTTAGCCGCTCGCGCTTGGTAATGTTTTCCTGGTGTGTGCAAAACACTTGCAGGCCAAAAACCGCAGTAGACCTGCAGGCCCGTTCTAATAATAATCAATATAATCCCAGGAGGACACAGAAAACCTTTTTTTGCGGGCCGACTCGGCCCGCTGGCCAGCACTTTGACACATGTGATTTAGAGTGTCTAATACACTTACCATGCATGTTTCTAGAATGTGGAGGGAAGCCCAAGTACCCAGAGAGAACCTACGTGGACTCAGGAAGAACATGCAGACGCCACACAGGAATTGAACTCAGGACTATGAAGTGTGAGGCGGTCGTGCTAATTAGTCTTTCACCGAACCTCCGTCACATCAGTCAAAAGTGGTAAAAATAGTAGAATAAACATTTGTAGAATGACTGGGACTGAAAGAAAGAAGGCCTTCGGCAGAGAACAGAAGTTAAGAATAGAACAGGCAACAATGGCAAGATTTGAACACAAGAAGCAGTAGATTGTAAACCCAGAGATTGAGTGGAGGTGGGCTGTTGTGCAGTGTACAGAGGACCCGGGCTGACACATTTGAATGTATTTGCGCATGACAACAGGATAGAAAAATATCATTTTCTTCTAACATTACTTCCCTTTTTTTTAAAGATGCAACACACAGTTGACACAATTGTTTACAGTAACACATGTTCACAACACCTTTGTAAAGGACTAAAAATGCTATTTGCTTGCCGGCCAGATGTTGGAAATGGCATTTCATAAAGAAACAGGATGCATGTACTGTCCATACTAATTGCCAGTGAAAGACTGTCAAGCTATGGTATCAGGGTGAAAGCGTCCTTATGGTACAAGTACCAATACTGTAAGGACGGCATTGCTACGCTTTTATTTTGAAGTTCTTCCCGGAAGCATCGTCACGACGACACTCAACTAGCTTGATCATTTTTGGTTCCCTGAGTGAACAGGCTGAGTTGTGAGCATCACAGGCCTGTTCTGAAGAAATCATTCACGTTCACACGGTATTGTTTGGAAATCAAGTTCAAACTGTCAATTCAGGCCACTAAAAAAAACAAAAACAATCAAGCAACTACTGACGTTCCGTTTCAATTGCCGCTTCTTTTTTTTTTTTTCTCGATTGACGTTTTTTCTTTTTTTGGGCGCATTTTGTTTGTTTTTCAAAGTCATGCGGTCAACTGGTAGGCCGTGGGCAATGCATTGCACACCCCCTGCTCTAAATTGTCGATAGGTGTGTTTGTGACTATTAATGGATGTTTGTCTATGCATGCCCTGCGATTGGCTGGCAACCAGGTCAGGATGTGCCACGCCAACTGCCAGAAGACAGCTGCAATAGGCTTGTGAGAACCAGCGATTACGATAATGGACAGACGTACTATAAAATGTATCAGTGAGGAGCTGTACTGTAAAATGTCAGTTGTCAGCCTTCATTTTTCTTAATTACTCTAAAATGGTCTTTGCTGCCTATAAAGTGCTGCAAATAGGGAAACAAACGACCAAAATATTAATACTACGTCAGATTTTCGTAGATTCAAAGATCACAAATGCCATGCTTGAGAAAGATACCGGTACAGTCGTTGATGTGTTGCGGTTATATTTGTTTCCCTTTAAAACACTGTTCATCAGTTTGAGGTATGTAAAAAGAACACCGATAAATCACTTCTGAGTTAGCAGGTTGAAGACCTTCGAGTACCCCTGTGTGTCCTTGTGCGGGGTGCACTTCCATAACATATATCTTCCTAACATTAATTTTCTACCTCTGTTGGTGAACATGAACATTTGCTTTGTGTTGTAAAACAGCCTTTGTCTGTAGTGATTCATGTATCCTGCAGCATTTTAAGCGCATCTACACTCTCCAGGCATTTTTAGTGAAGTGCAATTTCATAATTCAAATTTACGTCTCAGTTTACCAATACATCATAACACTGTGCTCCATTACAGGTGGCCTGGGAATGTGGGAATATATTCAGGCCGACGTTACTATAATTGATAATAAATGCAGTGCAAGTTGACAATCTACAAAATATAGTGTTGTGCTGTATACAATGGAGGTGGGTGAACATTTTTCCAATAGTTTTCATGCCATGCATCACTGGAGATGATAGAGTAAGTCAGCTCTGTTATAAAGAATGCTATTCAAAATATACTGTATTTATAAAACTTGGTTTTCAATGTGGGCAAAAGCAGGGACCTTAGTCATGTATTTTGATATGCCAAAAATGCATTAAAGGGGCTGAAGGATAAAATGCAACATGAACTTTCCTCACCAAAAACACCCACAAAGCAGGCCTTTATCCTTCACACAGCATTACTGTTCATTGCTACGTTCTCATTAGTAGTCCGATCAAAGAAAACGTAAAGGTCCTCACTTTGTTACGTCACTGAATAAGTACCTCCCTAAGTAGAATAAACACTCGCCCACATTTTCCACGCAGTCAGCAGTGCACTTGGATCATGTCCTGGAAGGGCACGGCGGCCATAGATAGATAATCATATGTATGCGTAAGGTTAACAGTAGACCGTCTAAAATTGCACTGGCAATACCAATGGCAAAATCCAGAAAATAAATTGTCAATTCTGGACTACAAACCAAATTGAAAATAACATAGCCAGAAACATGATGCCAATAGTAGAGCAAGGTGGTGGCAGTGTGATGGTCTGAGGCTGTTATGCCTCCTCAAGACCAGGACAACTTGCTGTGATTGACGGAAAGATGACGTCTGTTTTTAGTACAGGGACCTGAAATAGAAGGTCCGGCCATGACTGTAGTTTGCCCCCTCATACTCAAGAGGCTTGGATCATGCAGAAGGACAACGATCTGAAAAACACCATGAGGCACAGCTCGCTATTAGTTTCAGATGGCACTTAGACGGGATCTAGGCTGATAGACAGGCTTGAGTGCTGCACTCCCGTACAGTAGGTGGCGATATACACCTAACCGTTGTCTGCAATCTGTCATTAACTGACAAAAGAAGAAAGCGCTCAATGGAGTACGCGAGAGAAATTAAAAAAGAAAAAAAAAAGTTAATACACAATGATCCGATTAGTTGTAAATTATCTGTGTGGCGACGCTTTGGTTTTCCAACGAGAAAAAGGATGGGAACACATTAACTGAGAAGACAAAGACAGTTTGTAAACTCTGCAAAAGAAGTATGTCTTATACTGCCTCTAACACGAACTGTATGCAGAGGCATTTGCAAGTCTAGCAACAAAACCGGAAACTAGCCCGCTCTTGAAAAACTTCATTTAACAAGCAAGCAACAATAAGAAACACTTTTGCATCGCTACTGGACGCATCAAGTGCGAGAGCCACCAAAACAACACGAGATACTGGCATGTACTTTGCACTCGCTATGAAGCCATTTTTGATGGTGAAAGAGAGTGGATTTTGGCCGCTAACTGACAAGCTTGATCGCGGTATGGGATCTTGTCATGACATCACCTTAGTTGTACAGTAGTTCCAACACTTTACAACAAAACCAAAGCCAAGTTCATTGATCGCATGAAAGATGCAAGTAACTTTGGCATCATGACTGATTCCTTTGCTTGCTGCTTTCTCAAAAGTGCATCTTTTCATCTCAGTGAGAATGTCACTATTTGCATTAATGTCTTTTTTTTTTGTTTGTACAATGTTTGGCACTTTGGCAACTATGGAAGAGCTGCAACTTTTCTTGAACCAGCGGGTAAAAAAAAAGGTGTTCGATTTAGTTGATTTTCACTTTTCCCGAGAGATTCAGCTGAATCATTTGTTATTGCAGTTGCATGTGGAAAACTTTAGTTTATTGCAGCCTACACCATAAAAATAAATCACTTTTGAAATTGAAAAGTTTAAATTCGCAATATTTTTTTTTATTTAAAAAAAAATTGCAAAAAATCTTGTTATATCTCATTCTCATGGATTAAATCTCATGCTATATCTCGACACGTGGGGTTTGTATCTCGTCCCCTGCCTTCTGCTTATGTGAGACAGCTATATATATATATATATATATATATATATATATATATACAAAAAAACTCCGCGGTTCGCGTTCGTAAGATGAAATGTTCGTATAAGAGGGAGTTCGAAAACCGGGGGCCCACTATATATATATATATATATATATATATATATATATATATATATATATATATATATATATATATATATATATATATATATATATATATATATATATATATATTATATGTATGTATTGAGTTGATTAAATGAAACCTTTGCTCGTCATAAATATGCAAAATACAGAAATCATGAAGGGGTAGGTACTTTTTCACAGCAATGGGCTCACAAACACATATTTTTCTCCTTTCTTTCTCCCATGAGACCCCCCCACCACCACCCCCCATCGCTCATCCCAGCCCCACACCCCATCAAGGCAAGGAACCCGCTCCCTGAAGACCATTGTGACCCCTTGAAAATGCTGTGCAAGAGGTCAGCAGGAAATGCAAACCAATTTTGGAGCAGAGTACAAGCAACAATGTTTACAAGCTCTCAATTATAGCGATTAGTAAATCTCTTCAAGGTCACCAGAACAAAGTCCTGCTCATCTAGTATAATCCCTATAATTCAGCAATTAATTACTTCATAGATGCTGGTAGACTGTCTGGATGAGTGATCGAGCATGCTTTGAAGAGTTTCATAACATTTGCAACAAAACATATTTTTCCTTTATCATTCCTTAAACATAGTCTACCTGGAAATGGAGGCCAAATCTGAATGTTCACATTCGATTAAGCTGCATCGTTGCATATTATCATCAGCAGTGTTGGGAGGAAGTTCCAAAATTAATGTAATTACTGTAATGCCTTACTTTCTGCTGTTATGCAGAAGTGTAACGCATTACACACACAAAAAATAGTAATACAGTATTTTTCAGACTTTAAGCCACAACTTTTTCCTTATGTTTTGAGTCCGGCGGCTTGTAGTCCAGTGTGGCCTGTGTGACAACAACTATCAAATAGAACTGAAAAGATGTGAATCAATGGCTGTGCTCAAAAAGAGTTAAAACAGTGTATTTAAAAAAAAAAAAAAAAAAACATGTCTAAATTGAATAAGAGAATGTATACAATTTTGGGTAGCTTTGTGATGTGTAAATTTTATATACAGTACACAGTATATGTGCTTTTATTTATGATTGTATATGAATTATATAGAATATGTTCACTAAAATAAACTATCAAAGGGAGACATAAAAAGATGCTATTTAAGTATTGATTTTGATTTAGAACTTCTATTTAACTAACAAATCCATCCATCCATCCATTCATTTTCTATAAATATGTTGGGACTAAACATGCAGGCATGTTCAGTCTATCAAAGAGAGGATTTTGCTGTTGGCAGACAGTTACAAAAGAAGTAAATAACTAAAAAAACCCATAAACTTTCCATACCATCTTTTTGCCTGAAAATCTGATGTTATTACATGCGGTTTATACTCCAGTGTGCCTTATCCATGACAAAAATCATTGTTATTATTATTTTTTTTCCCATATTTTGCTGCTGTGACCTATATACCAGTGAACCTTATAGTCCGGAAAATATGGTATATTACTTGGTAAAAAATGGTAGTCACACAATGCATTACAATGCTTTTTTTAACCTTAAAGTCGTGTTTTTTTTTTCCACCAAATTCCCCCAAAACACTGCGAAATCAGAGGAGAAAAGTTTGGGGCAAACAGATTCTGTTTTTTGTACCTACTACAGCAGAGATGAGTGTGGCAGCAGCAGACGACAGCTTGAACATGGACACAGGATGGACATGTGCCCATTACCTACAGTTAATATGTACACAAGATGGACATATGGCCAGTATTTTCAGTTCGTCAGCGTTAACGACAAGTAGAACATAATCATTAGGTGCACTTTGTGAGTGACACCTAAAAAGCTGTACACTTTGCGAAATAGCACCAGTAATTTGACAAACCATTTAGAGCCGAGCCATAGTGATGTAAAGTTAGTGACAAAAAAACACGTGGACGATTGAGAGTTTGGATAAAACAAAGCAGGCAAAATTTTTGTTTCCTCGGTCAGGGACAATATTTGCACCTGACGATTCCAAAAAAGTGATGGAAAGAAAGTTATGAACTTCCCAAGAAAGGAATCTTAATGTTTTCATTGTCAACACAGAAGTTTCGATAAATAGTTCCAATATGAAAATGATAAATATTTTAGACACATTAATCTAACTATTGACATTCAACACCACAAAAAATAGAGAATAGAAGGGACGGGACATGGTGAATATTATCATTTAATAGCATAGCTGAAGTGATCCTGCTCAATTCAGACCCTATTTTTGTCTCAGCCCCAAATTTCCTCACAACATCGTACAATGGCAGCCCCCGCCTACCTTTTATTCACATCTCTGAAATCATTGGGCAAATTTTAATAAAGAACTGGAAAGCCAGACACCGCTAAAATGATCTCTATGTTGATGAAAAGTGCATTGGCTGCATAGCATGCGCTGCATTCATTTGTTCATTAATGAAAAGGGCATGTCATGGGTGGGATGGGAGGGGTTAACTGATTATTCAATGGACTGATCAGTATGATAATGGATTTTTAAAAGTTTTGATAGTGAAAGCCCTGGTTTGAGTACTATTATTAATGTGTACAAGATGACCTGATGGTGACCAACTTATTTTTGTGGTTTTTTTTTTATTTTATTTTATTTTTTTATGTGAACAAATGATATTAGTTCATTAAAAGCTAGACAGCAATAAACAGAATGCCTTAGACTTTTACTGAGTACTACATTTTAAAGCCACCTTGAGGATTGGATGAGATGACTTTCTCTTCCGTTCAAACTCTTAATGTATTTGTGAAATAGTGGTACAGCCATTTCATTAAACTTTTAGTCAATGTTTACTGTCTTTTACGTGTTTTGGTGAGATGGAGAAACTGTCACGCAATTGTGGTCACAGCTGAGCGGCAACTATTATACTGTATATGTCACTTGGCACAAAGATGGTTGTGAAACAGCTCACAACAGTACCTATGCTGTGAGCTTGCCAGGGACTTGTGTTGTTTGGAACTGGGAGCCCTCATTTCAGCACATCCTGGCTGTCATTGGGTCGTGCGAGTGGGACATGGAGAGGGGGTGGGGGGGTGCATTTCCAGAGAGTAGACAGAAAATGAGAGATTGTCGCCACAGTCTGAAAGCTGCCCCTGAATGATGCTGCTTCACTCCGAGTAGCTTCCTGTCAAGTCCAAATGAGAGATTTCAGACATCTGGTGAGGCAGAGCATGAGAGTGGAAATGTTTTTGCGCTGTTTCTGTTGTCCTCTCTGACAATAACTTCAAAAGATAGTTGGATGACCTTCACAATGACGAAAACTTAATGGAATCCATTTTTTACTGAAGGCATGTGTGACATTAATAGATCAAAATGTATGCTGTATTAAAAGGAAGTTTTATTGTAAATTTGAAGTGTGACAGGGCTTCGAAGGTTTAAACATTGAACTGCGTGCGGCCTGTTCATATTTTCCTCTGTATAAAAAAAGGCATGCGGTTTCGCAAATACCTCCGTCCACTTGGCGTCGCAAAATAGGCTTCCATTTTTTACCATAGTGAAAAGTGGGGGTGAAAATTGGCAAAATAGTGCCCAAAAACCCTCTTGCTTTTTTTCACACGCGCAAATTATCGCACATTTGTGAGTTTTGTTTCTCTGAACTGTGCTTTCATTTAGGGTTTGATCACTTTCAGATTTTTTTCAGATAATTTTCATTCAAATTTTCCCCTATTTTTTCCCATGGGGGATGTATCAGGGTTCTTCATCAGCTTTTTCTTAAGACTTTTGGGGTTTTGTTGAGGCGGCTATTAAATGGGCCCATTCACATATACAATGAAATGCTAGCTAAAAATGTTTAAATTTCTTCCATGTAATTAGTGATATTGAACCACATGGTAATGTGACATGTGATTGTTAAAGTCTTCTTTTACACATACGCATACCAGTTTGACTTTCCCGTGACTCTATCTTCTTATTTTGAAAAATAAAAGCTGCCTCGAGGGATTTCATTTGATTTATCTTGAAAGACGAAAGCTGCTCATCAAGCTTGCGCTCATCGAGGTCCCCCGTGATCATTGAGGTCGCCACATTGTATGCCTTTGCTTCTCTTTATTAGGTGTTTTACAATGAATAGTTATTTCTTTAGAGACTTTAGTGAGTGCTGTAGTGTTGGGAATATGTGATTTTCTGCATTTCATTCATCTTTGTTTGAAGTGTGATTTTTTTTATTTGAGTGCCTCGTGCAGATGATTCAGAGTTAATACAAGGAGTAACATTCTTGTCCTGTATTGTCATGGTACCTACATTTTGAAGTCTATACTCATGCCTAAAGAAACTAATGATGACGTAAAAAAATGAGTAATTTTAATCTAATTACTGGACTGGAAGTTATCTTGGTTATTATTCGAAAATGCACACATATAAGTGATAGTGCATCGTTCCTTGTTAACAAGTTCAATGATGCTGGCTTGTGCCTCACGTTTCCCGATGTGAATCCAATTCAAAACCACTGGGGCATGAATATATTTATCCAGTGTTGTCATATAGCGCCCTAGACAGACACTGATGACCTGATCTACATTGGTTTGGGATTCCTAAAGACAAGGAGTTGAGTGGTTTGTGAAAAGAACTGAAATCAGAACTCAAGCTAGTTCCTTAATTTGAGCGTTTTAGCCAAAATGTTGCAGTGCGTGGTTAAATACTCAGGGCGCACCATTTTAATCCGAAAGGTTTCCTTCCCTCATTATTCTGTTACAATTCAAACAGGGCTGATTTCACCAAATGGTTTCCTCATTTGCTGAGTCCTGTCATGTGGTCTCCATAGACCCATACTTGAGAACAAATACTAAATAAAAAAAACTAGTTTCATATATATATATATATATATATATATATATATATATATATATATATATATATATATATATATATATATATATATATATATATATATATATATAAAACTCTTGAATATGAATGCGGTATATTAGAAATGTTTTCCTGAAATTGTGCATGCCATCCCATTCATCGTTAAAACTCAAGGCAGTTTTGATGGGAACTAGATGTGAACAGCTACCTTCGGGTCCCTCCACTGATTTTTGGATGGAGTTTAAGCGTAAGCTCGGCTATTCAAGGACATTTAAGAGTCTTTCCCTGAAGCCACTCAAGCTTTATCTTAGCTGTCTGCTTCTGGCTGTTGTCATACTAAAAGGTGACCTGTTGCCCTAGTCTAAGGGTGCATGGGCTCTAAAACAGCATTTCTCTCTTGCGGTCTCCCGTTCCCTGCCACAAAGAAGCACGCCACCTGTCAACACCATGCTCCACTGTAGGGCCTGATGATCACCAGATATAAAACGTTGAGCCCGATTCCTTAAATGTTGGTCTTGGTAGTTGATGCAATATTTGATATGCTTTTCGTTTGGTGTTTTATGATTTGAAATAACTTGCGCAGAAATTGCAAGGCTTGTGACATTGCGGGCTTGTGACACCGAATTTGGTGTTGATGGTTTATGGATGTTTCTTTTTAGAATCAAATCAAATCATATGGACACATTTACTCTACAGTGACTTCTGTGTCATAGTTTTCTTTTGACTGTGTCTTTAGCCCTCTCATAGTTAAGGCGTCAAAAGACATGTGACAGTAAGATCCAAAACTCCAAAGAAAATATAAAACACACAATTACTCTTGGAATAAATCAGTTTACACAAGTATATTATGAATATACTGTACCTTTTTATAAATATTAAACTGGAGATAGCATAGTTAAAGTATACTTTTCAACAACTATATTTTATAAAATTCAAACACTGAAGTATACTTGGTTTGTATTCAAATGTATATACAATTATATAGGACTAAGTACAGTATGTTAATACTAAGACTTAAATTTCTACTCAAATTAAAGCATAAAGTATACTTGTTACTTCTGTAAAGAATGACAGAAAATCTTTGACTAATCTATTACTAAGACTTGCTACTTATTACCAGCACAAATTATTCCATCTGCTTCTCTCTGCAGTAATAGTTCTAAACTGGGGGTACGTGCACCCCTCAGACACTTCAGGCTATATTTCAACAGAGTTTCTGCATCTATCACCAAATCTAAATTGACATTTGGTTTCAATTGCCAGTACATTTTTTTCAAAATTAAGAGCAAATTAATTAGAACTTGAAGTAATCATTTGCCAGACTATGTTACAGAGGGCCAAGTCAAATTTAAATAGCTCTTAATCACAAAAAGACTTAATTGTGCTGATTGTGCGTGTGTCTGTGTTTGTCGCAGTGTCTAGGATAAATTGGCTACTCGCAAGCGCAGCTTGAGTGCTCTAAATCGGCTGGCAAGAGCAAAAGATCTAAAACGTCCAACTCTGGTTAGGTGAACAGTCTACCTATAGCTTTGTCTTTTTCTTGTCTGCCCCCTTCTCCGGGGAAAGAGAAGGCACGGGATGACAATGAATGAATTGGATGCTGCGGATGATGTGGCCTTGTGCCGACTGAAGGGAGATCTGAGGTGGGCAAAAGAAGCGCTGCTGTGGAGATGGACCACCCAGGCCTGGCTTTGAGGAGAACCTTCCCCTTTCATATTTAATTTATGGACTCTTATTTTCCTGCTGTTCTTTGGCACTGTGTGCTATCTTAGCACTTGGCATCTATTGCAGCCTGTTAAACCTGGAAGGGGATCTCCTCCCATCTGTGACCCCTTTCCAAAGTTTTTTATTTTTGGGTTGGAGATTTGAGTTTTACCTTTCCCTTTTTTATTGATGTTTTTGATGTTGATGTTTCTGATGTTGAAGTTTTTTTTACTAGTTGCTGCCCAATGATGGCTGACCTACAATTTCCTGACATTGTCAACCAAACGTTTGTTGACAATATACCATTGCCACCTTTACATTACTGATTTTGATGTTGATCTGCTAACCCTTATGAATACTGCAACAGGGATAGGCCCATCTATATGGGCCCGCAGGTTATACAACTGCATGGAGAAAACAGACTCATTTTGTGTTAGAAAATAGCATGCGGCCTGCTATAAAGAGCACCGTACACATACTTGATCTGTTTTGAGTGATGTTACAACTCCCACTCCACCTACTTGACAAATGGCATGCGTTTGTCAGTGTGGCTGGATTCATCGCGATCAAAATGCTGGAGTGGAGGACTTACACGCAGCAACTTCTGAAAATTGTGTGAGTCAACATTTCCCATCACTGGACTATTAAACATTTGCTGACTTATGAAACATCTTATAGGATTGGGTGATTTTACAGTCGGTGTCTGTATGAGGGAACAAGCTGTAAAGCATAATAATCACAGTCTCAGTGTCTGATGTGCCAAAAACTCTTCATTGCACTCAGCAAGAGACCACTGAATTTCCAAGAATCCCTTCTGTACACTGCAATCTGTTTGCATATAGCTGTGACTCTAAGTTAGATACACTTTTTGAAAACTTTGTTGGAGAAAATTTTTCAAAGTATTATTTTACATGGCTGTCGTACTCTAAATATGTGACAGCAGCAATAGACATGGTAGGAATATTTATACTGTGATCATTGTTTAGGATACAAAGTAAAACTGATTGGTAGGCTGGTAAAACAAATGGGCAAGAACTCAATCCCTTGCAAAAATTATGGAAGCACCTCTCTGGAGAAAGTTCATTTAAATGTGTTATTTTCGAGGGAAAAAAACGCAATTATGAAAACAAAAAAAACCCTCAAAAAATACACAATCCTGCATGTTGTAGCTCATAAGTGTTAAACTCCAGGCTTCAAATGCAGGTCTCACACATGGTTTTGTTCTTTCCTTGTCTAACACACTTGATCAAAAGATCAGTATCATTGTCAATGTCCAGCAAAGTGAGCTAATGACCTCATTATTTGAATCAGATGTGTTGAAGAGACAAACATCTAAAACAAGCAGATCTTAACTTTCGCGTTCCAGATTTTTCCATCCCCTCAAACATCTGAGTGAAATGATCAGGCTCAATACTCATTATCAGGCTTTTGCACAGGTTGCAGAATTAGTAAATTAAGTCATTAAAATCAGGTGTGTTGGACAAATGAAAACTGTAAAACATGCAGGATTGTGGCCTTCAAGGGCTGGGGTTGCACATTCCTGCTCTAAGGCAAAATGCATTTGTTGCCTTGAAAAATGATGTAATCACCAAACACAATTTCCAGTTGATGGATTCTTAAAAGTGCTCAAAATCTCAATGTAAACTTGTGCAAGTAGGGGCATAGAGTGTGTTGCGTTGCTGTGTCTCGCTGGCTTAAACCCCAAAATAGATCTTTTTCATCTGTATGAGACAGCTTCCTTGCATTTGATGGGCTCTATAATGTTTTGCAAGTCGCCACATCATGCAACAGCTTCATATTTTATAGTCACTGCAAAAACAGTAGAAGAGACATGCCGCTTAGGAACTGTTGCGTTGAACTCCCACTCAGTGCGAGAGGCTTGCACTGTTCAAATGATTCCACCTTCATCCCATCCGGCGCCTTTTCTAATGAAAGCGCAAAAAAAGTGGTATGGTTTGGTGCAGGGCCAAGCGGAGTGGGATGGTGTGGAGCTGTCTCGGGCTAATGGAAATGCGGCCGGCATGAGGACAGTCACCAATATACACAAACACAATGGATTCCAAGACGCTTTTGGTAAGCTGGACTGTTTATATATTAGACATCAATCGATGAGGGTTAATGCATCCAAAATAGCCACCCTCAGCTAGCGACTGAATTTCTGTGATGCTTAACATTTTTTAAATTCATCCTTTTCTGAACCATATAGCTTCACAAGGTGGTATTTTCTCTGTGCCAGTGGGTTCCACAAAGTGTGTCTTTGTTGTTTTTACAACCTAAAGTTCGATGTGTATGTACATGACAAATATGTCTTTTTCTTCTTCACTAGTCTGGTTGCTCCTAGACTTTGTTCTGTATACCAATACACAGGTATGTTGATTGCATTTTAACGATTACCAGTGCATGCTTCTTGAATTTTGGAATGCATTCTGATCTCATTGATTTGTGCTGGGGAAAAAATTGGGGAAAAGAATAATAAAGTGTCCCAAAGGCAATCGTTAAAACTGTTATTTGAGTGATTATCCCCTGGGGAAAATTTTGACAATCTGAAGCTGTTGAGGAGGAAAAACAGAAAATAAAACTCAAGCTGACGGCAGTAGCTCTTGTATGTGTTCCTGAGATGTGCAAAAATATCCAAGTAGCCACAATAAAGGAGCAGTAGAATCCCCGGTTCCGTTTATATCAAATGGGAATGTTGAGATTTCAAGTTTTGTTTTGTTTAATTTCGTTTCGTATTTTTTTATATGCTAAGTGATTTTCGTGATATCAAGGGGAAAAAAAATTATAGAGAAAACCATGTCTCAAGGTTTCACTGTAATGGATAAATTACATTAGATTTTTCCTTGGTTTTTGTCATATTTTTTTCACCAACACGAGTAACGTCAAGGATCTGTTTCATTTATGGTTGAGAGCACTGTCACCAGTATCCTGGTCTGGAAGTTGTGGCAAAGTGCTACCTGGGTATTCGTGCCACGTGAGTCCCATCTGAAAGAGTATTCCCAACGGCTTGGGACATATTAACACAGTCAAGAGCATGCTTGAAATGAAAATTATGTTGTTTTTTTTTTTAAAGAATGTTTAATGTGTGCTTTAATACCCAATACCCAGGCCTAACATATATATATATATATATATATATATATATATATATATATATATATATATATATATATATATATATATATATATATATATATATATATATATATATATATATTTGGCAATGTTGCGACCTTTCAAAGCCAGTCCAAGTTGGGTGATAATAAGGTCAGGCTCTTGAAAAATGTGTTATGTGCATGTTCATTTTTGAAAAATGCATTTTTGTATTCAAATGTGATTTATTACGATTCAACATTTGTACTTGTGTGAATGGCTTTCATCATTTCAAGTATCACCATAGTTTATTTGGTGCTAACTTACATGTGGATGACAATATACTTGATTGAACTAAATGAGTCGTTTTTGTTTTTTCTTTAATACATTTTTTTTTACTCTATTAATTCATTGGTAGGATAGTGTGCTGCTTGCTTTAAAAAAAAAAAAAATCAGAGTTTCGACTTTTTGGATGGTCACAATTCGTAGGAGGAGACATTGCTACTTGTCTCTTCCAAGGCCAAATAGATTTTGTTGTGCGGCCACTAAAACCTTTAATAGTTTCTCATACCAAGGACACATTGTTAGTGTCTTTGTGGAATTGATATTACTGGTCACATAACAGAAACGGTACTTGCAAATAAATAAAATGAAGTTTCCAATACAAGGCCAAAGCAATAATATGTACACAGCATGTACAATTCTCTTTAAGTTTCTTCATTTTGAAGACGAAAGAAAGGTCATGATACAAAAAAAAGAGATGAAAAACTAATGTTCTACCTGCTATTACACAATATCTAGCTTAGAAATAGAGTATATTGTGTGTATAAGGTGTCTAAGTATTTCTATTTTTTAATAAGTCTGAAATAGGGGCTCATGTGTTTACTGTTGTATTCAGTTATCTTCAGCTGTAAAACTACCTTTGAAGAATGGAGAATCTAGGCTGATTGCATCTGTTCCCCCTCCCCACCCGAGCCCTCTTTGCTCTAGCATTTCCATACTGTGTTCACGTTCCCCACAGTGTGGCATCATCATCAATAGTCATTTAGGAGAGAGCTGCTTTCCACACCACCGGATGCAATGAAGATTCATAGCCACCATTTCAAAAGGTTGGAGATACCCAGAATGAGGATAAAAATTGGATATTGTGAACATGCACTCCTGGCTGTCGGGGGAAAACGCAGTATGGCCTTACATGTCCACTGAGCCTGATTTAATACACAACTGATGATTAATGCCTTTAACTGTAAATGAGTAGTAATATTAAGGGATTGAGAGAGAATATTAAGGAAGATGTGCAACCTCATACGGCATAATATAGAGTCAAAAGCGGAAAAATAACAAAAGCTCATCTTGGCATGCAGTATAATAAGCTAATATACTGGTTGCAAATGCATTTGGTCCAAATCGTGTAAATACATTCAGTACACTTTCTCAAGCACGGACATTACACTTTATAGTCATGTGCGCAATATGTATGGATGTCAACGGTAAGTTGTGGAACATTTGACAAATTTGCTGTACTTTACTTCCCTTTATTTGCAGTCACATGCAGACTATATACTGAAACTGTGTTTTATTGGCAACTTACGGTTGGAAAAACAACATTGTCTAAATCTCATGAGGGACATGAGGGCCTCGTCTCATACGTTTGGACGTGGATGGAGATTATTGAGATTGTTCGACTTGATTGTTAGTAGTCTGAAAGTACAGTAAGAAGTGTTGCATTCAACAATAAGCGGATGAAGAGGTGTCTTCATAGACCTTGCACTTGTCACAGCAGACTACCTGAGTTCTGGCACTTGTGGCTTCAGCGTATCAAAGCACTGTTTCGGCTGAGATGAATCACTGCGGATGACTAGACATGACATTGCCGTCGCGGCCTTTGACCAAATGAAAACATGCCATACAGCCGTGGCATGCACCTCCACAAAGTGGAAAATATGTGATTCAAGTAACTTCAGCTCAGGAGGTGCTGTGTTGTCACAAAGATAGCAGATACATTTATTTACCTGCCTTGCCTTGCCTTGGCGAAGGAAGAGAGGCGGACCTCCTGGACAAAATGCTGTTATCGTTAGGCTCAGATGAGGAGAGGCTCCCGCACATTTCTTGCACATTTCCCTGTGCCAGGTAGTGCCTCCATGCACATGGTGTCAGCTAACTCCATTTATCTGGCTGTGTTTGTAGTTAGGTCTGGCTGCCCGCCCAGGGAGTCATTCATGCCAGAACTGACATTGAGCCAAATGCCATTTTTAACCCCGTAACACTAACGCCAAGTGATTTTCACCCAGACAATTCTTGTCATGTGATTTTCATTGTTTTGCTCCTGACTTGCAGGGATCCTTGAGGCCACTGATGTCAGCAATGATATGTTTGTTTCCCTCTTCCCATTTATGTTTTAATTTTTTTTTCAGGACGCGTGTGTTCATGTGAAACCCATCCCCATCCCCCAGCACCACCCACACGCTCAAGCTAAACCCAAGTGTTGCTTATACAGTATGTACATACAGTGGAATTTATCCAGTATATGACGCATAGTTCCATTAATTTTTTGGTCTTCGTGGTGACTGTCATTTGTTTTGGAGCGGTGCCTTGCGCCCTCTTTTGACAAGTCAATGGTTAAAGGTTAAATATACTCAACATGAACTTCCTGGAAAAAGGTCTCAACAGCCTCAACCTGTGATATCTCATTTATGGGTAGAAATTGGTCGCTGCTTGATTGATAACAGTCATTCTTGTTCATGTAAATTACTTTTGGTGATTAGCTCATTAAAATGGGCTCATATAAGGTAAATGTGCAAATGACTTAAGGACTTGGGATATTATAGAGATTCATCACAATCATTTTCCCTGATATAAGAATGAGATTTCTTGGTTTGTCTTTCATATTCTCATCCCAAGGCATTGATTCATGTTTTTCATGGCTGGTAGAGCAGCTGCAAATATCACTCTCATTGCTTTTAGACCATTTGAAATTTGCTGGCTTCAGCTCTATTAAAAATCTGTTAGTGTCCAACAGAGTATAATGTCCTCATTTGGTGCTTTAGCACTATGACTGAATGCATATTAAAGTGTTCGATGCAATATGAGAAACAGTTAACTTAATTTCACAAGAAAATGACTGTGAAATGTGAACTACAGGTATGTCAATGAGAATGACTATAATGAATCAAAAATTGCCAAACTGGTAGATACATTATGCACTGTATGTGGAAATCAGCAGAACTGCAACCTTGGCACATGGGCTGTCTTGATATGTTCATCCTAGGGTGTGAAAATATAATATTTATACCCTTTTCATGTTCTTATTTTCGAGGGGAGGATAATTTCCTCACTTATATGTATAAGTTATACGATTACTGGAGAACAGAATCAAGTAGAATCTTGCTTTTTTTTTTAGATAAAGAATGGAATAGAATCTTTCATATGATCCTACCTATGTGTATATTGACAGAGCATTGAACGATCCGTCAAAAAGCTCAAAATCAGCTGGCCCTGTCGGGGTTGGCTTTTTGGATAACATTAGCACTGAAAAAGTTAAAAGCTGTAAGTGTACTTGGATTTTCCCTGATGGAAAATTATTTTGATAAATATTTTTTTAATGACTTGACGCACTGGGGAAAAGGGGCATTGTTTTTTTTCTTTTTTTTTTTTTTTATTGTGTGCTGCTGGTGCCATTTCTTGTACTAGTTGGGAGACATACCATGGAGGCTTCACCTTTGAACAACAAGACAAGCTGCTTGTTCCATTTGACTCAGTCACTAGAGGTTACCAGTAGAACAAAGTTTATGATTGCATTGTGGTACTTTGTTTGCCACAGTTATATGCAGATTATAGATGATAGTTCATCAACCACTGCGCTAATTTTTGTCCTGTGCTTTGAGTAGGCAAGTCATCATGTGTTTGTCCAATCAGTCCTGCTTAGGACCCCTCATTTTTTTTTTTTTTTAAGTGAGATTTCATTGTCTTTACTCCTCTTCTTAAATTACCTCAATTAACTCAGGTAACCAAAATTGACTGTATTTAGTGTGACAACTTTGTGTGATGTTTTATTTCTATTCCAATGTTAAACTGTGCTTTTGTTACTGCTCAGGGCCCCCTGAAATTTTTAGTAGAGCACAGAATTTTTTGACTTCCTGCGCTTTAAGACTGAAGCAAATTAAGAAGAGCTTTTATCACACTTCCAACATCAGCATTTGATGAGATTTTTTTACCTCTAAAATATTTTATTGACAACATTAGTTTATGTAACTAATTTATGTAATACATTTGCTGTTTGGTGAAAATGTGACTGGATCTTTCTTGGTTAAAGTCATATGCATATTACGCTCAATGTGACAGGAGTGAGTGGTGAAGCAAAGCAGCAGCTCCTGTGGTAAAGGAATTGTCACCGGTGGAGATCAATATGAAGCAAATCTAGAGCCTGGACCTCATTTTTTACAAGGCAATATATAAGAACAAAAACAATTCTCAGTGCGGCTCATAGTTTTATTCCTAAATAGAGACAGACCAAACAAAAAAGGTAGGAAATCTAACAAAGAAATAAAGGGTGTTGCTAAGAAGAAAGCAATACTCTGAAGTCCAGCTGCATTTTAAAACTCAGCCTTTGAGACTTGAAGTCTCCTGCGCAGCATCACATCCCATTTCACACCACATTCTCTCCACCAAATCATTTAAACCTCTGAGGCTACGAGTACTTCAGAGGTTACAAAAATATTTGGAGGATTTTGAGTTGAATGGATAATAATCAAAAGAAAACTGTGGTCTCAGTGGATGTTGGAATTTAACTTTTTAATATAAAAGTTTTCATCTCAAGTGAATCAGTTTGAGCATAATGATTATCTACTATGTCTCTTTTTGGTCAAAGGACAAATAGGCTATTTTTTATGATTATTTTATTCAAACATGAATAAAGATAACAATTACTATGCTTAGAAAAGTAAAAGAACAATGTGGAAAAACAAACAAAAAAAAACCCAATTGTGAACAAGTTCAGTATTGCATATCACAATGCATATTGCCAATCAAAAGTGGCTGAAAAGTTCAAAAGTACTCTAACAATAGGTTGTTTTTTTTTTCGCCTTCACGAAAACTATTGGCATTTGGTTCAAAGTGAAATACGTTTTCCGACCCTGAATTAGTTTATTCATTTAAACAGTATGCCATTCAACAGTGGTCTATTTTGAAAGACACTGACATCGGCCTAACAGATGTTATGTATTGTAAACATTGCCCGTTTGAACCATTTGTGTGTCCTTTCAAACCATAAACAGAATTTATTTTTACCAACAGGGGTTTACTTGTGAACCCAAAAGGGGTAGGTACATCACAAAGATGTATACAGCTTGAAAAATATAAAAAAATGGGCAGTGGCTCTTTATTTGTAGAGTGTGTATAAAGAACTTTCCCAAAAGGCTCAACTGTTTACAAGCGATGATGGAACAAAATTCACCACTTTGTGAACAACTCTGTGAGCAAATAGTCCTACAAAGATTTTGAAAAAGCTTTGCATAAATAACTAACACAAAGCCATGCATGGGAATATGCATTTTTATTTATTTATTTATTTTAATTTTTGAAAATGCTGAACATCATTTGCCTCATCCTGTCCTTTCAAATCTGGGTCCCAGAATGACTTTGTGTACAGCGCACATATCTTTCCAATGATGTGGTAGACCCCGACCAGCATTTTAGCATGTTTGTGTGCACACACATTTCTTGAAATGATTCAGGGTGAACATGAATCCTTCTAAAAATGAAAAGGAGGTCTGGGGGCCCCATTTGTATGTGCACCTATGAATTCAGTTTGTTTTATCAGTTTGTTGTCATTCACATCACATTTTACATTTAGTACATGCATTCAATTGCAGTTTTGAAGAAATCTAAAAGTGTGTCAAATGTGGTGTCAAATGTCATGGCAGCCCAGAAGATGGTTGATGGACTTTTATTGATTGACTTCTGTAGAGATGCATATCCCCACATGTATGTGTGTAGTATTATTTAAAAAAAAAAAAAAAAAAAAAAACTTTCATTACCCTCACAGAAACAAAGTGTAGCTAGGCATCTTCTACAGAAGAAAATAAAAATAGACGGTGTGTTGGTGCAGGATTTCTTGAAAGGACACCTTGTTGATATCGGAGGGAACTTGGGATATATATATATATATATGTGTATATATATATATATATGTATGTATGTATATATAATGTTAATATATATATATATATATATATATATATATATATATATATATATATATATATATATATATATATATATATATATATATATATTAACATTATTAACATTATTAATATATATAAAGACTCCTTAAAATGAGAGAAAAATTATCACTTAAGGTCTAGGTTAGTTGATACACACAAAATCCGCCCTGCCTAATATGTGGTGTCAAGCTTGCAAATGAGGCAATGAAGTCATCAAAAATGCTTCGGCACATCGAGACCAAGCATCCGGGATTAAAAACAAGCCTTTGAAGTTTTTTGAAAGAAAAAAAGATTGCCCCAAGGTGGGATCGGCTTCTACAAGAGAAACTCAAGGCTCACACTAATTACTATTACATTCAGCGTCTTTTTAAAATGTTTTAATGTGCTTTTATTTGTTTTACGAAGACTGGTCTAAACTGGGTGAAACTGGTCCATAGTGTAAAAATGGTTTGGG
Source organism: Hippichthys cyanospilos (assembly GCF_059441005.1). NCBI lineage: Eukaryota > Metazoa > Chordata > Actinopteri > Syngnathiformes > Syngnathidae > Hippichthys > Hippichthys cyanospilos. The sequence goes on from NC_142374.1 coordinate 6,815,471, forward strand.
TACCTCTTTGCTATAGTGGCTTATTTAATGTTTAGCTGTCTAATATTTAACAGCATATTTCAACAAACAGAACTGCCTTGGCATGACTTGAATTGGATCCATGATAACTCAAAACCTTTGTATCTCAAATCATAGTTCACATTGAAATTAATGAAAATGTGGAAAAATTGGTTCAATGCTGCCCCCCTAAAACACCAACAAAATTGTTTGACTTTTAAAAAAAAAAAAAAAAGAAACAGGCATTGTGCATTCTAAAAAACTTGCAACTGTACCATAAATATGTAATGTAAAGTTAAAGAACTTCTATGATTTCAGTGTGTGTTTTAATATATTGTCTTTTGTATTGAATATATTTATATATTGTTCTATATTGTAATCCTGTTTATGTATTTTTTTTTGTTTTTGCATAATGTGGTCTTTCATAAGTTATATAGTTTGAAACATTGAGTGATTCTCCTTGTTTTACGTACAAATTTTAACATCTAAATACTGTTATGTTTGCTGCAAACAATTTTAGGACTTTCCTTTTTTTGTAAGAATTGTATATTAACTGAGTAGCATAATGGCAGAGTGGAGAAAATCCAGCTCAGAGTTCTGAGGTCCCTGGTCTCCGTCCTACTCTGGTCTTCTTGTGTGGATTTTGCCTGTTTTCCCAGTGCCTGTGGGTTTTCTTCTAGTTAACTCCCACAATTCCATAAACATGCATGGTAGGTATATCGAGAGACTCCAACTTGACCTTGGACGTGTTTGTGAGTGTGTGTGATCATTTGTTTTGGCGAACCCTGCCATTGACTGGCAACTAGTTCAGGGTGTACCCTGCCTATTGCCCAAAGACAGCCAGGATAGGCACCAGCCTTCTGAGGAAAAGTGTCTTAAAAACTGATGGATAGCTATTCTTTATCTGCTGCTTTTGTAAATTTTTTGTAAAACTTTGGCAATTAAACGCACAAAACTAAACACACAATTCAATAAAACAAAAATCCTTACAGCAAGCTTATACTCTGTTCACAAAATGGAAATAGAGCGACTTGTTTTTTCTTTTCTAGAAAGACTGTTAAAACTGTTGGGGAATTTCTGACTTGGGCTCATCAAAAGTCACTCAGAGAGTACATGAAAAATCAACTTTGCCACAGTGTCCGGAAGCTGTTTGAAACCAGAAAGAATTGTGCGGGTCTAAAACGATAAAGAAAAAAAAATAGACAAGAAAAAACATCAAGCAATTGTGTTTTTCTGGAAAGGTGTTAAGTTGTGAAACAATTATTAAATAGAACTCAAAACAATATAAAACAAAAATATTTACAAATGCAGTACTATAAGGATTGGTTAATCGGTTAAAAACTTGAGAAACAGCACAGAATCCTTCATTCTAAGGTATTTACGATGTACATTTCATTTGATCACAGGTATTTATTTTACTTTGGGCTACATTTGTATTTGAATATATGAAACTTTGTTTCGACCTGATATCCAAGCAAAGGAAATAATTCAAGGCTATCCAATTTGAATTTTCTAATGTGATAGTATTGGTTTAAGGCTCTTTCTTGCATATGACCCTGAGGTTTTCTTTTCATTTTCCTTCTTTATCTAACTTTGGACTTGATCTAAATTGTTACATTGTCTTACCTCAGGCAAGGATATGCTGTTTCTCTATTTGCAATCATGACTCTATGTGAACCAATGAAGGGATGAGATTACTTTTTCTTCACATATTCATTCACTCTATCTTGTACACCAGTTTATTATGAACATACACAATAAGATGCAATTTTAGTATTTTGTGCTCAGATTGATGTCAAATTTTCGGAGACATCCAAACATGACCTCTCAACCAAAACTAATGGTAGATGATAGACTCTATATCTATTGTACTGATAAAATGTAAGAAAGGAAAGATAATTTGACGTTTTTGCACCAACTGCTACAATGTCATTCACAAGCATATTGGATGCAGCACTTATGTAGAAATCTTGGAAGATGTCAACTTCATCATATGCAGTCATAAAGCATTTTATTGTTGATGGTGTCATGTTCAGTTGGTGTTTGTTGGGGATTTCGGGGTTGTGTGTTAATTGTGGAGTCTCTGTTCATTTCTGTTTTGGGTTCCTATTTGGTTTCCCTCACGTCTGTCCTCATTAGCGTGATTTGTTTCCACCTGTCTGTGTACCTGCCCTTCGCGTGTCATCCAATGGGCTTCCTTTACCTTTTGTTCCTGTCCAACTGTTTTGTGTTTCCTTGTTAAGTGCGGAGTCTAATTAAGTCCCAGTTTGCGTTCATTGAGTTGTTGGGTCATTGTCTAATGTTGTTGCGTTTTTGTGTCCCAAGAGTTCCATCGCTTCCTTGTCGCTGTTACCCCATGAGTTTGGTTTCTGTTTCAAGTTTTGTTTGTTACTTTGCATCCCGTGTCGTTCGAGTACCTGCCTGTCTTTTTGAGCACATGACCTCCCGGCTTCCCTGCATTTTTGGAAACACTTTCCCGCTCCTCTCACCACTATGTCCCGTGATCATGACAGATGGGTGTACTCATTCTGAATTAAACGGCTAATTAATGTTCATCACAATGTGTAGTAGTACATGCAATATTCAGTCCATTTAACCTTAAACTGGTAGTGCATATTGACCATTATAATATAAGCATTACTACTTTAGGACATCATTGTCGAGATGGTTTTTTTTAAATCAATGTTTATTTTGACATAAATACTGAATTATGTCTTTTACACAGCGTAAGACATTTCCAAGGTGTCTCAATAAATTGTCACACACGCATATACAAACACATAAAGCAAGCTCACTTAGAGGCAGCATTTCATCATCAAGCCCCCAAATTACAATTGTTAAGGTGGTAATGTGGTAAACACAAACAAAACTCCACCCCCCACATTGACACTTTACTGTAGGTGAACATTATCAGAAGCTAGTTCCAGACTGATAGACTTACACTAATCTTTGTTCATACTACAGCTCTTGCTTTTGACATGATCGTAATTTAGTCATTGCTTCATAGTGGTACTTTACGTCTTGCTAAGCCTGGCTGACGGTGACAAGTTATTGACTGAGGAACTTGATTTGGGGTGGTTATTATGGAAATTAGCCCCATGATTACATAACAGTGAAGTGGAAGTGCAAAATGTCTTGCTCAAAGGCACGTGAGGCAGATAACAACAGATTTACTTCAGTGTGTGTTTTAATTTTTTGATGAACAGGCACCTTGGTGAGGTGACTACTTGTATACAAACACTAAAACGTCCTAAAATAAAACAATCAATTCATACTGTAGAATCAAAGGTCTGCCATGTTACACGTTACCACCATTGTATGGTGAAAATATTAAAATAGCTGACATGAACATTTTAAGAAATCTATATGACTTACTTGTAAATACAACACAGATTCTTTAAATGACATCAATCAGAAATACATTTAGGCTGCAAGAAAAAAGAGTGGTTTAAATCTTAGTTTATTGTCATGCGTTCCAGTCTTTTTGTATCTGTGGCACTGAATAATGGTTAAGATGCTGTACGGCAATTCTCACGATAAAGTGTTCGCTGAAGTGCGTTGTGCCCTTCTCCTAAAGTGGTAGATCACTGAGGCTACATCTGCTACTTTGGTGTGCATTTGTGTGAATCTCAGGTAATTACAGCATCTGTTAAGAGCAAACACAGATTGTTTTTCATCTCCACATGGTCACCACTCCAGAAAACCAATTACCCAGTGGAATACTATAGTAAATCACAAAGACTGATTTGTTATTCTGCTTCGAAAGACAGAAAAAGTTGGATCAGTAGGACAATGTGGTGCACTTGTTCACAAGCGGCTTAAACAAATCAGATCATTACCGTCAGTAAGTTTGATTTTAGGTTGCAGTATATACCATCTTAGCCAGCAGCACACAAGTCGGAGATCCGTTACAATGACAACAGATAAAGTAACTCGCTGTAAATTACAAAGGACAGCAAACAACGAGCGATGTAATTTTACCATCGGAGATGATGATCAGGCAGCGCAACCAGAAAACAACCTCATTAAATAGGCCATGCTAATAGACCTACTTTCTGTTTTCCAAAATGCATGCTGCTATTTAAGGATCAGGACTTGCGTGTGTGGTTGACTCACATGCAGAAAAGTGTACAGTACGCATGCATCACTTTGAGCAGTGCTGTTACTCATATTTTGCAGATGCCTGTGTGCTGGCTGCTACAGGCTGTTGTCCTTTTACAAAATGTCAGAAATATACAGATTTATTTATTCTGTAGTGTGCTTGTACACGCCAAGTATTTCGATGACTATACATATGTTGTGATGTGCATGCATTATTGATTAATTGTTTCAATTTAGAGCATCCCTCCCCCTTTCCTTGACCTCAATCTTCACTGTCCTTTGAAGACTTTTGAGCTCTATTTTCTATTCTTTTATTCCAACCGCAACGCTTTGGTGAAAATCTATAAGCCGATTGAAGTTTATGTTTAAAGGGGGGAAAAAATCACAGTAAGAAAGAAGAGAAGCTTTATTTTCTTGAAACAGCGCCATATTGCCTTTTATAGCAGTGCCTGAACTCTTTTTATACTGCCAGTTCTTTAAACTACCGTGTCTAATTGCGATGGCATTTTTAATTAAAAGTCAAGGATATGTGGTTGTTTGTGAAGGGAGACTAATCTTTTCTTGCCTTCACCTCTCCCCATACAAGCTATCTTCCATCTATCTGACTAATGAGAAAATAGAGAAGCTGTAGAGCTGGACTTGTTGATATTTGCCTTTCTCTAAGCTGATTTATGTGAATTTACGATTACCAACCGAGCCTCGGACAACGTAGCTCTGTTGCTCTGTCTCCAAGACCTTATGGATTACTTGAGATAACAATAACGTGTTTCTTCAGGCAATTTACTGCATATTAATTTTAACTATCCCTTTAAATGTAGTATTCTATGACACTTCAAATAAAAGTTACCGGTAATTTAAAAGAAACAAAAAAATCCAGATCCAGAGTCACTGGCGTAGTTCACTTATTTGACTCGAATCTAGACAGTTACCGGGACTTTTTAGTCAAGTGGCAGTGTGAATGTGTATGTTTGCATTAAAAGTTTGTAACCAGGGCATAGCTATATGGTGAGGAAAATTTTTATCTTTGTGATTTTTCTGACATTTCTACATGCATGCAATATCCTCTTGATATCTGCCGCAAGTCATTTATACTAACTGTACATTAAGTTTATATAATAAAAACAATTTCATTCTATTTCATGAAACCCTGATAAAGAAATGTATGCATGGCCGCTCCTGGCTATTATTCACTGAGGTGTTGTGTCATCACAGAATAAATAAATACATCTGGCAATGCCCTTGCTATATAAGCTACTCATAAAATTCATCAATTAGTACATTTCCTGGTTCAAGACAAGAATACGTTCATCCAGTATGTAATTTACCATAGCAGAAACTCATCGAGTGATTTGGGCCCCTACGAAAAAAAAAAAAAAAAAAAAAAAAAAAAAAAAATATATATATATATATATATATATATATATATATATATATATATATATATATATATATATATATATATATATATATATATATATATATATCACTTTGAAAACGCACCACAAGCGGCAAAATGAACACTTTTAGGCTCAGAGATATTCAGCTTTCAGGTAACATCTTAGAATTAACCTAACATTTGCTAAACCATGTTTTGGATCCATGAATCAAGGAGGGCATTTTCTGATTCAGTACAAAACGACTTTTACCTTTAGCATGCAATTCACTGAATTTTCCATACTAGAGGCTCAGCTAGCGATTTGGGGCCCGATAGAAGAACATCACTTTAATGCCCCACCACTTCAAGCAGCAAATTGAACATTATAGGGTCCCTGCCGGTCATGGGACCAAAAGATTTGTCATTACTTTTATCAACCTTAGACCTAGGTTATTGAGCAAAATTTTCAAATCCTTCACAGTAGTCATTATTGATATATATATAATATGAGCTTAAGCTACATTTCCTGTACTAGTTTCTTACGGAAGTGTATCATGTATCATGGTAGATGCAAAATTAGTCCATGACTGAATCCCATGCTGTACACATTGAGGAGCCCAGGAAGTTTGAAAACCTAGGTTACTGTAAGGATTAATAGTGAATGGAAGTTCTTGCTGTTCATGTAGAGAAGCCAAGTGCTCGTATAGCTGAAAATCAAAGCGTTGCCTGTAGCCATAAACCTCCTCAAGGTGGCCCAAAAATGCAGCAAAAATACAATTCATTTCAAGTTACTCAACCTTCAGCCAGAACAGACTCTCAGGGGTAGCTTTACAATTGCCACTTCTAAACACCTAGGGGAAAATGTCAGCTCACATTCCATTGAGCAAAAGAGGTTGAACTAAAGAGGATTTTTCTCTCGGTTATTTTATTCCAAAATAAACAACAATTCAATAATCAAAAGCTATTCATGGCATGTTTTTTGTTACAGGAGCATTGGAGAAGGTCTCATAGAAGACTAAATCACGAATCATTCAACTGTCTGCAAAAAAATGAGCCAAATGAACTGAAAGATGTGTTTTTACTAATTAGATCAGTTAATATGAATGCAATTTTGGATTTCAACATTAACAAGAATTTTTACACGCCCTCTTGCTGCCACGAGCCTAAAGCAGTAAGGAACTTATGAGAAATGTGGCTAATAGTAAAAGTCAGCAGTAAATTGTCCAATAATGGAAATTGAACCATGCTTTTTTTGCTAGGATTAGATTCAATACCTTAACACGTGCATGGTGATGCTAGGCTTGTCAGGCAATAGCATAACACAAAAAATTTGCTAATTTTGTATGATTCTGAATAAGGGTTTTGATTAAGTTTGTACTTTTTCTCTTTGCATATTTTCTTCCTGTACAGGTTAGTTGATTTTATTGTACTTTTTTTACAGTATAACTCCTCTACAATGAAATCATATTTGCAGCGAGAAATTTTTCACTACACTGGACATTTCACCACAGCAAATTTATGTCTCAGATGTAAACATAAAAAACATGTTGTGCAATCTACAATCTGACTTAAGTTAAAAACAAAACCATACAACATTTAAAAATAAGAAAAAAGACAGGAAGAAATGGCCAAATCTAAAATAAGCATTCATTGTCATACTTCCATCAATTTCTTGCATAATGTCTTTCACTTTGCTTCATCCATCTTTAATCTTTATAACTCTTAACCTGTGTTCAAGCGTTAAGCTTGGTGTAAGTTTGAAGCGTCCGCGACTTTTGCGCATCAATGACGTTATTTCGGCAACCACGCCCCTCCGGGCGGAGCACACACAAAACAGATTTTCCGCAACATGTATATTTCGGAATTTCTTTACGAATGGACAACATGGCAGACGAACTATTGCTTATGGAAGTTCGCCGGTACAAACACCTTTATGATTCATCTGAAAAGGAATACCGCAATCTGAATACCGTAAACAACTCCTGGCGAGCACCACGTTAAGGAGAGATGAGAAGTTTGTTTAAAAGCGCTTGGAATAATTTACATTGTTTGAATCTACTAGTATTCTCTACCTCTGTTGTAGAGTAGTGTTGGTTGAATGCTGTAGAGTCAATATACTGCCGCCTATAGTATGGGAGAATATTGTCTGACAGCGGGGGAAAGACGATCCGAGTATAAAGTGCTGCAAAATGCGTCTAAACTAAGCAAGAATTTTCCTGCAGGCTTGTTTTCACCGTGGTGAATTTCAGTGCAACGCAGATGCAAAAACCAAAACAAAAATACAAATAAAAACACTTGAAATTATGCACTAGGGTAATTTTTTTCATTGTATGAGAAAGTAAGAGGGAAGACTTTAATGCATGGATTCTTTTTCACACTGCAGGATATTTTTGCACATCAGGTTTTTTGTAGAGGCATTTTACTGTATAGACTTAAGAGACAAAAATACATTCATTATTATTTTTTCAGTGTATTGTTTTAACGTTCTAGGAATTGTAAATGCTATAGAGTAAAAATGTAATGTTTTAACAGCAAAAATAGAATATGACACCTTTTGCTTAAATGGTTTGATCCATCTCACCCCTCCCACTTTTGTTTTTGAGTCTTCATGATCTCCATCCCTACGATGCTACACAAATGATTTGTGGCTTTTTTGGTTTTAGCTTAATATTATTATCGTTACGCGTACTAGAAGCATTGTGTTTGCTGTATTTACTATTCCATCAAGTTGCGAAGTCGGAGTTAGCGAGAGTTTGGCTGGTAACAAGGAGACTCAATTGCATCATGAGAAAACTATCTAAAGAGAAAATGGATTTTTGGAATCTATGGTGAGCTAGCTCACTAAATGCAGGCATACAATCCTATCTGGATGACGGCACTCAAGTTCTTAAATAGTGGAGGAGGGGCTACTCATTTCATTCATTCTACCCATGACCCCCCAAAAAATCATCCATCCATTACCTGCCACTTTATCCGGGGTTGGGTCGAGGGGGCAGTGCCTTGGGCAGACTTCCCTCTCCTTGGCCTTTTTTTTCAGCCAGTTGATGGCTGCACCAGTGGACCTCTTGCCAACCCACTCGGAGTCAACCTCCCCCTGGTTTCCTTCAGATTATTTTAAATAATCCTTAACACTATGTGCCTTGTACCCATGTAATATTAACAAGTGCAATTTGATTTGTAGAGATGGTTCTGATGGAAACACCTTTTGATTTCAGCAAATGCATCCTCTTAATGCTACAAATTGAACAAATACTATTTTCGGTTTAAAATCTGAATTTTTATACAATCCAGTGTAGTAAATAATCCAGTGTAGTAAATAAGGCGAGCAAGAGAAAATATGAAGACATGATACATATTTTGAAAGCATGTTGCTGACTGAAAATACACATTTTGTAGTCAATATATGAGTGAATGAGGTCTTAAGAACAGTTGAGGACAACATAATTTTGTTACTACAGAAACATGTTGACTGTGAAACAATTTTTTGCAGTATTTTTTCTCATTAGCGCAGGGTCATTTATTTGGGTGTACCAAGCGCTTTAACACTAAAAGCACAACATGGTTGACATTTCCGAAAAGCTTTTATGTAGGTCTTCTCAGGAAAGGTAAAGTGATAATGTAACATTGATTGAAGCCAGTAGAACATAAGAGCTGTTGTCGCCGTATTTCTCTATAACTTGGTTTTGTAAATGGAGAAACTATTCAACAACTTGAGTCAAAACGTTTCAAGTGACCAAAAGAAAAAAAAAAAAAATCAACATTTTTCCAGTATGTTTTTTTCTTTGACTTCCCCGGTGTTTCTTTAGTACTGTTGGATATGCTGTACTTATCACAGCCAAATAACGTCCTGCCACTTGTTCCAGATGAATCAGCTGGAATGCACTGTGTGTACTGATTGTGTGCTTTGTTTGTGTGCCTGATGGGAGAGTAAGGGTGTAAGGAGGCAACATACTGCACTGTTGTCTGTCCTTACTTGCGCTTCCGGAATGCTGTATGGTTGAGTGCTGAGCAAGAGGTTGATCGTATAAATTTGTCAGAATCTGATTCATTTGCTTGTGCTTTTTGGCAACGAAAGCAGGTCCAAGTGTCAGCTCTCAGCAAATGACTTTGATGCATGTTTGCATATGGAATTCAGACTTGGTAATAAACCTCTAAGTCTTGCTCTGTGTGTGTTGGTGTGAGTGTACGTTGCAGAATCCTGGTAATGACCCTGTTTTTTTTTCAAGCAGGTGTTTTGGTTGAAAGGATATGGGTATGATTGCGATTACAAAGATTTACAGTGTTCCCACGCTACTTCACGCCTTGTCTTTTGTGCCCCCAGTGGTTCACATTTTGATATTTTTTCCCATAAAAAAATAAATAAATAAGGTTTTCTGCAAGCCAAACAGTCGTGTTGACTGTAACTGTACATGCCACGGTCACACGGCGACTCCAAAGTTGACCCAGATTTGAGCCTGTAACTGACCAAACATGAAAACAAGGTAGTAGAGTTTACACTCGAAACTATAATTTATAGTTATGTTACAAGCAAGTGACATGGAGACTACCTGCTGGAGGCACAGTCAAATGCTTGGACAAGACTGGCCAGGCAATTAGTCAATCATCACTTTTTCGGGGAGATTTCGGTTTCCTTTGACCGTGAAAAAAATGGGAACACTATTTAGTGATTTCAACACTGGGATCACTGATACAACACAAAAAAAAGCCATACTTTAAATGGTTAAATATTGTCATCTTCTAAAATATTTTATGTTTTAATGACATGCAGGTGATAATAATAATAATTAAGTAAGTGGTATTTTAGGCATGTTGGGAATTGTGCCAAACATTACTTTATACCACAGGGGTCAAGCTACGGTCCTCAAACGCCAGAGTCCTTCGAGTTTTTCAGGTTCCTCTACCCAGAAAACCTCAATCAACAGCAAACTCTGCAAGAGCTTGAAAATCAGATTCAATTCCATTCATTCTTGAATGAGTCTTATTTCTATTTTCAATTCAATGTGTTCATTCATGCATTAAAGAAAGGTGTGTCGCTGCAGTTCTTTAATTAACATGAAAGCAGCACCTGCCACCGTGGGGAAAACAGCGAGCAGATATATAGATTTTTTTTTTTTTTTAGAGGTAAGTTTTGAAATGCTTTTTGATTAATTGTGTACTCCAACAATATAATGTCAATTTTTTTAATGTTTTGATCACCCACTGATATCCCCTTTTATGCAATTTTATTTGGGGATGACATGTAAATCAAATATAAGATATGAAATGGTGAAACCTGAAGATGAAAAAAATCCCAATTTTCAATGGAATCTCAGTCTCCGTGTCCAATGATACAAACAGCTTATATGAGTGACTTGTAGGTCCTGCAATGTTGTGTTACTTATTCCGTTGAGAGAAAAAAAAGGGTTTTGAACCATCGAAATGTCATAAGAATTGATTTTACTGTGTGTGTTATGTGGCCAGATGCATTTTAGATATATCGTTGATAAAACGTTCGTCACAGCTAGGCTACACCGAATGGCAATTCATCTTTTAATTAACACCAAATCCTAAATCAAAATTCCCATTGCTGTCGTTTGACATTAAAACACCCACAGATGCATAGGCACAGTCAAACAAACACACACACACACACATATATATATATATATATATATATATATATATATATATATATATATATATATATATATATATATATATATATATATATATATATATATATATACACACACACACACACACGTGGACAAAATTGTTGGTACCCCTCAGTTAAAGAAGGAAAAACCCACAATTCTCACTGAAATCACTTGAAACTTACAAAAGTAACAATAAATACAAATTTATTGAAAATTAAATAATCAAAATCAGCCATCACTTTTGAATTGCTGATTAAAATAATTATTTAAAAAAACAAACTAATGAAACAGGCCTGGACAAAAATGATGATACCCATAACTTAATATTTTGTTGCGCAACCTTTTGAGGCAATCACTGCAATTAAGCGATTTCTGTATTTGTCAATGAGCGTTCTGCAGCTGTCAACAGGTATTTTGGCCCACTCCTCATGATCAAGTGATTTCAGTGAGAATTGTGGGTTTTTCCTACTTTAACTGAGGGGTACCAACAATTTTGTTCACGTGTGTGTATATATATATATATATATATATATATATATATATATATATATATATATATATATATATATATATACACACACACACACACACAAACAAGAGTGTGTAAGAGCGATCGAAGGCAATTAGCAATGTGTGTTTTCAGTTGTACATCAAACCTCGGCAAAGTCATGTTTGACCAGTAGAACCCGATTGCCCTAACAATGGTCGGTAGAAGGTGAGAGAAAGCTTAGCATCTAAATGAGGGTTGTTCAGTCGTAGGTCAGTAGCATGCTGCTGATAATAATGAGCAGAAAAGGTGAATCTCTTATTGGAGGATTTGAGTTTGTGCCGGGTGCACCTATGCCTCAATGCCCTTGAAAGAAGAATTCTCATTATGGGGAGGCAGGATGCAGGAGGATAACGCTGGAAATTAAATATGCTTATTAAAGGTGATGGATCAATGGATTATGTTTTAATTGGTATGTTAAAAGTGTATGAATGGATTGTCCTTCGCAGACTATTGATCTTAGAGCTGAGGTTGATTTAGAGAAGAACTTAGCAAAGAATGACTAATACAGTACATAATATTTTGCACGACATGATATTTTCATGGGTATACAGTTTCTCCCACTCATTATACTTCACAATATACTCAGAATATAAGCCTATTCATTTATTAGTGTTCCATTATTACTGCCCTTATTGCTATAGCTTTATGTTTTTGTTTTTTTTTTTGCCTACCTTATTATTCGCTCGATTATGGATTGTAGTCTTTTCAGGAAAGTGAACAGAATAAGCATTTTCTTGCGTGGTATTACTATGCAAATGACAGTAAAACTCTTGAATCTTGAAACTAAGAGTAAACCTAATCCATCTATATTTATTATTTATTTATTGGATATTTTAGTCACTTTTTTAAAGTCTCTGTCTCATAAATTATTTGGCATACGTAGTGTTTTCTTTGTATTGCTATATAGTACTGACATAAAATGAACTGATGCAAATTCTGCCAGTGCCTTATTACCTCCCCAGCAACGTTATGTCAGAGTACATGCAGGCATTAGTCCATGCGGCTTTGTGAAATCAAATGTGACTTCGAACCATGTCTTAGGGTGTAGGTATTTGTGAAGCAAAAGCATGACCCGCATTCCGAGTCTCCCATTACGTAGTCGGTGGCCTGTGTGATTCTGAAAGCTATTCAAATAATTCCAGCATTTTTTTTTCATCCCTATGCTTTGTGTTTGACTGTGTTATATCACATTTTCCAACCAAAAGGAAAGCATGCATCTCTTAGTGCTTGAAACATCTATTTTGGCCTAGGGCACAGGAAGTCATCAGGCTCCTACTTGTCATCTTGGCATACGGTAGGGAAATACAATATTAGCTCATGTGTCGATTGTGTCCTTTGATGACCCAGTAAAGGAGTGGGAGTCAAATCTTTATGAAAAATATCAGATAAATTATAACTTCTTCCATCGCCTTTCGCAGGCTGGTCATGTACACTATTGCATTTGATTTTAGGAATCAACTGCTTGACCAAACCTTTCGGAAATGACGTTACGTCATTTGTGTTGTCCAGGGGTCTGCAACCTAAGGCTTCAGAGCTCCGTGTGGCTCTTTCAACCCTCAACTCTGGCTTTTGGTTATTTTGAAAAAGAATGAGTACTCCATCTTAATTTCAATTAGAGTAATGTCTTTGTTTTCAAATTCTAATTGTAAATATGGAGATTATGGCGCTCAAGTAACATGAAAATAAAATGGTTTCATCTACTTTTAGATAAATTATTTGTGGCAATACATATTTAAAACATATATTCAATTATATTACCACAGTAATTAGAGGCTGCTTGAGATTTACCCCCAAATATATTTGACAACCATAAGGACCCTGTGAGTTATCTTAAGTTGAACTGATTTGACATTGTTAAATTTGGTAACTGAGTTATGTCATCTGGAGTAATTTTCATTCCATTTTACACCACACCTTTTACTGCATCAATGTTTTTCTATTAATATAATACTGTATGATCAATAGTATAATTTTTAAGTCAACAAATATCTTAAGTTTATTCTTTATTGTTTATGATTGCACCAATTTCCTGCACAAGTTCAATTACAGCCAAAGTTGGACCTTCAATCTATCAATTTAAAAGATTTTTCCGTAGAATTCTGAGAAATGTCGTAGCAATTGGTCTCTTAATTGTAAAACACGGTTTTTGCTATCATAGATCAGAATGGATATTGCTGTTTCCATTTGTGATGCTGAAGATACATGTTTGAAAGACATTTTACAAATACATGAATGGATTGCACTGTTTTTTGTTCTTATTTATTGCATATTTGTTGATTGACTTGAATTTCATTCTCTAGTTTTGGTTATTTGGTGTATATTAGTAAGACAATATTTATTATATTATTCAATATTTTCTAAGTTTTCTGTTTATCACTGCTGCTCCAACAGTGTACGCTGATATTCTTTTTTACATTCTTATAGTATTCACTGGTTTATTTTATATTTCTTGTAATAAAGCAGAGCATCTTTAGTTTTTCATTTGATTTTTGACATGCGTTTTCTATCCCCTGTGTCATTCTTGGCTTATTTGGGACTTACCGCTTCCTTGACGCTGTCCTTAGTGGAAAATGTTTAACATACAATGAAAGTGAGGTAGACATCGTGTGCAAGGTTAGAATCCTCATTCAGAAACTGTATACCTTGGACCCATTATGTTCTGTTGCGGTTTCGCTTAATTCTAGGGCAAAAATTTGAGTTATCTGATATAACAGAATGGAACTTTTATTTATTCTTTCATTCAATCATGCATTCATTTATTATGTGTGTCCAAGATTGAATTTTACAGCCGGACACTGTAAAATAAACAAAGGAGTAGACAATAACATCAGAATTTTTAGGGCCGGTCAGCTAGTTTGAAAATAACAGACCATCAATCTGATCACAACATGATGATGATCCCGATCATTTGAATCATGTCTGTCGCAATGAAAAACTTGGAAAACATGCGAGACACAGGTTATCGTGGACTGGAGTTTGACACATCAGGACAAACGGGGTTTAAATAACTTTTTTATTTACTGCATATAATTGTACAGTCTTGATAGTGTATCAATACATTATTGACATATCATTCATAAAATAAAGCATTTTTGCCATGGTTTAATAATCTTCACCATGGATGAAACTGACAAGTTTCAAGAATGGTAGGTGAAAAACATCAATGACCTCTAGAAAGCATTCTAGAACCGGGCCACTCACACAACAAACGGCATAAGTTGACTGATGAATGACATCATGGACCGCTATGCAAATCATGACATTGCAGGTGATCACCGATTTCAAAATGCCAAATATAGTCCGATCAGATAGTTGTGAAGTCTACTGAAGGCCAGCTTCTCCTATTGGCTTCTCAGCACAAACAAAAATCTAATTGAATATTTGACTTACAATGAAGGCAAATCCAGTCATAGCTTAATTTACAAACAATGGTTTGTCATAAATACAAAGCAAGAATCAGCACTGTGGCACTACATCGTCTTTTCTTTGATTTTGTCAAACCTAATGGGAATCGCTACACAATTTGTCCAAACGACTTGATTGTAGAACTTAATAAGGAAAGTAAAAGCCAAAAACAAATCAACAAACTACAAAGCAAAGGTGAAAGAGCTCAATTTAGAGATGGAGAGTCAACTCTACCTGAATCTTCCCTGTAGAGCAGTGCGCAGAGGCGATGTGCCATAATGACCTGCTGCTTTGGTGTACTGCTGACTATTCCGTTTACAGACATTGAGGTCAAAGGGAGACCAAGCATGGACTCTGCAAGAATTCATTTCTCCAACCCCATTACCTTGAATAGAAGATTAGGCCCCTTCAAATGGTTGAAGTAAAAAAGCTGAGAGAAATGTGCAAGCATCAAAAGCAATACCACATTTGGGCTGCCAAAGGTTAACTCTTAGCACTTTCCCAGTGGGTGCCGCAGCATCAAGGCATGCTCGATGCCAATCTGTAAGGAGGCACAATCTATTCTTTATGATTTCAGTGACTGGGGAAATTGGAATCATTATCTTTCTCCCTCATTCTCTCTTTATACTGCATGTCTCCACTGACTGACAGTTTCCTGGCACTGACATGATTAACTCGTTAATACATAAACACTTAGAAGCTTTAAAAAGTAAAATAAAATATGTGAAAATTTTATGTGGAACTAGAAAATGTGCAATTCCTGAAGGAAATGCGTGTGAAAGCACTGAAGGCAGAGAATGGTTGAATGCTGGAATGATGTGGAATGTTTGAATGGCTTGAATCTGTGAAGTATTCTGAATATTACAAGGTTGGAACGATTTGAATAGGCCAAAAAATGCAGAAGATACAAGGGAAAAAGTGCAAAAGTGCAATTTGGGGAAAATTTTGAATTGTGGGAAGAGGAAAATGGATACGTGCATGGAATGGCGCGAATTGATTAAAGTTGGAGTGATGTAAATCAGATAAGTAATGGTGAAGAAGGAAGGTTAGAAAATTTTGGTGAGAACAGTGGGAATGAATGAGGACGTATGGGTAATAATATTAAAAGTTATGAATTATTGGAATGAGTGAATATTAGTAATGATGAAAATGTACAAGGAATGAATTGAATGATGTATATGTGAAATGGGGAAGCTTCAAATGTGAAATGTTACATTTGCCATTGAGAATAAATTATGAATTATCATAGAAGATAAATATGGAATTATGGGAAAATATTACTATTGATGAATCATTAGAAAATTGGAAATGGTCCCTGTGGTGAAATGAATGAGTTAAATACTGTGGATGTGTATTCGGAATGCTCAAAATGTGAAATGTTAAATCTCTCATTGGATATGAATATTTGGAAAATTGAAGTGAAAATATGGAATTATGGAAACTATTAAAATGTATGAATTATTTGAATTATGGGAATGATCCATGAGGAGAAATGAAAGAGTTACATATTAAGAATGGGAAAGCTCAAAATGCGAAATGTTAAATCTACCATTGGGAATGAATGGGGAATCCTCCCATTGAAACTGAATTGTGAAAGATTAAATGGTGAAAAATTACTATGGGAAAATATTGGAATGTATGAATTACTGGAATGATGGCAATGATCCCTAAGGTGAGATGAATGAGCTAAATAGTGAAATTATGAAATATGAAAGTTGTAAATATGAAATGTAAAATCAGCCAATGTTAAAACAATGGGATTTTGGGTGTGGAAAATAGGAAATTGTGGGCAATCTGTGAATATTTAAATTGAGAAAAATGGAAGCAGTCGTTGCACGATTAATTGACGATGAACTGGGAATGAGTTGATATGCACCAAAAAACGGGCAGAATACAAAAGAGGAATAACATGTGTGAGGGGTTTTGCCTTCACACAATTAAAAACAATGTTTGTTGACTTATTGACTAATTGACTTGTTGACTTATTTTATTTTTTTTTTTTTACTAAGGCAATACAATGGAAACATTTGGTGATTTTCTTTATTTGTTGTTGTTTGTAAATAGAAAAACGATGTGCCAAAAACCAGAGATCTAACTCATTTCTACTAAATTTTTAGCCACATACAGTAACTTCAGGAAACCCACATTATGCGAAAAATGCAAAGCAAACACTCTGAGCATAATCAGTTTTATTCCATTTTTCACATTTCAAAACAGTGAAATTCCCCCGGCTGTGAGCTTTTCTCACGCCCCTGTAAAATTTGTGTTTTCATCAAGTGATCTTCACCAACCCTTTATCAACCCTTTATTGCTCATCAAACTGTAAAGATTTAATGGACGTAAGTGTTCATCCAGCAGTTGCTTAATATCGTGTACGTTGTTTTGAATATTAAACAACTGATACTTTCATGTTGCACCTTAGACTGTACAAGTGTGGTTAAGGTCAGTATTGTAACCAGAGGTGGCAACTTAGATTTTTTTGCTGGTTCGACAGTTGTAAGTGCCCCGCCCTCCTTCTGTCATGGTTGCAAGCCAACTTCCATTGCAGTTAAAATGCATCCCAGAATTCTCTTAGCCGCAAGCACTTTTTTTTTTTTTAATGTAAATCATAATTAAAAAGCAAACAACAACATAAATGTCACATTTGTCTTAGCGGGGGACTCCTTTTGTTTTGCGTTGTTGGCCAGTAGCCTGGCACCTTCGCTCAAAGGGACCTTCGCTGACATGTTGCGGTCTAGCCTAATTAACACTACGGGACCCAGCTGCTTGTGTAATGTACTGGCTCCGCGTGTTTGGAACTCTCCGATCCACGGGCTTGGCCAGATTCACAGAGCCAGGTGTGGCCGGTTGCGGCAAGAGATTATTTTAGTTTCGTGTTTTCATGGCACGGTTGCCGGGTCATTGTTTTTCTACTTCATGGATGAGTGTAAGCCTGTTTTTCTTCTGAGACTTTCATTGTACAGTAGACACGCTACTCTTACTCCGCTGGTGCCCTCCATGAAAGTTTCAGTTATATGAGTTCTCAGTTTGAGTGACCTTCTGTTGTACTTTTCCCCAGCCTGGGTGGCTGTTTTGGTTTTTGCTGTTTTTTTCTATTAAAGACTGCATAGTATGCGGAACGCTTGCATTTGGGTCCACTCACCTCACCGTCATGTATCTACTTACCATCCAACTTGTGACGTGACAAAAAAAAATCTCAGAACACTTAATTCTAATCATTAATTTTAATTTTTGATCAGCATTATAATCCCGTTGAGCAAAGTTTTGTACAGTACGCATTTTGACTCATGAAACCATGACTCGGGAAGGCAGCACAACAAAAACTTTACACCCAGAAAAGTCAGCTGTGTTATAGCTGTGAATGACTTGTTGTGTATGAACTGCTTTGTGTATAATCTGCATGGCTGTTTATTCACTCAACTACTGTAAGCATAATTTATCACTGCTTGGTGGCGAAGTAAAATGATTATAGTCACACCGACTATAAATCGACTCAGGTTTATATTCCAAAGATGGGGCAACACATGGGACAGACATGCAAACCAGTTGGTTTATATTTATTTCAACAAAACGATCACAATGACAGATGAAAAATACACTTCCGCCATTCTTAATCTTTCTGTTTTTTTGTCTTTGTTTTTTTATTAGCATTCCCATCATGTGTCGGTCCTTTGGAAAAAACAGGGCGTCCGTCAGCGACGGGCAGTCCATCAGTGCTGACGGACTGCTCACCTCTGGTTGTTACAATGCAGTCGCACACACACTGCATCAATTTTTGAAACAAATCTCCCACAATTTCAAGATATTCACAGACGCACACAGCAGTTCTAAAGAATAACTCGTTGAAAGGCAATTCCTCCTCACTCCTGCTAGGAGGCACTGTCTTCAGTGAACTGGAACAAGCCAGCTCTCATTCTTCAATGTAAACATTGGAAATTGAAAAAATGGGACCTTAATCTTATATTCTACTCTGTGGTTGTTTCACACAAATAATATTTGCTAGGTATACTATTTTCCTCGCCCATGAACCTCATTAACTATGACAGAGCCACAGTTGGATGCGCCTCATACACACACACACCTGCGTATTTCCACCTTTTGGAAACATTGTGTCATTGTTGGCTCAGCACCGGGATGGCGATATATCGTGATTTTAAAGTCCCGGTTATTTAAAACCATTTAAATCTGACAAAACCGGTAAGTTCTTTAACCTCCTGCGTCGTCTGTCTTAACTGGTCGCTGCAATGTACAGCGGGAGCCTTGTCTCATTATGTAGTACAGGGGAGTCCTCCTCAGCTGCAGCAGCCAATCATGTTACAGCTGATGTTGTCCACATCCTGCTGCGCCGGTTTATGTATCAATATAAGTTTGCTACTGTGGCAAACTACTTCGGGTCATGTGGCAATCATGTTATATGCTACTTTCACGGAGCATTCTATGCGATGTGATTCCAGGTAGGACTCCAGCAGTCTAGTCAGCTGAACAAAGTAAACTAATCGAACTCCCCCCAGTCCAAACAAAGAAAGTCGGCTGTGGAAAGTTATCAGATTTCAAAAATTTGCAGGCACCCGTGGTTGAACGTTAGCGAGAGAGAGCCAGAGGGGAAAGGAAAGAGAGCAAGAGCTTTTGTGCGTTTTACCTGTGTCTCACATTGTATTATTAATTGATACATATAGTTAGGTTGGAGTGATGATGTGATGATATGTACTATCAGAAAATGATAATGTACATGTTATATCTTGAAAGATAGAGAAATATCACAGCTTTAAAATAGTGTTAGCAAAATGAAAACATGTATTGTGGCTATGCAACATGGATGGATGGATATATAGTGTTCCATTGCCACTTTGTGCTTCATCTTTTATACCCGCTGTGCTTTTTATGAAGTACTGAAAAACTTCAATATGTAGATGAAATGTGTGCAATATCACATGTTTAGAGAATATTGGCACACGGCCAGATCTGTTTACTTTGTGGTTGCACTTCGAGAGAAAGATGACAGCCTCAAAGTTCCCAAACAAAAGGTTAGTAAAGTATGTTAAAATAAACATAGAACAAAGATTTTTCGTACGCATGATCTTTAAGATAATGTATGCATTTGCACGTACTCAAATTGGTTCCGTGTGTTTGCACAATGAGTAATTACATTGTTGTGAGTGGGTATAAAACACACCTTTATCAAATATTTTAACTTTTAATTTTTTTTTTAAGTTCAAAATGTTACCAATGGCATACGATTTTGATGTTTTCATGCCTAGGAACAATTTGGGCTTAAATGGGATAAGAGATATTCACTTTAATCTTTTTTTTTTTTTTTAACTAAAATGAATTTTGAAAATGAATGCAATACAGTTGATATCCAGAGCTCAAAATGCCCCAGTCACCTTCTCTGGTTGTACAACCTTTCAAGGAATGCTAGAAAATGCAAAGAATTGAACAGAATAACATTTTGCTGTAGTGTCTCATATTAGACACTGGGTGGCACCCATCGAATGATATTGTACAGGACTGAAGACTTTTAAAAATTCACAAAGTCATGTAGTCACGTCAAACATGAAAGCACTGCGTGCTACCTGCTGAGGTGTAAATGTACGTGAATTTAAAAAAGAATTCAATACTGGTCTTTGAAAATATAGAACGGAATATAGCCGAAAGTCTGGTAATGGCCCAGATGGCGATCCTCGCCCATTGTTAATCTTTTAGGAGCGATCGAAGGATTTCACTTGCGCTGAGCAGGAGCACGACTAAGCTAAGATGCAAATGCTCATGCAAACGAGAACGCCAGTTTTCTTCCCTCTTTCATTAAAGTGATGAGCTAGCTATTTCACACAAGCGTGAGCTACAGTTCACTTCCACTTGTAAGTCGCAGTGCTCATCAGGGCATTGCTTGCAAAAAAACGTTTTTATTGTTTATTGCAATGGTCGTTGTCGTCAGGCAAGAGGAAGACTTCGAAAAGTGTTGTGATTGAGCACAAGAGTTAGTTGCAGCAGACCAGCTCAGGACAATGCGGTTGTTAACGTTTTTTCTATTTTAATTTCTGTCATTAAACGAAGCACCATGACTTAGTGAATCCTTCAACAGGCGCAAGGACATTACAGTATTACAGAGGGTTTGGTCCAATTCTTTTTTTTTTTTTTGGTGCACAAAAAGATCACAGGGGATGTTTGACACCGCTGATCTGACCACAACTTTTTGCTCCAATTTTCATCACCTGAACTTAATGATCTAACAGCTCCATGTATGTAAAATCAAATGCATCTTCCTCTTATATTTTGTTCACAAACGTTTTTTAAATATCTTTTAATGTGTCCTCCATTCAAACCATTTATCTCATGTGACATATCAAGATGCTAGTAAACAGCATAATTGTTGAATGTGCCCAAAGCTACCCACAAAAGGCCATTCTAAAATGTTGTTTTATCACATAGAACGATGCTTCAAAGTGTGAGGGAAAAACAATGTTTGTGTACTTAGAAAAAGTCATAGGTCATCCAGTGCAGCTTGGAAAATGAGGGCAAAATAAACATTTATATTTTTGTTCTATACACTGCTGTATACATATCTCAGTGTGTGTGCTTTTTCACAGGGAGATGGTAAATTTTTTGTTTACATATTCAGGGCATTGAATACAAGTTCCCAGGCAACTGTTGCAAGCCTTGAAACAGTTGGAACAAAAAAAATCACGTAATGGCAGTTATAGCTTATATTTGACATTTGGAGAAAGCGGATAACTCTACTTCTAATTCTTGCTAAATCCACAAGAGTCAAATTGCCCTTCTAATTTCCAAAATGAAAATACATTTCCTAATAATCCCAGATGTCTCATACTTATAGTCCCGTACAGTATGTAACGTATCAATCCAGCATTATCGTTACAGGTTTATGTGTATGTTTACAGTATGTTGGGTTTTCAATAACCCTCCCAGAGTTTCTATTTTAAAAAGACATTTTTCCCAACATTGCATAGTTTGTTTAGCTTAACAACCATTATATATAACTTTGCTCTTTTTCATAGAAATCCCCTCTGTCCTCTCCCTGCGCTAGGGATGTTGGAGAACAGGGAAGATGTGTGCATTAATAATGCAGTGCTGCCTGGAAACCAAACACGCTGCAGCAGGGCGCTGTGTAGAATTCTAAAGAGGTATTTGTTTGTACGGATTACCCAGCTACCCCCACCCCTCATCACTTTTCATCTTTATGCCTCCACCCCCGCCTCAGCAGCCATACAGATATCAGTGTAAATCTCATTGGTGCTTCCAAAAAGGCATCTGTATGATGAACTGATGGAAAGCTCAGGAATAGTTGGTTTTTAATTTTTGCTACGGTCACAACTTTGCTTCAAGTGCATCCACTGTCTCTGATGATTGAATACTAGTTTATGTTTGCGATATACAGTACGTGTATAACGTAATGCTTTACACTATTTGAAAAAGATTTTTAAGATTCATGACAAAAATTTACACTCATTCACACGAGGGTTAAAATAATTGCGGATTTTTCCATTACGATTACCTTTGTTTTTCAATTTGACTTATTATACACTCAGGGATCTTCAGTATATTGGTTCTCAGGCAGAGGTCTGGCAATCGGCAGGGCACAGATGTGGTCAAGGGGGAGCCAGATGCAAAATATTTTTTGTAGGGGCATTGCAAAACAAATGTTTCACATGAGGCAAATGCAGCCTGCAACGAGGGGTATTCTTTCAATGTGCCTTAACCAATAATGTTCCCACATTCACTTTTTGGTTTATTATACTCTTGATGTCACTCACATTCTTTGGCGGCCTTAGCCAATTGCTACTTTGATACTACTTTCACGGAGCTTTATATCTATGACGACTCGAGCGAGCGAGAGCTCCATGTTGAGCAAACGCGATGTCGAGCGATGGAGGGAGGAGTATCGCGAGCGACAGCGAGATGTTGAGCGAGAGAGGGCTATCGTGTGCCAGCAAAAAGGAATTTTGAGTGAGCAACTTCTTTTCAATAGTTTTTTCCCCGCGCTCAAAATCTGTTTTCACTCGCTCAGTTTTATTTCCTGCACTCAAATTTTTTTTTGCGCGCTCGCAATTTTGGCACACATATATAACAGATATCATTCGAGGTAGCGTGCGAGCAGTCTTTCGAGCTAAACTGTGGGTCAAGAAGGCAAACCAATCAAACTTTACCCCCATCCAAACAAACAAAGTCGACTGTCTGAGAGGTTTTGGCTTTCAAAAACGAGCCGGCACCAATGCGAGACTGACAGACAGAACGGGGCTATTAAGGAGGAAATAGACTGTCATCGACATGAAATGATAGAATTTACATTGTACTATTAATTAGGACAGAGATTAGTTTGATTTGAAGTAATCTATCACTCGATGATAGTTAATTTCAAACTAGTCATCTTTCAAAATATTGTTGTGCATTTATACTATGAATAAAACAGTTTATATAATCTTTAAAATGGCTATTTACCCAAACATATTTTAAGATTATATATTTTATAGTTGTATTTTCAATACAGTAATAATTTTTGAAAGTCGGAAAATATGAAATCAAAATGTATGTTCAGTGGGTGACAAAATGCATGTAGGCACTGAACTGCACACGTGGCTGTTTTAATGGACTGCCTTGCACAAGGGATGCATCCAGGACTAAATTTATTGCACTTCCGAGTGTTTACAAAGGTGAAAGAGCCAGCCTATTAATTTGGCGATTTGAATGACACGCATGATAAACACATGGTATTCTAATGGTAAGAATAACTGACAATGACAGATGAGCCTGGCCACTGATGAATGATAAATGATGCACAGCAATATTTACTGACTCCCCCACCTCTGCACTTATCAGCAAACATAGCATGCACGTGTGTTTCCAGCAAACACAAAATTTTATTTTGAGTAAAATATAATAAAGGTTATGATAAAAATAATGCTTTTGTTGTGCAAACAGGAGGCAATTCACAATTGGAAAAAACAAAGCAACCTTTGATTCAAAATTTTGCTTGATGAAGGTTACATGCATATGTAACAAAAAACCACTCTGCTTGTCATCCTCATGAGGACACATGAAGTCCTCTGGCGGCCACCCAAAGCCACCATCGCCGATGTGGGGATCACAGTTGTCGGCCCGGGAGTGGCAAGAGTGCCGTCACCAGCTGAAGACCTCTCACATTTATGTGAATGGGACCTGGCAGGACCCGATGAATGGTTTGCGTAGCCCAAGCTTTTCCATTAGCACATATAATATTGTAAATAGGTTCCACCGCTATTGTAGAACACCATTATGTTTGTTGTATATGCTGCACTTCTATGACATGCCGTTGCATGGCTGTCACACTAGTGTAAAAAAAAAAAAAAAAAATATATAATAATAATAATCTGGAGAAGAACAATAGGGACCCCGCAGCGGTCGCTGCTCGGGCCCTAAAAACAGAAATGGGTATGTGTTGCCGAGCTTATTTCTGCATTGCTGTTGACCCAGGAGAGACAGCATTTTAGAACCACCTCAGATATTGTTCAGAAAAGTCGTTCCATTGTAACCACTTTGTCTCAGAAAAGCTAACGGAGACATGACATCTGTGGCTAAGCATGGCCGTTTTGGTGCAGAATGGGGATAATGGAAAAGCAGCATTTCAGTAACTGTCACAGCTGGGTAGGAAACATATAATGCATGTTTTTTTTTTGTCACGTATTTTCCGCACTAAAAGGCGCACCTTAAAGCCTTATTTTTTTTCTAAAAAGCTAATGGTGCACCTTATAGTCAGGTGTGTCTTATATATGGATCAATATTGAGATAAAGCTTAGGTAAAGTAAGCTGTACCTGTTTCTTTTGTGTGTTTACAGTTGATAAAGGTTGGTCATATTGACATTGAGTTACTATGCTATTGAGAGTTGAATTATTATTGGAGTTATTATTGTATTGAGTATTACTATATTGTGATTGTAAAAGTTTTAAAATATGTCATTAACTGAGGGTGCGCCTTATATATGGAAATTTTTTTAAGATATATCATACATATGTGCGGAAAATATGGTAGTCTTCTAACTCCAGATTTCAAACAATAAGCTTATCAGCAGTCACTTTGGAAACCTAAACATATGAATTGGTTGTGTTGAAAGAGAGAAAAAGCAAAAACAGGCAGGATCCACCGTTCCTTAAAACTGTATTAAAGTTCAATTCTTGAGTGGTAAGAACATGTGTGGACCCCTTTCCAAAGTGTCACATGCTTAGTTATTATTTCTAACATAATTGTCAAATTTCAAATAAAAAAGTAACCCAGGAAAAAGGAACCCAAACTTTTTTCTTTTTATTTTTCAGATAGATAAGTGATGATGTGTTTAAATATACTCTGATCACAAAATTTCACCCTCTAAAGGACCAAAAATGCACTGTAGGAAAAAAAAGATGTGTTGAAGATTCTAATTCATAATCAGCCTGAGAAAACGAAAAGCTTTTCTACTTTGGGCTAATGAGAGAAAGGGAACATGGCGAAAATATGTAATGTTCAGAAGAAAAGGGAAGGACAAAGAAATGTCTTTACTTTAGGGAGTTCCGATCGAGTTTCTTCACAGGCAAAGACAAGATTAGTGATGACGACAGGCAAACCAGCCAGTTCAAAAAGTCAAATACAGTACTGACAACATAAATGGGGATTCAGGGTGGCATAATCGGCCATAACATAAGTCTTGGGCAATTTTCACATCTCGTCCCCTAAAGGAACCCCCATAAGGAACTCCAGGGGGTGCTTGAGATTTTAAATAAAATAAAAAGAAACAACCAAAAATCCTTGAATGAATGAAGTGTTTCAGGAAAATATAATTTTATGAAACAAACTTTATGTTTAAAGACTAGGTCTGATATTTTATGTTGATTATTTTTTGTGGACACATATTTATTCATAATGAAGTTATTTATTTTTGATAACAGATCTTTTCTATGATCCAGAAGAGCACACTTTAAGGCCTTGTCTTCATGTAACCGGCTTATTTAAACCAGCATAGTCTCTCCCTAGTTGCCGTTGTTTGTTTAAGAAATCGTGTCTATATGAATGCAGCACAGTGCAGTTTCATTCGCTTACAAGCATAGGTGGCAGTAGTGTCACCAAATTCTGTCCAATCATAAAGAACCTCTGATGTGTCCAATCAGAAAGAACCTCTGCCTCTGACTCCACCAGTATCTGCGTCTCTGGCGGTAAAAAGAGTAGCGTGATGATGCAAATCTCCGGTTTAGGTTGGTTACATGCATACACGAAACTGGAGGCTTGGGCAAATCTCCACTTCGGCCGGAGGTTTTGAAAGATTCGGTTTTGATGAAAAAAAAAAAAAAAAAAAACTGTCCACGAATAGCAAATAGGGTAAAACAGAGACATTTACTGCCAATTTGCAAGAACCCCGGTGTAATCCGGTGTATTCCCGGTGAACCTACATGTAGACAAGGCCGAAGTTGAATATTTTTCTGTGGACAATTTTATATCTATACTTACTTTTTTTTAGGTCTGACGCTTAATGTTGATTATTTTTTGTGGACAAATAGTTATTAATATATATATATATATATATATATATATATATATATATATATAAATATATATATATATATATATATATATATATATATATATAAAAACATATTTTTTTTTTCTTTTTTTTACAGATCTCGTCTACATACGATCCAAAAGAGGACACTTTTATTTTTATTTGAATTTTCCGTGGGTCAATATAAATGATGTTTGAAAAGTTTAATAAATCAGACAGCAATGGCGTGTTTGAAGTCTTATTTTATTTATTTTTTTGCACTGGTTAAGAGGTACTTGACTGAAAACATATTTCACAGGGTATACATCAGTAAAATTATGTTGAAAACCATTGCCCTAAAGATACAAAGTCATTTGTTTTAGGGTATAAGAAAACAAAATAGATTTATTTATTGCATACATTCATTCAAAGTACCTTGGAAAGAAGGAAATCCAAATGACCATCCAGTTGACAGTGACACTGGTTTACTTCCATCATGATCACTTCCCGTAGATATAGGCTGAAGCAATTGTTTCATTCTGTAGAACAGTGAGACAGGATCACATTTGAGTGATGAACTGCAGAGCTCTCTGGTCACAAAATCAATGCAAATATTTGCCTGATAGCTGAAGAAGCTATAGCCTCGGCCTTATAATCTACTTGCAGAAAGCAATGGAGTAAAACAGAAGATAAAAAAGTGGACCTGGAGTGTTTTAGACATGGCTCGACAAACACTTCCACCTTCCGTTTGTAAATTATCTACCCATTCATCCATTTTCTAGAGCTACTTTATCCTCACAACGATCACAGGCTGGCTGGTGCCTATCCCAACTGACTTTGGGCAGAAGGCGGCGGACACCCTGAATTGGTTGCCAGCCAATTGCAGTGTTTTTGAAGTACACAATCTGAATTAAGTTTCCGTAAACTTCCTATTTGCAAGAAATGTTCAAGCATTCGTTAGATAAAAGCTACTGACTTGAAGTAGGGGGAAAATGTAAGACATTTTTGTGTAGCCTTCTGCATAGTATGGGCAAAGAAAAGAAAGCAAAATTGTTTATATCCTATAGTGGCAACATAGCTTTCATGCTTTGGCTGCAGATTTTATTTTCATGTGTTTATAGTTTAATGATTCATAGGTTTTTATTGTTCTTTTCAAACACTGTATATAAGAATGCCAAATGGTTGGTTTAATGTTTTACTACCTCCATTAAAAGGGTATACATTTTCAGCCAGTTGCATATCAGGGAAAATGAAAGTACAAAACTAGAGTTCAACATATTGCAATTTAATCTGACTAAATAATAAATAGTGTGTACATTTCCATTTAAATGAGTTGTGATGGGAAAGAGTCAAGCCATGTGGCCGCTTGACTATTTCGTATTCATGGTGTTAGTCCTGGTTATTCCAAAATAAATGTCAGAGTGGTGTGAGGAATTCTAAGTGTTATCTCGTAGTGATATCTGTCTCTTGCCTTTACAATACCATATAAACAGGGTCCCCAAAAAACAAACTGTTCTGAGAGGCTGTTCGTGAGCTAAATTGTTTGTAGGTTGAGACCCATTACATTTCAATTGACAGTATAATTGCCATTTGAGGTCATTTAGAGCGTTGCGCCAAAGAAAAGATGCAGCAGGTTATGCGGCAAAATACTGAACCACTTTTCACTTGCCAACACCAGGAAATCAATTCAAAAATCCACCACACCGAACACTACGTCTCAAACACACTCCACAGTAGTTCTGTAGTACTCCTCATAGTTCTGTGGGAGAATCATGTCAGCTAACATGCACATTCACAGACCTATATCAAGACCACACTATGTCGCGCCCTACTGTAACTTACCTTGACAGCAGACCTTGGCCAAAGTACAAATCCTGCTCGTCCACAGTCTCTGAGCGGCCCTCACATTGACCATAAAGTCAAAGAAAAAAATAGAAAATTTAGCTTTTATATGTGCACATGCGTGGACGAGTACAAGTGAGGTAGTGAACAACAGCTACTATGTTGCTTTGACTTGTGCCTGAAGTGTAACACACTTAGCAAGGATTTTGCTGTTTAAGACATTTTATGAAGAGTTTTTACAGTGGTGAGATAAGAGAGTTAAAATATAACAACCAGTGCTCTAAGGAAATACTTCAAACTAAAATCTTATAGGCTCTTGCATTGACGTCTATGTATTTTTTGGTTTGTTTATATTAAGGACAGCTAAAGTTGATGGTTAATTCAGTATGTTGTTGCAAAAAAACATGTCTGCAGCACACAAATCTCCTGGTATGTAGGCCTAGCTAGCTCGCATTGAGGTCGCGGTCTCATGAGATGATGCGCAGTAAATTGAACTTTGTTCTGAAGGCTTTGACAATTTTCGGGGAAAACATTAACTAGCTGAAATACTGTATGAATGGATAAAATTTGTAACCAATTTTTTGAATGGACAAACTCTAGTATAGTATAAAACACTGGAAACACTGCAAAAAATAACAACAAAACAGATACCACACACACCAGGTATAATTCTTGTATTTCAAAACATTTATGAATAAATGATTTTCTTTAGGCCAGCAGAGAAGGCCTTGCTGGCCCTCGGAGCCGAACGCTCTCAACGTGTTTGTTGGCATGGACCAAAACATCGTAGGAAGGGAAGAACTCTCCTAGGGAGTCAGTTAAAGTAAATACATATCTGAAGTCCGCTTTTTGTTGCCTTATATGAATCTTTTGATCTTCCACAATGTATCTTAAAAAAAAACCCAAAAAAACAGGGTTGAAGGTTTTTGTGAGAAATTTTTAGGTAAGATCAATAAGATGAATAAGATAGATAATTACAAGTCTTAAATAATTATTTCAATGTGTTCATCTCTTGACAACCCATGGTTGATCCAAACGCCGATTGCCGTTGTTAAAGATGGTTCATAATAAGATTGTCTTAATGTATTGTCAATATCATCTGTATATTGTATTCCTAGCTAATGGTAAAATAACAGTCCTATCAACTCATGACTAATGATTGTTGTTCTGTGATATTCATTTAGCATGTTATATCGTCTTCCCCACAGTTTCATGTTATCTGACTTCCCGTCTACAATTTGTAATTTAGTATTTGAGTTATTTTGCTGTTGTCTCAGCAATAAGGTCCCTTTATCCTATTGGCTTTTCTTCTTCATTTGATTGTGGTCCCTCATCTCCCTCTCTGTGCACCCCTATCTTCTATGGTTTTTGGACAGGGCCTCCTTTGGAGTCTCTGTCTGTTGTGTCAGCCTGTGAAGCTTCTGCACGATGCATCCTGTCGATAGAACGCATCCTGTGCATCATCACTACCAGCTGTCTGAAGGTTCAGCTGGCCCAGTCTGGCCCATCTGCCTGATCCTCTGCCAGATAACTGGGGTTTGGTACTATATATACCTCTCCAGATCATTTGCCAAAGTAGGATGGTAGTGAAAAAACATGCATGCTGGACAACATGCTTTTCATTTATTGCTCAGTCTAGTGGGAATTTGGTTCGCATATTGCCTAGCCTCTACTCTCCTGAACACTGAATTGCTGTAGTTTAACAACTATCTGCTTAGCCATGGAGAATGTGAATTAGAATAACAAGCTCCAGGTGTGCTGGTGACACATCTTTCTTGTGCGGTGTGACATTTAAATGTCGTGACCACTATTGATATATGTAGTAGTATTCCCTATTGGATATTGGCCTTATATAGGAGAAAATCTAAAATAAAAATGCCGTCCACCAGGCTCTAAACGTTGAATTTTGGTTATTTACTGTATCACTTAGAACAGTCATCTTACCATAATCAACAAAATCATAGGGGAGAATAATATTAACTATTTTATATTAATACATGACTCAGATTTTGTCAAATCTAAGAAACCTTCTGAAAAGCAAACGTTTGCTCCACAAATTTCTCCTCACACCAACTATGAGTGCTTGACTAATTACACCAGCAAAGCCTTCCAGTAATAAGGTATATAAGGTATATGCATCCAACTTAAACCAGGATCAGACGAGATTCTCAAACCATAAAATAATGTAAAATATGTAATGTAATATTTTTTATGATTCAAATCAAGTCCTTCTTTTATTGGCTCTAGCTGAACATTTCAATAAACTTTTTCGGATTTAAGAATTTAAGCAAGATTTCACCCAGTAGTGTTATGTGTTTATCAGAAATGTACAAATCAGATTGGATTAAAACACACAAAAGGAGTGAGCCTGGCCGGAAGTTCAGCGCTCCTAAACTTTAAACGCTTGAATTCACCCTGTCCTGTAATATACTATTTGTGGGCAGGTCATGGAGGGCCCAGCTGCTTTATGCTCTCTGAAGGGAGAATTTTATAACCTCGATAAATTATTCACTAGGTTAAATGTGTAATGAGACGCTTATCCAGACTGATGTCGTATGTAGCATTTGAGTGACTGACTAATGAAAAAAAATGACTGTCAGCCAAGGAAGTTCAAAATCATACTGTGTAACGCATGATTATCGAAGCAAACATTTAAATTTCATGCCGTTAAAACCGTTATTTTAAGCATATGTAGTCAATAATAAGAATGCAATTGCATAATTTTTAAGTCAGAATTCTTCGTGGCTATAAATAAAGAGATGTTTGCCTCCATTAAAGGTCAAATACTATGATGCTTAAGAGGATTGTAATTAAGCTGTATTAGCACGAGAAATGATTGGGTCAAGAGACTGATATTTATGGTTAATGGCCATGAAGGAAGCATACTTACACTAAGACTCATCCTCAGGGGAAGTATTCAATGTTAAGCTTTTCACAATGAGCTGCCATAATATTCTTAATGAAGCATTATGGCAGAGAAAGTAGACAAAACGTTGAGTAGTTTTAAGCACCTCGAATTTCAACTTGTGCTTCTTTAAGTAAATATCATAATTCAAACCATGTCACAATTTGATGAGGCCTTTTGAAGTCTTCGAACTTGCAGTCGGACTATGACAAAGCTGTGAATGTTTGCCAAATGTTTTGTATATGACGCAAATGTGCAAATGTTCCTTGTTGATGTAGTCTTAGTAAAGCCCAGTATTTATAATTTATGACATGCAATATATACAGTGGATATAAGTTCACATAACCCTAATTGATCCATCCATCCCTCCATTATTTGTTGTTCTTGATGCATAGTCTGGCTGCAAGGGCAGCGGCTTAAGCAGAAAATCCCCGCCCGCCAGCCACTTTGTCCAGGTCTTACAGGGGGATCTGCAAGTGTTCCCAGGCCAGCCGAGAGACGTAGTTCCTCCGGTGTGTCTCGGGTCTTCCACAGGCCATCCTGCAGGTGGGACCTTCACAGAACTTCTCACCAGTGAAAGTGTTGAGGAGGCATATGGACCAGATGCCCAATCCACCTCAGCTGCCTCCTCTCCTGTTGTGGAGAAGCAATAGCTTTACTCAGAGTCCCTACCAGATGACCGAGCTTCTTACTTTATCTCTAAGGGAGAGAATGGAGATCTTGTAAAGCACGCTTATTTCGGTAGCTTGTATCCGGGATCTTGTTCTTGCCCTCACCAATGAAGGCCCAACAGAAGCTGCACCGATCCGCCAGTCAATCTCCCGTTCCATCCTACCCTTACGATCAATATGCCGAGATACTTGAAATCCTCCGCATTGGGCACAACCTCATCGCTAATCTGAGAGCGCACTTCACCCTTATTCGTCCGATCAAAGCTTGGACTCTGGTACCAGTCCTCTCGAGAGGGGTTGGACATTGAAGACCAACCTTATTTAAAAAAAAAAAAAACAAAAACTGAAAAATCTACAGCATGTACAGCTCAATTGAAAAAACAAAATGAAAACGGCCAAAAACAATGTTGTTTGGATTTTTAAAACAACAATGTAATTTTGGTTTCAATGAATACAAAAACATTTTCTCACAATCAATGGGAATACTTCAAGCCCTTCAACTCCTTCAGTCTTGCTGTCAACATCTTGGCAGTCACCCAGACCAGGTTTCTTCTCATACTTCTATTAGTTTTGTTCTAGATGTTCTTTTTTTGATGATGACATTCATCTCTGATTTCCAGGGTATATTTAGTGTTTTGGAAACTTCTTGTACCCTCCTCATGAAAGATGATTTAAAACAACGAGATCACTTTGATGCTGTAGAAGCTCTCTGGTCTAAGATGTGTCTTATATAATAATGTCAGGAAATGGATACTAGAACATCAAGAGTTTATTTGAGGTTAATCAGAGCCACTTTAAAAGGTGCCGAGTGTGTGCTGACTCCCATTTAACCTGACTTTCAATGTCATCGTTTAATTCTGAACATTCAGCCACATCTCCAGTTCCTAGTAGTAATTGGCATTATTTCCAAAACTGGAAATATGTCAACATGGATGATTGAAAATGTCCCCTACACTTTAGTACGACGCACTAAGAATGATGACGATCTGACGAAGCGCTTTAAGAAAAGTTAAGGATTTTCTGTTGGCTGACAAAAATTGTCATTTTTGGGGGACGCATTTGTTTTGTATTGCCTTTGGAAAATCGGCTCAATATGAACCTGTACATTAATGTAAAATATTCTTATTACATTCATTCTCAGCATACTGTATGTTCACAAAATGTGTACATGGATGTATTCAATTTGGAGCACTTTGCTTATGAAAATGCTTATTTAAAGTCCCCAATTATCAGATGTTCACAAAAAACATTACTTTTATCGGGGTAAACAGTGCGGATGCACAATTATTGTATTTGACGAATACCAATAATGACCCGCCTGCCTGCCGAGCTTGTCTGGTCGTGTACCGATTCAGCCTGCCTCCGACCAACGCCTGCTCGTTGACCACATACAGTAGGCCTGTTCGTGCATCAACCTCACTGGCTACCAACTAACCACCACAGTCGCTACGCGACCAGCATCCTGCTAACCAGCGATTCCCCGACAAGCAAAAAACATACTTTATCAGCACCTTCCTGTCTGTGCATGCTCCTGGGCCCTCTCATCCCCGTGATGGTTTTGAGTTTTTTGTCTAACTCATAGGTGTCGAACTCCAGTCCTCAAGGGCCGGCATCCTGCATGTTTTCCAGTTTTCTTTCCCCAACACACCTGATTCAAATAATTAGCTCATTAGCAAGCTCCGCAGGAGCTTCAAAATGTTCCCAATCATTTGAATCAGGTGTTTTTGAGGGAAAAGGTTTGAAAACATGTAGGATACCGGCCCTCGAGGACTGGAGTTAGAGTCAGTTAGACTCTAACTGAAATTACTAATCTTGGTGTCTTTATTTTAAATCACAAAAACTTGGCATTTCAATAGAGTTTGGACATTCTATGATCCAATAAATGTAGTGAACAAGGGGCACTTTGATTCATTACTCGTTTGGGGATTTACCTTAATAATTTGCAGGCATTATGAAAATGATCTTGATTTATATTATGACAGGCATTTAAGATACCAGGGCAACCTGTTGCAGAAACTGCTGATTCCAGATGGCGCTACCCTGGAAGCAAATTAAAGACATGCCATAGATTGTTTATAGGCCTCTTTGTCAGGTTGCCTATATGACAAAATTAATTAGATGCACCATTATTTATTCATTTGAAGAAAAGAATAGAGCAATTTTCTTTACCCTTGAAGGGAAAGTGGAGTTGTATTAAAATTCTAATGGTATCGCAATCAGACTCTTGCTTGAAGCTTTGGTAATTACTGCCATTCCATATATAAAGCATACAAGGAAGCATTTTATTTACTTTATTGTCCAACAAATGGTACAACAAAAGGTGGAAAACAATTTCTGTCGTATTGCAAAATTTCATATAGAAAATAGCAATGACTATATTGTTTATTGCTTCATATCTGTTTAACTTGATCGCGACATGTCGGATATGCAAAAGAAAGCAGTTTTTTTTTTTAACATAAGATGAAAACAAGCTTAAAAACAAGTCTGCTGATGTTGATTCTGGCTGCCTAGTGTAAGCACCATTATAATGTTAAACTAAAATGGTCAAATCCAGACTCTATCACAAATATCTACCGTGGAAACAACTTTGCTGATGCACAACCACTACTAGGTGGGAAAAAAGAGCATTTAAAATAAAAGAGTCCACTGGAAGAAACTGTTAAATTTTGTAAACTTACTATTTTCCTTTTTAAATTGACCATTGTGTTCCATTCTGTCATTTTAAACAAATATATTGTCATGACGGCCATGTTATGTTTAACATCCCAATAGGGACAAAATACATCAAACAGTTTAGGAACGATATCAGCAATTCTTAAAAATCAACCATCAAAACTATGTTCCAGTGTTGCTGTAACAACCTGATTGGTGCCATGGTGTTCTTAGGAGATGGATTAGGTCACTCAAGGCCTGTGTCCGTAATTTTCAATTTCAATTTCAACCTCCGCAATATTTTGTCACATACATGTAGTGTATGTGACAGATGAAATTTAGACACATTCAGACAAATGATAATGACACTGTCTTCTATACTTGTAGGGCAGGCATTTATAAATCAGAACTGGCCTTCACATGATGGCGGAAGGTGAGCAAAAATACACAGATGGACTGACGACTACATTTCGTCTGGGCCGACGATGACAGAAAGGGGGCGGGGCTCTGACGAATGTTGGACCAGCAAAGAAATATAAGCCAGCAGGCCAGGCCAATTCCTGACGACAGTCATAAAGGGACTGATCCGAATTAAGGCGTATGGTTGCCTATACTCCGACAATATCTTCCACATGACTTTTCCAGGGGAGTGTTTAGAAACCTACTCAGGGTGTGGAGCTGTGTCATGGCCTGGATGAACATCATAGTGTTTCTAATGAGTTAGAGATTTAACATCTCAAAAGACCTTCCTTTCCAGAACCTTTGAGTGGACTGCATCATTGAGCCGGCCGAAAATGGGACACAGTCTCAAATCCCTCTGCCTAAAAAAGGGAACCACAACTGTGCTGCCAACCTAGAGGCTCTGTATATACAATGTGCATATTAAGCTGCAGAGGCGTATTAAACAGGACAGCACCTCAGCATTCATAGGGGATCTCAAGTCAGATCTCATCCAGGTTGTGAGCCCTGCCACCATGTAGCCTTTTACAGTAACGATTTCAGCCTCTTCAACCCCAGAGACAGGATAGCACTACCTAAACAGTAGTTAATAAATAAAACAAGAATTCTCCATCTCCCTGACCTTGATATAAACAAGGGTAACATCCACTGAGAGGCCCCTGCACAATGAATCAATGCATTGCTTCTCATGGTACTGTGGGGTTCATTGGGCCTTGATTTCCAGCTTGTTGTTTTCTATGAATTTTTGGATGCGGGAGCACCGGTGTTTTTAAACTGGCTGTGTGTCTTCAATGTCCCTTGTGTATAGGGCGGGTGACATGAATAGAAGTCAGTATTCCAGCTTCTCCCTTAACATTGAGGATCCTTTCTTGAAGCTTTCATTCATTATGTTACAGTATTCCTTTATTTACCATTGGTAGTCACAAACAGATAGGGCAGTGGCTTTTGCAAAGGCTGAGAAAATGATTCCTGTTTTGCAGATGGCACACCGGAGATTCATATGACAAATATTCATTCTGTAGCTTTGCTTCCTATCTTAGGGAAACCCGTGCCCTAACAACATTTTAAACTGAAAATGGATTAACACTGAGGGTCCAATTTTATTGTAAGTCTACATTGGTGATTCTCAACCAGGAGGCCAACAATAATAATTTATTCCTTTATAAACTATAAACCTGTGTCTCCAACTGTTCCATTTGTTAAAGCATATCAGCTTTGTGTTGCGTTATAAGTGCCCACACTTCACACATTAAGT
The DNA here is from genome assembly GCF_059441005.1 of Hippichthys cyanospilos. Lineage (NCBI taxonomy): Eukaryota > Metazoa > Chordata > Actinopteri > Syngnathiformes > Syngnathidae > Hippichthys > Hippichthys cyanospilos. The sequence continues at coordinate 6,851,820 of NC_142374.1, forward strand.
AAAATTGTAAGTATTTATTGTTTTAATACTGTGTTAAAATTTAGTGACATTTTTATAATCTGAAAACGATGCATTTGCTGGTCTATCGGCATTAACCCTTCCCATGGCACACACAGTATTGAATTTGACTACAGGTATGGAACTCATGAAACAACACACATGCAAAGATGCACAAAATTAACCACACGGTTGTCAGCACAGAACATAGAAATGTAAATCAATATTACACATATGCAAATAAATATTACTTAATGTCTTGTTGGCCGGAGTTCACTTCTCCCAACCAATTGTATAAACAAGAACCACTTGACTTAGTCAAAGCATAATCAAAACCTGAATGTAAGCACATGCACAGTTATCCTGTAACAGTTTAGCGTTAACTACCAGCATAACCAGCATTAGTTTCGACTATTGATGTTGTTACAATTTTCGTCAGAATAGTCAAAGTGAGGTTGGGGTATTTGTGCTTAATGGTGAATTAAGTGGTGTGAATAATTTGATTGATTGAAGTTTAAATCTTTTGAAATATAAATTACATTTGAAAAACTAACCATACATTCATCTATCCATCCATTTTCTTCTTACTCATCCTGGTAAGGGTCAGACAGTCTGTCCCAATAACAAAATAAAAAACCTGACTGAAAAAAGTAGGGTGCACATTGGACTTGTGCCCTGTCAATCATAGGGCACATAGACAAAAAAAAAAAAAAAAAAAAAAAAAATCACCGTCATATGTGAAAAAAACGGAAAAAAATCGAAGCAAGGTGGGAGAACATGGATAGTTGATATATTAACTGAACTGTGAATCGAAATCAGAACCTCTAGCTCTAAGAAAGATGAGCCCCATTTTCAACACTATTTTCGAGTAATTGAATTGGTTTATTTGTATTACACAAAGTGACTCACGTAATGAAACATCCAACACTCGAGGTGTACACAATCATTATTGCAGTTCTCAGCAGCTAATGCTGCCTTAATATTGTTTTTATCTCCTAATAGAATTAGTGAGTGGGCAACACATTCCGTGCTGAAATGCGAATGCCCATCGACTACAGTAGGGAGGTATGGATTTCATCCGTCGCCAGTGTAAGCGCCTCTTGAAGCATACACTTTTTATTCCTCCCTTGACGGATACACAGTTACAAATAAAACAGAACCATTTAACTAAAAGACAGAATGTGGGCCTCGTGTTTCGGTCTCCAATTGAAATAAATACAACCTTTGCTCAATAAAAAGAGCACAGAGAACAGATGAATCATTCACTTATGTCAAGAGTACAAACTACATTTTCAATCACAACAGCTTGGCATGGGGCTGTTTAGTGCATGTTTCAAAGGCCGTGAAATAATAAAGCCCTTATGACACTGCACCACCTCTCTTGCCTGGTGGAGTGGAAAGGCCTAGCAGCCTACCAGCAAAGAAGCATGAAGAAATTTGCTGCTGGAGTGAAGTAAAACAGACTCCGGCAGAAAATATCTGTCATATTGCAAAAGAAAACCCTGTCTGTTATCGAAACAAAATGGATGCATCCTTTGCTAATGGCTTGGTGCAAACTTGGAGAAGCTGACCTTGTTTGTCAGCTCCAGTTCCACCAAGACTGTGTTGAGGTATATTTCAGACTTAGCAGGAAGCAACGCCCTCTTAAACACGTCCCTGTATGTCATTCATGATTCATGTGTCCTAAACTCAGCACACTTTGATGTGCATTTATTATAACTTCCATCATTGTCCTCCTGTTATCACTGATAACAAAGTCTGCAAAAACCAGCGTTAAATTGCTCTGCCAGCCCCACTCCTATTAGAAGGGCTTGTCTGATGTCAGAACATTGCCACTCTCACACAGCAGAAGTTCTCCTGACATGGCGCCCAGAAGGTAGTCGCCTCTCACCACTTAAATAGGTCTGATGCTGGTGCACTGTGATCACCTAAGTGCAGAATGAAGAGGGCTTAAAATAATTTCCAGAGGTTGTAAGCAAAACATATCCCAGCTGTCTGTGGGCAGTAGGTGGGTGTCCAATACACCAACTGTGCTTGTTTTGCATTTCAGAGTGGTTAGCATGCTAGTAGAGTCATGGGTTTCCTTCTAGCCCCAGCCATCCTCTGTGAGGTTTGTATATTCTCCCCATGCCTGTGTGGGTTTTCTCCGGTTGCTCTGGGTTCCTCAAAATCTCCAAAACATGCATTGTAGGTGTATTAGGTACTCTATATTTTACTTCGGTGTGTTTGTGAGTGTGAAAGGCTGTTTATTTTTTATGACTGGTGATTTGCTGGTAAACAGTTCAGGGTGTACCTGGCCTACCTCCAGAAGACAGTTAGGCACAGCATGCCAGCGATTCCTATGAGAATGATCGAGATAGGATGGATGAATATTGCCTCAAATACCTCCTAAAGTTGCTGTTTCACTTATAAATTCAGCTGTAACCTTAGATAAACAGATCATCCAATTCTACCAGTGAAATGTTTTTTTTTTCAAAAATAATTAGTATGTGGGTTATTTATTCATTTGTTCTTTTGTTTGTTTGTTTTTTTTAAGTGAGAACATAGCATGGACCATTATTTTAGGAAGCAGACAATTTCTTAGGTGTAATATTAAAATTATGTTTCTGAAAGGCATGGAAAAATGTTAAAGTGGGACATCCATTGAGGTTAAACCTCAATGGCGTCCTTACGTGTTTGGCTTGCTTCCTACCTGACCTGCAGTCCTTTGCTCTGCTCCTCCTGATGAATGTCTCTGTACCACGACGTGCCAACATGATGACAGCCAGATGAGGGCAAACCTTGAAACCAGATGCATTTAGACGGCTCACTTGTGAAACATTAACTGCACCCTCTCTCATGTTGGCATCACAAGGATGACCCCTGAGGAAAAGGATGGAGCCAGAGTAGAAGGAAGAACCTGCAATCTGCCGTCACTGGCAACCTTTTTGGAGAATTTTTTTAGTACTGTGCTCGCAGAGTACAATTATTCTACTACTGTTTTTAGTAGTAGTAATAATTTTGAAAGAATTACACTACACCTCAGATTTTTAGCCCATACAGATTGAATTTGAGTGGCTCTGTTGATGGCTGAAAAGTCACAATACACATGAAAACCGATTGTTGGGGGACTAATTGAAATGTAATTTGGGAGGTAGCTTTGCAAAGTATTGTAACAGGATGTTACAGCCCTATCGCTTCCAAACACACCAACCAGCTTGAATACTTTGAGAGCGGGTGAGTTCGGATGCAAGACCCAATCAGTGCTCATTTAACTTCTGGAAGGTGTTGGGTCCCTGGGACTCCCAATCCTAAAAAAGTATGGGTCCGGACATAAATGTTTGGAGAAAACTGTGCAGTAAAAAGACAAAACATATCTTGTAACTGTAGTTACAAGATATGAGAAAAAAAAAACAAAACAATAGATATTGACACACGTCACAGTCAAATGTATTAAAATACTGTAATACAATGAACTCAAATGTAGCATCCGTCATCGTCTTCTTCATATCGCAACCACTGATATAACTTTGTCAATTTTGGTAGAAAAGTCCACTTAGCTTCAACATGTCAACATGTGTTCCTCTTATTGATCTTCTGAAGCGTTTCGGTTTCGGTTTTTACTTTCTGGATCATTGTCGCCTGAATATTTAATACTTGATTTGTCACTGAAACTAACGGATTCAGACCTAAAATCAGCACTTTTAGGAGGCTTTGTAAAAAAAAAATATATATATATATACAGTCAGCCCCCTGCTTACGAGCATCCTGATTTGCGAACATTCCGCCTTACGAGCGTGGATCAGGGAGAATTTTGTCCTCTGCTTACGAGCAAACCTCTCGTCTTGCGAGCATTCCGTCAAACCAGCCATTGAGTATGTAGAAATGTTCTCGCCTAACTGCGTCAATATATTCAGCAGTTGCGTCATCTACAATCATTAATAGATACTTATGGCGGTAACGTGAACGCTATTGGTCTTACAATCTCACACTGACTGTCTCACTCACGGTGTCTAAATATATTACCATTTAAGTGTAGTGTTTGTACAGCTAAAGGGAAAAACAGCTGACATGAAATTAAATGTGCCGATTGCAGGACAAAGAATTGTCATTGGTTTAAATGTGTGTTTTTTTTTTTAATTAATTGTCAATACATTCCAACCGTTTAAAAAAAAGTGCGAATAATTATCAGTCAGTCAAGGAGACGCCAATATGCTATTGGTCGATTAAGGTCACCCGGTCTCACTCACGGAGATGCTATTGGCCGGTGTCACACGTCAATCACAGAAGTGCCGATATGCTATTGGCCGAACGCCTTTATCTAGCTTGATGGCACAGCTGGTTGGGATGGAAGGAAGTAGAGAAAACCCTGACTGAAAAAGTTACTTTAACACTGTAAGACCAATAGCATATCTGATTTACCGTATTGACTTAGAGCATTCATCTCTGCTCATCTCTGCTTATCTCAGCACAAGTCACGTCTTTCCAAAGGTAAAAGTCATTTATCCTTTGTATTTGTTATTTAATGCAACTGTACAGTAGATTATGTCACTTAATATTAATTTATGTATACAGCGTGATGATTTTACCTAAGGCTTCTGCGCGCGTTGCACGCACTCACGAATTAACATGGGTTTGGATTGCCCGCTATACGAGCAATTCGAGATACGAGCGTAGCCGCTGAACGGATTAAGTTCGTAACCCGGGGGCCCACTGTATATATATATATATATATATATATATATATATATATATATATATATATATATATATATATATATATATATATATATATATATATAACAAGATCCTGCAGACGAAATCTCATAATCATAATTATAGCTGCTATAATTTACTGTGAAAATCGAGCCGACAAACCAGGAAGTGAATGTGAGGACATGATAGACGTAGGTAGCCAAAGAGTATGAATCGAATCGAGAAGATGCTACAGCTGCAGTCTGCCTTAAGTGAAACAACATTTTAGCAACACCCCTAAAAAAGTTTTTTTTAAAAAATGGTTGATTTGATATTACGCTTCCCATGGCAAAAATTACGCATACTGTATGGGACACAAACAAGAGTACTGCCCAATGCACCATATCAGAGAACATCAAACAAAGTGCGACATTTAATGAGTTTGTCTGCCACATTTGGAAATAAGACAAAGACAAGACGCAGCTACAAAAGATCCATTCGAAATGCTGCCATCGGGCAGATGCAACAGGAGCCTGAGGGCCAGGACTCCCAGATTGGCAAACAGCTTCTACCCAGCAGCCATCCGGATTCTCAACAAATCCCTCACAAACTAATCTGCCTCCTACTGCATGCATAAACAGTATCTTGCATGAAATATTTTGCACTACATGATATTCTGCACTACATTATTAGCACCATAGTCTCTGTTTGTTGTGGAATGTAGTCTGCTGCTCAGGGAAGTGAAGAGAATAACAACTATACTTAAGACAATAAAACTCTTGAATGTCTTGAATAAGCTCTGAGTGTTCACTGTAAACATTTGTAAACTGCAAAAGTGCATTGCTCAAGTCTGTTGCTCAAATTTGCCATTGTCAAGTAGAAGAGATGGAAGCAGTTCAAGCCCAAGCTGCTGATTGGTACAATAGACTGTCTTCCGAAACGAATGAGAGAGGAGCACACTCTGCTTCTCCCAACTCATCCTCTCCCAAAGTAGTGCATAGGTGTAAAAGTAAGTTTTTTGCGCACTCCTGTAGTTGCCATGATTAATTGACATCAGATGCGTGGACGTGCTACACGTTGTTGCTGTAGTAACTTGTCAGATTAGTCAATGACGTAACCCATTCTAAACAGGGCCAGATTCCATTCAGACACATGCTAAAAGCAGTATGGAAAATCGGATTTGAAGAAGAATCTTATTGGAATTAGATATAACTGCAGTCTGAACACAGGCTCTGTACCCTGTCTATATTTTGTGGAGAAACCTATGCTTAAATTCATAAACCATCATACCTGTTCTAATCCATGCTACCTGGGTTCATGGTGTACTTTCAAAATGTGTTGCAGCGACGTCACTGAGTTGATATTGAGTTAAAAAATAGAAACGCTGCTACTAAGCCTAGTTGTACAGTACAGGTGGCACTTTTGATAGGTGTCACATGCCCAAACCGGATATACATCACATTTGGAAATGTCAGAGAAATGTATTTTACTCATCCATAGCTGCGTACTATTTATCATACTTGTCCAAAAACATGCAGGCAAATATTTTAAAATACAGTATTTTTATTGCAAGATTTCATTTTCATTCCTTTTAAATTGTTGTGCCTTTAAAGATGACCCAGCTGGGGTGCACCCTCTTTTTAACAGCCGCCACTGAGGCTAAGCATTGTTATTGGGTGACCAAACCTTTTTGTTGTTGTTTACATTTTTTAAGCAATATTCCACTCACGGCTCACTAGCTCAGCCATTTAAGGAGAAAGTCCCCACGACAAAGTCGTTTCAGCTCAAAGGCAACAATGTTCTTTAGATTGTTTCTATTCTCAGCAGACGGAGACTGCGCTTTATGAGCTCCAACAACTTTCCGAGATATAGCTACCATAACATTCACCAATTAATATGGAAATTCCATTTTTCAGGAGGTATTGGTGTGTGCTGTTGGTCTTTTTAACCGTCCTAAGGCATGCATAGTTATGCTTGGATATGATTGTGGTATACCTAACAAATACCCATCTATTTGATTTTATTGGGACTGTCCAGTGAGCTGGAGCCTATTTCACATGTGACTTAATATGACCCTGGACTTGCCATCAGCCAATACCAGGCCACATAGAAGACTAACAAGCACACTTTAGTGTATTTTAAATTCTTTGAATTTGTCTGAAGAATGCAATACAGATCAATAAAACAGGATGTGTTTTTCAAGACTGAATCATAGATCATACTGTATCTTTTCTGTATTGTCAAACAACATTTAAAAATGTCTTGCATTGAATCTACTCAATTGTGTAAATTGTCAAAAATGTTTAAGGAGAATATCCATCCATTTTCTATCGACGATTATCTTCACTAGGGGCGCAGGCTTGCCGTGTTACATCCTGAACTGGTTACCAGCCAATTGCAGGGCACACAGGGACGAACAAACATTCGCGTACCCGATCACGATTTAGAGTTTACAATACACCTGCCATGCATGTATTTTTGGAATGTGAGAGCAAGCCGGAGTTTCCTGGAGAGAATCCACACGGGCGCGGGAAGATCATGCAAACTCCACACAGGAAGTCCAGAGTGAGCTTAATTTGGACTCTGAACTGTGAGGCAGACATGCTAACAACTCTTCCACCAAGCCGCTTCAGTAGAACTTCCATCCATCCATTTTCTTGAGACGCTTATCCTCACGATGGTCGCAGGCTTGCTGGTGGCTATCCCAGGTGACTTTGGGGAGTCGGCCGGCGACACCTTGAACTGGTCTGAACTGGTTGCCAGCCAATTACAAGGCACACAGAGATGAACAAACCATTCATGCACCCAACCACACCTAAGGACAATTTTTTTTTTTTTCTATGTCCAATTCGCCTGCCATGCAGGTTAATGGAATGTGTGAGGAATCTGGTGTGCCTTGAGAAAATCCAAGCAGGCTGGGGGAGAACATGCAATCTCCACACAGGAAGGCCAGAGCGAGACGGATTTTAACTTGGGTCCCTGAACTGTGAGGCACAAGCTCTTACCACTGCGTCACCTCAGTAGAACATACGTCGACTTAAAAATGTATGTGGCTCAAAATGATTGTGTACAAGCACTTGAAGAAAAAAAAAGTAAAGTGAACATATTCTTTGCGTGCGTGTGTGTGTGCATGCGTATGTGTGTGTGAGCAATGTACACAGATTTGTTTACACTAACGCGACAAAATATTCAGTATATAAAAAAGATGTATGCCTTTACACATAAAATGTTGAGTTGTGTAAAAAAGGCAGTCATTTACAACTGCTGGAAATCACACCCTTTTGAGTAATCCTGTGAAATAAACCTCTTTGGCAATGTCGGTCAAAATTGACCTTAGTGTCCATGGAAACAATCCTTGTATTAACATTAGACTCCCCTTGGGTACCCATGAGATTATATGTTTCCTCTTTGTGCGTCTATTACATACATATCAGCATTGGTTGCTCATACACATATACTGTACGTCTGATGAAGAATGTTTTCCCTCATTGACCCTTGCGAGGGTAAATCCCTGTCCAATCTTACAAACATAAATTCTATTCCATTCCATTCTTGTCCCAAATAATTTTTACATCATTTTTAGGTTTATTGAGAGACAAGTGTTTCACCTGGCCAGCAGGGGTCGTTGTAGTATTTACAAGTCCAACATCTTCTGCTCTCTTCGCTGACAGGATTTAATGCAGGATGATAAAAAAAAGTAATAATCCAAACAGCTCCTTTAATTTTTCGTTTTAATTTTTGTATGAGTTGCATGTGTTTGACTTGAAAAATCGAATGAAGGTATGAGCGCGATGTTGGAGGGCGCATAAAATAATTCTCTGTGAAAAGTGTTGGGAGCTTGTGATCAATAACGTCTTAAACAGTGAGGAAATCATACCCGCTCTCTGTGTACCTGGCATATTTCTTCAGATAAAGCCAAGTCTCCAGGTATTATCCAAGCAAAACTGAATCTGCAATGTCAAGTCACCCGCACTAAATTATAATGACTGATAGACAGTCAATGATTGTATGCAAACACATACACAGTTCTGTGATTTGTTTGCAGAAACCGCATGTACAATTCATGTATATAACACGACCCTGAAGAAAGCATTCAAAGGTGTGTAGTCAGCTTTTTGTTTTATAGGTTTTGTTTTTGTTTTTTTCTTTTATACGGCCAATCTGCTGCCATATTTACCTTTGAAGTTCCAAAGAGACAGAGAGACAGTGTACAATTTTGTGATTCAAATGCTTGATGTGTCTGTGTGTGTGTGTGTTGTGGCCCTGCAAGCGCACCGTGGCATTTAGCTGCTTTATGTCTTTGTGGTTATGTCCATATGTTCGTGTTTGTGTCTGCTCAGTTAAACTTGAAAACTGCAAGACAAATCAGTGACATCTGCACCTAATAACATCATTAGTTTCTGTACTACGCCAAGGCTGCATGTGCACTCAATTAACTGAACATGCAAGGTCAGCCTGCCCTGTCTATTTATCTACCGCCAACAACATTGGTTACAGATTTTACTCACTTGCACAGTAAGGCTGATAAAAAAAAAAAAACACACACACACAGTAATACCAAAAAAATAAAATTGCAATACACACTTTTCTTTTGCCATTTGCTCTCATTCAGTTTAGGAAATTCTGAAATTAACTTTTTGCTAATGATGGGCCGCAAAAGAAACTGGAAAGGTATCTTAAAAAAAAAAAAAGAAGCATAAATGCAGTATACCCAAGTGCAACTTTAAGTATATAAAGTATATAGTACTATGAACTACATGGTGCTTACTGTGTATCAGAAAAGTATGCAAATGTAACACTAGGTCATACTAAATATGACAGTACTGTACAGCCCTCCATTTTTCGTGGTTAAAGGGGACCGGAAAACTCCCATAAGTGAATTCTCCAAAGTAACATGGATTTGCCACACCAACGGATTTTACATCGATAATAATCTATAATCAAGTATATGAAATGTGTTTAATAACTTTGCTTTCTCATGCCCAGTGATCACCTAACCATAGTAAAGATTAAAAGTCTCTCCTTTTGGGCACACACTTTATTTTCTTTTTCAACCCACAATAAACGGTGTATTAAAGTGGTGAGCAGCCACTAAATCCCTGTAGTTTTGTTTGTTTATAATTGATGCTTCATTTCATGAGTTAAGTCTGTGTTTTATATTAATACCTACTTGACTCATCATTTTAAGATTGCATCACTCTTTGCTAAAGCCTTTTAGGAAGGCTATAGTAAAGATAATGTAAAGATAATCTTTTGCGACAAAGACATTTTGAATGGTTGGGGCTTGATATGATTGCCTTGTGTTTGAACTATCTTCATCAACTCCGTGGTGCTAAATTAGCAATTTCTTTTAGCATATCAAAATAGTGACTGAATTTATTTTAGTAGTGAATTATTTACTGAATTATTTTGGTATTCTCGCTCTAGCTAATTTCATTGGTTGTCTGGCTAACCAATGAAATTGGTAGTCTCATGACCAACCGGATGGATCTAATTCGGATCAATGTGAATATAATATACACACGATCGTATCCCAACTGCTCCTTTTTGGCTTTTCCAGTGATGCAGAAGAGTGCCACACAATGACTACATACCACACATGCCACACATGGGTTAAGCAAAGTTACTGTATTTAAGGTTTTTACAAAATAGTATTTAAAAAGCTAAGTTAAAGTATCCAGCTTCCATTTAAGTATGGCAAAGATAAACTCACAGCATACTTGAATAAATGCTTTTTACCAAGAGATTTCAAGCCATAATGACAAGTCTGCCAAGAAAGTCATGTTGAGGGTAGTAAGAAGGGCAGGAACGAATGGATGCAGACAGAGATAGAGAACATCAAACCCAAGAAAATCAATGTGACCTCTTCCTGTCATGTTTACCGGGCATGGGAATGATTAAGTTAATTGGGTAAAGATTCTCAAATGCAAGCTTGTGCCTAATTACCTGGTGCTCCACTGTTAAATCCCTTCTATCACACACTTGTAAACATTTTTCATATAAATGCTGGTGTGAATCCTCACAATCTGAAAGTGCATACAATCAAAAGCCAAGTCTCAATATATTATATGTATGAATCGTCATATTTATGGTCACATTATGGTATATTCTGGACTGATCTACAGCCAAGTCAAAGCACTCACATATACAGAAGACAAACACAACCAAGTTATGCATAATTGAGTTACAAGCATTCAGACTTACTAACATAATATTCTGGACCAAATCGGCCAAAGAGACACTGCACCATCCCAATGGAATCAGTTTGTTAACACGCATTGCTTTTAACTGAGCTCTAAAAGACAGACAGACAGACAGAGAGAGAGAGAGAGAGATAACAAGTACAGTTTTCTCTCTCTTTATAATATTATATTTAAATTTAATATATAATATTAAATGACACCACACATGTGATTCACACATTGACTACTGTGAGCCCAGTAAATTCCCTGCAGCAGCGCGGTGTGATCAGCTGCAGCCAGTGATGCCCAAGGGAAGCATGTTACCTTCAGCGGAGGCTCCGCTGAGCCCCTGAGATGACTCACCGAACCCTTATGGTTCGATTGAACCCAGGTTAAGAACCACTGACCCAACTGCCTCTGAGGTGGTCAGTCTCTGAAACCGAGAGGTGAAGTTCCTAGGGACGCTAAATATTGAGGTATGGGCCAGCACATTTTCTGAGGATGGCGGCATGACGACAGGTAGCAGCAGTACATGCTGCCATTCAGTAATGACTTGACATTTAACATGTATGTGACCTACGTTTAAACGTTAAATAGTCCAAAACTGTTCCGCATGCGCATTGAGGACATTGTGACATCACAGACAGCGTTTAAGGAAGCACCTGGCCATGTTGAAATGGTTGTCCTCGCGGACCAAGAATATGTTCAATCTGTTAAATTTAAGGAATAAATTAAAAAGCGGATGCGTGAGGATAATTATCATGGCATTTTATGCACTTCCAGCAGTGAGAAAGAAAATGAGACACAGACTAAATACACCTTGCACTCCATTGAATTCCTCATGTGTTGCTTTTTTTTTTACGTGCAACCGGTCGTTCAGACTGAAGTCGCATGTCAAAAGATCAGATTTAGTACCACATACCAAAGTGGCCTCGGTCACGTTTGAAAAAATCGGATACATATCGGATTTAGTACCACATACTAAAGTGACCTAGGTTGTGTTTGAAAAAAATCAGATGTGTTCTTCTCACTGCCATCAAAAGATCAGACACTGGTCGAATAGTGGCCAAAAAAATCTGAATTGTCTCACTTCAGACTGCAGTGTGAACGTAGCCTAACAAATTAAAACAGTCTGTAACAAAAAAACAAAAAATTCCCTGAGTCAAATCAAATGATTTAAAAAAAGCACACATTACATGAATTACAGAATGTTAATTTCCTAAGATTTGACTTGCTGTAAGATAGATAGATTTCTGTGTGTTTATATTAAATATTATGTTGGCTTTTGTTTTCAGTAAAGGTAAAGCCTTTCCAAAAGTTGAACCTTGGCAGGGGTCTTCACGTTTTTAATGAGTCAGGAACGGATTGTGCTATGAATGCGTTTGCATGAAATGCAGAGCAGATTACCTCAAACAAGGCAATTGTTTAAATTTTGCTACTGCTTTCACAGTATTAACTATAGAACCGAAACTATCACAGTGCCCCCCCCCCCCCCAATAAAAAAAAACAACAAAAAAACGCTGCACTTTATTAACATTTTGCTTTAGAGTCAGACTGTAAATAGTGGTTTAAAATGAGTAACAACCAATGCGGATTGGAGGTGGTGAGACAAGTACAAGTACAGTACTGGGTTCAAAGGTGGGTGCAGAATTAAAAAATGAAGTAGTCTTGGGAGATTTCTTCTAAACATGCTTCCGTGACCTTCCCCAAGTTATAAAAGCAAACACCACACAGCCCACCACAAATGTCACTTTCACCCCACACTTTTATCCTTCCTCTGACTATCTCACTTGCACAATCAATTCTCTTTCTTGGATACTCATTCGCTTACATAATTTCAGATATTTTGTTGATATAAGAAGAAAACATGACAATATTTTCCAAACTGGTTTCAAATGTGGCTGTGAACAAAGCTCTAGAAAAATGAATGTAATGATTGCCCATCATTAGCATAAAGACAGCGTTATTGTCACAGTTGGGAATGAACCTGGTTTACAAAGTACAGTACATAAACCTAATATTGTATCTACAAAACCCAATTTTTGAGGAACGGACACAATCACATGAAAATACAGTAGTTTTCATACCTGCTCTCTTAAAGACCCAAGAGTGTGTTGAGCTGGAAAAAACACTCAGGCTTCCCAGGCTTCATTAGCCAAGCATAGATGTGAATTGAATAGTCTTGGTCATTTTACTTCTGTATAAAAATCCTCAAAGGGGCATTTATGCTGCTGAATGGGTGCAATAACATTAAACCACTTAAAAATCAAAGCGATTCTGATCTCACGTGGGACTGACCATATACAATATCTCAAAACTACCAAGTTTGCAGTTTCACATTAGTGTACATGTATTGCTAAATGTATTTTTGTGCCTGCTAATATTCAGAAATATTAAAAAATTGATGCAAGATGGGGTATGTGATGCTTCCCAGCACAATAATACATTAAAAATGTAATTGGTGCTATGTATCTTGATGCTGCAACACACTCATCGACTGCAGCAAGTAACTGGCTCTCTATGTGGCAATGTGTGCGTTGCTAGGTGTGTAAGCCTGTAGGCTGTCAAATTTTTCAACTTTGGCAACAAAACACACCCACCCCTTAGAGGACATGTACTAAATTGATTTTATGCTAAAAATGGGAATCTATGAGGGTGTTACACATTTTACTTAATTTAAACAGAATATTCTGTCATAATCTCAGCTACAAAAAGGCTGTAAAGTTAAAGTTAGATTTTCTCTATAGTTTAGATTCGTGAATGAATCGTGGACATCATTAATTGTAGGCGTACCATGGCTGACCAGCGATGCAGGAGATATATATATATATATATATATATATATATATATATATATATATATATATATATATATATATATATATATATATATAGTATTTTTTTCTTTCTTCTTTCATCTTGTTTTATACCATAAAAGCTTAAGCTAGAGTTTGTAGTTATCTTAAACAATAGCATTTTTTGTGGAAAAAAATGTATGCTCCTTACAAATCAAAACTTAAAAAAAGAAAAAAAAAAAACACTATCTCCCTTTGTTATTCTGCCTGGGCAAAAATGACCTACATAGTAAGATGATTCTTTACATTTATTTAGATTGAAATCAGAAATCATTTTTAAGTAATTGAATCCTATCTTTTTTAATCGAAAAACGTTTTGAATCAAAAATTGTTGAGAATCGAAAATCGATTCTGAATCGAATCAGAGACCTACCATGGCCGGCATGCCCCAGCAAGCAATAAAGAAACTTTTGCAACGCCTACCTTTCTGTGCGTGCTCCTGGGTGCTCCCTTCAACCGTTATAATAACTGAATTTAATAACAGCTTGGACTGTCTACTTTTTTGCATTTGGAAAAAGCCAAGTTTCTCCACTGTGCAAAGCGCAACCATCTCTACATGAAGAGCCAAGGCTTCAGTTATCTGCTTCCACTGGGTCCCACATTTTCTCAGTTTTCATGTGGTGGTTGCATTTATCTTTGCAAGTATTAACCAAGCTTCACTCGCAAAGCGGTGACCATTGCTTTCATTCAAAAGGATGCTTTTGGCTTGGGGGGAAGAGGTGAGTTGTGCTTCAACTTTTAACAGCTATTTAGCAAACCTCTGAGAAAACTGTGGGTTTGCTCTACATTAGTGTGGTCAATGATGAACAACTTTCAAAAAAATCAATGTAACACAAATCCCTTTTTATGGTATCAATTCTTCAGTTTCAGTGGCAGATGCTGTGAGAGGGGAGCTTAATCAGAACTCTGAAACAGACATGATCACTGACCTTAATTGCTTCAGGTCCTTTGGTGACCTGCACACCTGCCCACCTTAGGCTTTCTCATATATCCATCTATCCATTTTCTAGAGCCACTTATCCTCACTAGGGTGCACTGGTGTGCTGGTGCCTATCCCAGCTGTCTTCAGGCAATAGTCGGGGGACACTTTCAACTGGTTGCCAGCCAGTTGCAGCTTTTCTCGAAATAATAACAATAACTTCCATAACGGGACAAGCAAGAGGGCAGACATCAGTTGGTTGTTAACAAGTATGTGCCTGTTGCAGCTGAAGCTGATTCAATAAAGAGGGCAAACGTAAAGAGCCGTGTGCACTGGTTAGAGCACATGGAAAGGTATTCCATTCGACTTGTTAATTAATTACAGTCTTTTAGATGTACACACAATCATAAACTTGGTGAAATACGGATTCTGCACAACTCTGGGTACTTATGGTAAAATGAACTCGAACACAACTGCTTCAAATGTATTCAACTCTGGTAGGTATCCACTGACTGCTCACAATATGGGAAATCTAAATCACACTAGACACGCAACAAATATATAATTTGCGGGTATGAACACAATGAATTATGAAGAAGTCAGGAAGATGAGATTCATTCTGGTTTGCTATAGTTTTTACACTCTTGCCAAAGTGTTGGTGTGTCTTGTACACGGTAAAATAGAAAACACTTGAATTCAGCTCCCAAATAAGGAATGGGTCCTATACACAGCTACATTATTTTATTTGGGGAATTACGGTAATCCCTTTTTTTTTCATACACTCCAATTAAAATTCGAAAGTTAAAACTGTAAGGAGGTTGTTTATTTTTTTATTTTTTGTAGAAATCCTCAAACACATCTCTCAGAACATCTCTGCGAAAAGTTAATATTTTCGTCAATAACTCAAAACGAATCTTCGTGATATAGACCTGACACATCATATATTTCTTCGTCTCTATGTTTGCCACACCACGGCTGCTGTATTGTATATTCTGCATAACTAAAGTGCATTACTGTCACATTGGCAAGATTGCTCCCATGTCACTTCCGCTTATGCCCCAACATGAGATTGGGTTTCAAGATTGTATGTACATAATGTGTGTATACTATGTGAAATACTTCTTAATAAAACATGTACGTATTTTTCCTCCTAATAAAATCCAAGGTAAATCAAATTCCTAAAGCCGCAGAAAAATCTACAGTTCTATTGCATTACATTTTACAATCCATTTGTTAAATCCTGCAGCAAAATGTTAGCACATTCCTTGTTACAAAACTCATTAGGCGAACAATAATGTTGTGTCAGCTCATTACGGAAGAGTTTTTGTACAGCAGACAATTTTTTCAAGTAATCAGAGTAAATGGGAACAGAATATGATGAGCAGATTTTATGGACAAATTAACAGAACACGGAATTGTCCATAATGAATTCTCAAATAGTTATGCACAAAGTGCATTGAGGCAGAAGGTGGGCCAACGTGTGTGGAGGAAGTGAAAAAAAAAACAAGGCAGAAAAAAAAAAAAAAAAAAGAAACATGCCCAAAAGGATTGTCCACAGGTGTATCCATACGGTTTTTATTTGAACAGTTATAAAACAACCCAGAGAGTTGTTGTTAAATTGACCCAAGTATTGGGTTGGTCCTTTTTTGACCAATAATTGGATTATATTTGACCCAACTCTTTTTAGCGCAAAGAATCGACCCTGTGTCACTTCAGATTTTCTTGCAAATGCTGAACAAAAGTACACAAAAAGCAATGCGCGCCTATTCATCAGACAAGGGCAATGTTTGTTTCAGGTCTATCAGTATTTTATCGTCACAGACTTTGACATCTGTCATGTCTTTTAGAGGGCTAAGGATGTCTACATTTCTCAATATGATGACTTTTTACCATCCCTAATATATTCATGGTTTGTGACAATTTGTCATTAATTATATCACAGAATTACATTTTATGATTGATGGAGACAATCCTGTTATTGTGACAGTCATGAAGTAAGATTCCAAAACAAACCAAAAAATTATTTGTTGTATGTGAAGTGACATTAATGAAAAATTCATTACCTGGATACGTTTATTCATACTGTCGACCTGCATTGAAATCGGACACAGTAAGAGATGTTGCCTACACACAGTAGTCTGCCCCACGTGGACTTCTTCAATCTATGATGTTCAATAGCTTTTGTATTTCTATCCCAGTTGTCAAGATACACCTGAGAAATGTTTCCAAGGCAACAGTGGTCAGGCTAGCGATTGTTCCCATCTTGTGTTATGTCACATTTTCGGTCTGAATTGCTCCCGTTTGGATGTTCACGCCGTTGTAATGACTTTTAGTTTGACGTTTCATGAGAAATAAAATGTTAAATAATCAGATATATTGTCGTTTGGATTGATGAGACAGCAGTTGGAAATTGGACATCTTGCAAACTTACATTACATTGAGAGATGTGTACACTTGAACTAAACTTTTAACTCCACATAAAATTCAAGTTTACATGGTTCATATTCATTTCATTGGAAAGAATTTAAACTTGAAGCAATATCAAGCTTTTTAAGGCTGCTTTAAGTTCAAAGTTCACACGCTTGTGGTTTTCATCCTTTTTCCCCTGCCTCATCTCTCATTGGCTCTTACAATTTCTGCTGACAGAGAAAGAGAACTTAAAACTGCTAACCATGTGCTCGATAAGCCTTTACCCTATGTGCGGGATGACTGTAGAGTTTATCTTTTATTTTCTGTGACTTTTTGTTAAATGAGATTTGTAGAAGGTGACTTTTATTCCTCATGGGGGTAAAAGGATGCACTTATTCATACAGTGCTGAAATCGGTTGACTTGGAGGTGAAAAAGGGAGGATAATAGGAAAAGCTATTCATTTTCCTAGCAACTGCTATCTTTGTGTTTGACTCCTGGACTGCTTACTTGGATGAAAGCAAGCACAGGGTTTAATGAAAATACTAAGATGCATTCTGGGATATACAGTACATGATGGAATGGGTGCCGCTTTAAAATATGTGACTATATTAAAGCTTGCGCTGTAATTTTTATTGCCTCAGAAATTCATGACTCACAGTATTATCCTTCAACGTGAGAGAAGTGTGGTTTCATAAACACTGAAAGGACTGACTAATCATCACAAGATTGAGCAGTAGATTTAGCTTTGTTGTGAAAAGGCTTGTTTACAGTATGTTAGTCCACCATTTTGCGTGAAGGTCATTAACTTGCAAACCCGGTGCTACATTCCTTGAGCAGAAGAATTGATCAAAAACCTCCAGCACAGAAGATGTCTGAGCAAATCACTGTATCTTTATCAAATGAGTCAGTGGGGACACCTTCCCGGGAGCTTGGATCTGGGTCTGCCCTGAGGGTCATGGTGAGATGGGGTGCTCGGATGCTTTCATATTGTGATTAGCCCCTTGGGTTGAAAAAAAAAAGTTGATCTGTAAGTGCAACCTGAAGACAAGTTCAATATTCTGGTCCCAAGTGAGTTTACTGTTCTCCTTCATTTACCCTTTTCAGTATCCACACAAGAACCGTGACACAAAAACTTCTCTTCTCAAATTCTATTGTTTGCATAGTCCACTTTAATGAAACATCTCAAGCAAAGACTGGCTTTTTTTTTTTTTATCAATTATTATTTCAATTAAATCAGGAAAAAAACATATTCAAAGCTACCTTGCCTTGTAGGAAAAAGTATTTCAATTGCGAGTTTGCACATTGGGGGTACACTTAATGATGTTTGACAGTTTACAAAGGTTTATGTTTTGTCACAGTCAGTGTTGGGAGTAATGCATTACAAAAGTAATATAATTACAGGAATGCATTACTTTTTGCTGTAATGCGGTAATGTAATATATTACACACGCAAAAATAGTAATATTGTTTTCGGTACAAATGAGAGTAAAGGAATGTATGCAATGCATGTTTAGCCTGAAAACACTGCATGATCAGACGAGAAAAGTCAGGGGCAATTTTTTTACTTGTTGATCTACTACTGAGATGAAACGACAGGTCTGAATATGGACAATATGCACACAAGATGGACATACATCATTTACTTTAAGTTCGTCAGGGATAAAGACAAGAAAAATATCATTAGGTGCACTTTGTGCGCAACACCTAAATAGCTGTATACTTTGCGCAATAGGACAAGTAATTTGACAAACCAGAGCATGGCCATGGTAATGTGAAGTTAACGAAAAGAAAACATGCGGAGGATTGGGCTCTCTCGCTGAGGGATAACACTTCGACATCAAGAGGTTAGAAGATTTGTTAAAAAATATCTGCTGCTTTCCCCAGTGGATTCACCAGCATTTGAAAACCTTGTCAGCATGAGCCCCGTTGCAACTACCAATAATGACAAGGTAGGCTAACACTAATTTTCACTGTACAATTGCTATTAAACATATCCTATAAATAGTTCTGCTCAATGTGTATCAAGATGCTACACAATAACAATGTTGTAGGCTAGCTGCTAATGTCAGCCCTACCGAAACATCTATTTTTTTAAACATATGTCTCTAACTTAATATGAAGATTGAAATTGTGAAATGCACCAACTGCTTTTGCCTACAGCATAAACAATGCATCACTATGTTGTGAAGCTTTGTTATAAAGGGATTAAAATACAAAAAAAAAAAAATATTTTGTATCTTGCCTTTACAGGTTTACAATACAGAAGAGATTAAATGATTAGGCTTCAGCCAATCTTTCATTAGATTTGGAATGAGTGTAATGAGATATATTTAGAATGCCGAATCCATATTTCAAGTTATGGTGGCGAGAGTAATATAAAAGTAATGCAATAGTAGTGTAATGCATTACATTTCAAATCCATTAATATTGTAATCTAACTAATTACTTTGAAATGACTGTAATAAGTAATAAATAATGCATTAGAGTTTTGAAATAACATGCCCAACACTGGTCACAGTAAACAATAGATTGGCAAGAGCATTTTGAACATATTCACAGTTTCTTTCCAACAAGAAAAGGTGCTTTAGAACTTGCCTGCAACATTTTACAGCCCTTGCCACTGTACGTTGAAACATGTTGGTATAATGTGTTCCCCTGGCAGGAGTTTGCAATAAGCAATCAAGCTCATTGGAATGCACGTACAACATGATGTTTGAATATCGTCAACCTCTGGAGTCGTTTTTCCCAAAACCCATGACAGAAATGGTTGGATAAAAAATACACATTTGAACATGTCAATGGCACATACACTACAAGTAAAAAGCAAGGTTTTGCTGACCTTAACTTACCAGATAATGCCGTTATGGGGTGAATTTCTTCTATTTTGCATTTCATGGCTAAAAGCCAATCAAAGTGAGACTGCACTTCCAATGACATTTTGCAAATTGCCCATTGGGTACTTGAAGGCCATCCCTGCATTCATACGAATCCCATTTAAAAGGCGAAATGACACAAAAATCTCTTAATGCTTAATTCTAAACATTGCGTTTGACATTAGTCCCGTAGAATTAATGCATTGAGCAATATTGTGTACAGTATGCATTTTTGTTCATGAATCCATTACTCTGAAACGTTGCACAACATTGACTTCCTGACAGCGTTTCTTAGCGCAAAACATTAAAGACATTTTTTTCCTACCCTTCTTAAAAGTAGCTTCTGCATACTTATGCTCGAACGCTCAGCCATTCCTGGGTGCATCTATGCTTTCTGCAAGTTAAGACTGTATCTACTTCAAAGCTCACAAGTATTTGACAGTTTAATCCTTTCTCAGAAATTTGAAAGATTTTTATCACCCAGATAAATAATTTACCAATGGAGTCAGGTAACACAGGTGGAGATGATTACATGCTTCACCCCTTATTTGACACAAGCCGCAGGGCCTCAGCACGTTTTGTCCCGTCACTAGAGCAACATTAGCACAAAAATACACAGGCTACACACAGCCTCAAAACAGGTCAATGCACTCGAAAACTGGAGTAAAAAAAGCTCACTAAACAAAAGCAGAAGACTCAGGGAACCAGGAGAACAAAGAGCTTAAACCAGCACTTTTTCGCAAAGAAATGGTAAAATCGCCAAGCAAAACTGGTAGAAGCTCTCAACGACCAGAGGTCAGAAAAAGAATGTGTGTGTGCACGTGCATATATTGTAGGATGTTGTGCCCCCACAAGGTGTGATTAATATGACATATTGCTCCCGAGCCGAGAGATGCAGCCACAAAGGTACGTGATTACAGATTAACTGAAATGAAATATAACTCATAAGTAATTAAAAACGAAATTTTAAAAAGTGGTTTATTTTCAGAGATCTGCAGCTCAAGTTGGGGATCACAAGCATATTTGTAGGTTGATATGGCTCCAACCGCAGCAGAGTAAGTACATAGATTATGTACTTGAATAAAAGTAAAATCGATGACTAATATTTATTCATGTTAATAAAGTATAGGCTCTGAAATGTACTTTAAAGTACACTAACAAGTAAAAAGACTTTTTTCATGATAATACATTTCATAAATTCAACATCTCAAATTTAAGAATACAAAATGTCTGTTTGGTTTAATGCATGTAATCAACTCAGTGATTTCACACAGTCAGAGATAATCAAGTCATAGCAATCAAATTATGCAGGAAAAATCCCCAAATTTGGCTATAGAATAAGCAGGCTAAATGTTTTTTTCTTACCTTGGTAGAAGATAACACCAATAAGAATATAGGCCTTTGTGGAAATGAACGTTGGCTAACGACATTCCAAGCCATCATTGTTATTGGCCTGGCTAACTAATGTTAGCTACATACATTGCGAATGTATCCAAACTAGCTAACCAGCAACCAACATTATAGCGGCGACGGCGGTGTTTTAGCTAACTTACCTCAACGTCATTTCTGAGATTGGATAGAAAGTTCTTGAAGGCAAGCACCTCGAGGCGTGTTGTCTTACACAGTTAGCATACCATCCACCGCGACTTGTTCTTTTCGCCAACTAACTTGAAGAAATCCTTTAGGTATGGCCATGGGTTAGGGTCAGTGGCTGCGGGCTTAGCCTCTGGTTGCTTTGCATTGTCGATGTTTTCTTATTCGATGCGCCATTCTATGCTACCTACTTCTATCCTGTCTGCTCTTTATGTGGTGCTGGCAGTCATGTGAAGTAACAGTGTTTTTTTACAATTTTAGCAGCAGCCAATATGGTTGGTAAAATGTGGTTTATGTTCTTTGAGCAAAGATGCTGAAAGAAAAGTATTTTTTTTGTTATTATTATTGAAACAAATAGAAAGTATGTTATTTGTGTTTCAAATGTCAGGAGTAAAAGTAAAATATTGCCAGAAAAAAATACCTCCAAAGGTAGGCTACATAGTAAAGGAACATTTTACTTAGGACAGTACAGTGCGTAAATGTACTTTGTTACTTCCCATCAAATGCCGCAGCAAGTGTTTGTTTTTGTTTTTTTGTGGGAGATATTGCTTAAGGTTTGTTTTGTGTGTGTGAGAACGGTGAGAACAATCAATATGAAAATCACTGATTTGACTCGGGATTTAAGGGTTATAGCATAGACAGACTGACATTAAGCAGTGTCAAAATGTAAATGACATTTGATACAATGGATCGTGAGAAACCGATGATGGCATTGATCAATACTAAGGTTGTATTATTGTGCCGGTGGGAGAAAGTTCAGTGTTTCTTACAGTAAAATGCAACCGTTTACATTAATGAACATGCCAGTATGCCACCATTAATATTTCTTGGGGATGCATTTTATTTCATCTTACTGACTTTTAGTGAATGATCGCTTTCATCATAGTGGCGCTCGTTTGATGTGTAGGCTATCTGTATATCTGTGTATCTTTCTGTGCAATTCAAATAATATTAATAATCATAGTAGTAACTACTGTTCGATTATACTGTATCTGTGACCGGCTTTAGCAATAGGGCCCTCGTGGTTTAAAAAAATTAAAACAAATATTCGTACACTAATTCTACACTTAATTTCAATTTCAAATGTATGTAACAGGGTTGCCACGATCAGTTATTTCAACAGTTGATTAATCAGTGATAAGTTTTTTGAGCATTTGTGATTAGTCGACCAACCGATTATTTTTTTTATCTAACATTTAGTTATTGGAAGAGTGAATTCAATAAATAGTCAAATACATTGGATTTATTAATTCTCTATTGAAATTAAAGCACACTTTCTAGATATCCCATAGGTTTTTTCCTCTGATGTGGATTATCAAAACGTGGCATCCATCTGCTCCTGATCTGGCCAATTAGTCCCCCCCCCCCAAAAAAAAAAAAAAACCTTTGCAGCCCTCGAATCAAAAGGTGTTCTCACGTTTGCCTTCAGTTTTCTTAAACATAAAGCTATTCACCATGATAAGGCGACAGCAGAAGGAGAGGCAAATCTCAATGCTTTTGTCTTCATAATGACACTCATTTGAAACGACGAACTCACATTTAATTGTACGAGTCCACAGTGAATTCAAAGTTGGTGCGCATATGCATGGCGCTTTCATTGGCGAATTTCATATCACTATGTTTCCCTGAAGTCAAAAACATAATCAAAGAAATGAGGGCTCACCGACCCGAGCACAATAAATTGTAAACTGGTACTTCATTTGATGAATCTGAGAAGTGAGAACATCTAGAAATGTGAACTATCTTTATTCATGTTTAACTTTATTTCTTGCTAAATCTGCAATCTGTTTCAGAAACTTGGTTTGACGTCATTGCCCTTGACCTTGTTCACACATCTCCAATTTCATCAAATTGGAAAATATTGGACAGGAACATATATTTTTAGACTCTAAATCAGGAAATTTCAATTACAATTGAGAGAAAGCTGCACTAAATTGAAAACATACCCTTCTTGTCAGAGGTGACCGATACTGTCACACTAGAGAGTAAGTAAAAGTTGTTGCTGGGGCAGTGAGAAACACTACCAAAGTGGTATATATGTATCTATAGGACCAAACAAGTCAACCCCTGTGACTTACACACTCAGGTAGAACAGTAATCCATTTGCACTGACCTCTGAATGTGGACTTTGCCCTCCAAGCAACCTTCATGTATGACAGCGTAAAAGGCTATGGTATGGTGCCTGCCACTTGTGAGCATTTTCTATCGTTAGATTGTGATTCAGGGTGCTTTTTTCACTTAGGCCAGAGAACACTGCATTTGCAGTATTGCTCAGAAAACAA
Organism: Hippichthys cyanospilos; assembly: GCF_059441005.1. Lineage (NCBI taxonomy): Eukaryota > Metazoa > Chordata > Actinopteri > Syngnathiformes > Syngnathidae > Hippichthys > Hippichthys cyanospilos. Next base: position 6,875,605 of record NC_142374.1, read on the forward strand.
ACTAACAAAAAACACCTCATGATAAAGGAAACATGGAGCTGTAGCTCGACAATATCTCATCATGTAAAAAAAGAATTGAAAAGAATAAGCTAAAAGCTGTTGATTTATTACCACTTTTCATTAGCCCATGCATATTATCAAGAATACCTAGTTTGAATACACCCGTGGGTGCCCATGCGCGGGAAAAAGGAAGATGACATGAAGTGAAACACAGTAAACTATCAATAAACTATTGATTGAGGATAAAAGAAAGAAATCGTGTTAGTTGCCTATGATAAAAATCAGATTCTGAAATAAAGATGAAGGTATTTTACCACATTTAGTCATTGATATCGACAGAGAGAAGCAGGAGCAGATCTACTACATAGCGATGGCCAACCCCTTGTCACTACTTGGTCACCCTTTTGACCACCCCAATACCTAGCGCATTGAATCACCTGGAAACATTATAACTTTTACACGATTATCTCCATTTTAATAATATTCCTGTGTGTGAACAAGAATGCACTCTGACAGTGGTTCAGTCCGCTCGCTTCTTTTATCGAAAATAATGTCGCAACAACCTCAGCTAATACGAGTTGCTGTTAGTTGGCTGTTAGCATCAAGTGCCTGTTGCAGCTGACATCTAATCTCTTGCTCATTCCGTTACGGTAATTATTAGATGTAATAATTCGGGTCACTCTTCCTCGTAACGCGTTACATAAAAAAAAAAAAATCTAATTTTTAGGTTACTGTCTCAGTAAAGTTTAATAAAATAATAGGATGAACTTACATGTAGCACCCATTATCATAATCTTCATGTTCAAACCACTGACATAAAATAATCCATTTTGGTAGAAAGGTCAGTTTAGCTACAACAAGTCAACATTTGTTTCTGGTCTCAATCTTCCGAAGCGTTTCGTTTTTGCTTTTTACTTTCTGGCTCATTGTTACGTGATTGTGTATTATTTGACATTTCACTGATACCAACAAAATTTTCAAGTTGATGTTGTTTAGGGCTGAAAGATACCACTTTTAGGAGTCTTTTGCAGATTTAATCTCATGACAACAAAATGTCGGGTAAAAATGAGAAAATATAACCTATGAGATCAAAACAAACATGGCGGACGATGTTGTAAAAAATGTTAGTAAGTTGTCATGATTTGCTGAATAAAAGAGTAAATGGACGATGATTAGTATTTCAATATTAAAAAACTTAAGACCTTTGACTGACTTTTTGACAGTTGAATTTTGGGAATCGATTTTCAATTGAAAATGATTCGATCAAAAAGGATTTTTGATTCAATCTATAGATGCGCCAAAAAAAAAAAAAAATCATCATACAAGGTCAGTCTGCTTTGCAAGACAGAATAACAAAGGGAAACTGACATTTACTATGATTTGACCTCTAAATAACATACAGAATTGTAGGATGTCATTCAAACTTGTCAAGTATGCTGAGAGGCTAACATCAACCCTTAGACCCCAACTAAGACAATAATAGATTTGACCAGACAGGGACGACTGTCTCAAACTCTAGCATTTAGTGGCCGAGGAAGACAACCCTGCTCAAGAAAAACTATGATGAGGCTTGCCTAGCTTTTGCCAGGGGTCATCTCCAGCATGACTCTAGATTTTGGTCAACCATCCTGTGGTCTGATGAGACTCAGTCAGATGTATTTGGATCTATGAATGCTTAGTAAGTCTGGATAAAAAGGGGGGAGGATTATGAGCCAAAAAGAAACACTGTCTCCACTATCGGGCATGGTAGTGAAAACTTAGTTTTGTGGGAATCCTTCTCCTCCCGTGGCACAGGGAACCTTGTCAAAGTTGAGGAAAATATAAAGGGAGGAAGACTACATCAGATTCCTTCACAGAAACCTGAAGGAGTCTGCTGAGAAACTCCAGCTCAGCCACAACTGGATGGTCCAGAAGGACAATTATCCAAAACAAATGGCCAAAGTATAGTGAATAAAAGGATAAGGAAGTGTCTTAAAATGGTCTAAATGAGTCTTTACCTAAATCCGATCAAAAACTTGTGGTGAAACTTGAAGATGAGAAAGGCAGCTCAGACACCCGCCCACTTGACCCAGCTTGAGGCCTTTGACTCAATGGGCCTATATTCTAAAGGAGGAATGCAGAATGCTAGTTGACACCTACAGTACAGGAAAGGTCTGGGCATAGTTTTAAAAAATAAAAGCTATCGTATTGATTATTAATGAAGAAATTGGACTAGGGAATGAATAACCATTTGTTTTGGAGAGGGGGCAGGACATTCAGGAAAAGCTGAGCTTCCCTTGCAGTCACAGGGAAATCACGTGGATCTCCTGAATCGGCTGAAGAACACTCATGACCTTAACTTGGATAAGTGGTATTGAAAATGGATAGATGAGTTCAACATTTAATGAAATGGTTTTGGACAAAGTGATGAGGCAAATTAAAAGATATACTGCATTTAAGAGAGAAAAACCACAAACATGTTGCTATTTCATTTTCTGTGTGTATCTGTAGGTGTGGTGTGTGTGTGTGTGTGTGTATGTGTGTGCATGTGCGGGTGGGTGTATTTCTCTAGTTTTTATTTGCCAAACGACTGTATTTCAGACTGTAAACTGGTATCAATTGAAGGGTGTGAATAGCTACCAAGATTAATCTAAAAAGATCTGTAAGTTCTGAGACTGAATGCTGAGAATAAAATTGAGCAATGTGAGATGATGGATGGTGTTATTACACGTTAAACAGCACTTTCTTTGCTGGTTTTCTTCGAGCAATTTATAAGGCCACCTGCTCTTTATCTCCACCTGAGAGGGTATCTGACTGGCGAAAGAGAAAGTCTTCAGAGTCCACCACTCGACTAGACCAAAACATCCCGATAAAATGTACCTCTTCTCACTGAATGAAGTTGAATTTACTCAATCCTGCCGTAGTACAATCACTTTAGCCAAGACTATAGTAGGTTAAGGAGCAACTGAGTAAGAACCACAGTCGATGAGAAAGTGACTAGTCAGCGGCTTTGCTGCCATCATTTTTTATTTCTTCATAATGGTCAATTTAATTATTCAATTAGATATGAGAATGGCATGAACATTGGTAATGGTGCAGCAGAATGCAATATTTTGCTTGATTATTTTTAAAATAATGCACAACACTAAATCTAAGTGTCCATATCAATCATATACAGCTTTAAATAAAAGTACTACTGGTATACGCATACCCCCACATACAGTATTTATATACAACAGATATCAAAGACTTGTGAGTACTGTCCAGTACCTGCTGTGCTGAAACTTTTTGCAATTGACAGTTATTATTAAGTATGAATGGTTTAATACTGAGACACCAAATCTTTGGTGTGTCCACAGTGAGATCAGTATCACGGACAGCTTCAAGTATAGCGGTTGAACAGAGTCAAGAGCACAGAGATATAATCAGGCATAACAAAGTCTCAGGTGGTCTAACCCACTTGTGACCAAATTCTTATGGTTGTCTTATCACCCTATCAGCTTCCTTCATTGTGTAAGCATTCAATCATGCACTGACTAGATACAGTACATGTCATATGAATAGTAAAGCCAATACCACAGAGCTCCCCTTGATGAAATGAAGAACACGCATGTGGCGTCCTACTACACTAAGGTTTCTTCGTATTATTTACAGTGGTTTGGCTCAAACCATATACTTTATTAAAGACAAAGTGCTATGAAGCCACAATTTATCAATCAGACAAATATTAAAATTGATGGCTGGTGTGATCTCACATCCTTGAGGTGTCAACATTTAGTTTAAATATATTGTTTAAATTTCTCATGCTGTCCCATTTTACGGGACTTGTTTGTCATAAACAAAACACCCAACACTATTGCTACAGAGTTGGAACAAAAGCAATGTCAAAAGCAGCTTCTGTTTTCCAAGAGGATATTGCCATTGCTCCAAATTTGAATTTGATTTCAATGCGTTTCATATTACGTTACTTATCCAAACAAATTTTTAGATTGAGTAATATTAAAATGACCAAATATCCACTCCACGAGTACTTGTACTACAAAAAAAGGGTTGCATGTCGCAAAACTATGCTTGCTGAGAAGTGTTAAAATACCTATATGGGAAGTACATATTAGCAAAGCATTCCCATAACAAAAACATACGAAAACTGTTTCCAATCAGGTAAAGATGTCATGTTTTACATACATAACAACAGAATGCAATGATTTTTAAATCATTTTAAATCTATAGATTGACCACAACAATGGCAATGTTTTTAGTGTCCCATACATTTTAGATTAGAAAACACACCCTATTAATAGTCTCAACAAAAACAATGACTCACAAAAACTAATAGGATATGTATTGTACATTTATTGTCCACTTTTTATTGATAGTTATGGGTCTCCAGGTTGTTAAATGGGATGTATTCAAATAACGAGCTTGCGCAGATTCATTTTTAAAAACTTGTATTTTAGTAGTTTATACATGCCAGCTTTATCAATGTTTTTTTTAAATTCTGTTTTGGTTCCGGATTTGAGGAGAAGATATTTAAGCAGTCAAGATGTATGGCTGTTTCATGGCCGGCTGGCATTGAACAACATTGTGAAGGGGGTGAGGCAACCCCACTTTAAGAGATGCGGCTTCGGTAAACAAGACGGTTCACTCTCTGGGCAGAACAATCAGTACCACAAAATGTATATTTCTCTTTAACCAACAATCCAATTTCTATAGCCAATTATCCTCGCTAGCGTCGCTGACTCACTGCCATCTATCACAGCTGTCTACGAGCAGTATGAGGGGGATACCCTGAACTGGTGGCCAGCCGATTGGAGGGCACACGGGGACAAACAACCATTCCTGCACCTGATCAAACCTGAGGACATTTTTTAATGTCCAATACTTCTACCATGCATGTTTTTGGAGTGTAAGGGTAAGCCAGGGGAAGCCCACGTGGGCAGGGGGAGAACATGCAAACCCCACATAGGAAGGCCTGAGCGAGCTGGAATTGAACCCAGGATTCTAAACTGTGAGACGAACACGCTGACCACTCCTCCACTGTGCCGCCAGTTCATATTTAACAAGAAATTGTAAGGCATATATTTCCTAGTAGGCAGCTCGGTGGAAGAGTGGTGAGCATGTCCGCCACACAGTTCAGAGTCCCAAGTTTGAATTGACCTGGCTCCGGCCTTCCTGTGTGGAGTTTGCATGTTCTCCCCAAACCCGTGTGGGTTATCTCAGGACACTACGGCTTCCTTCCACTCTCCAAAAACATAAATGGCAGGTGTATTGGACACACTAAATTGTCCTTAAGTGTGATTGGGTGCGTGAATGGTTGTTCATCCTTCTGTGCCCTGTGATTGGCTGGCAACCAGTTTAGGGTGTCCCCCACAGACAGCTGTGATAAGCACCAGCAAGCGTCCAACCCCAGTGAGGATAATTGATGTATGGATATTTCACTGTGCAACGCAATGCAGATACATTAATAGCACAGGGTCCCGGAACCTTTCTCAGACAGTGTCACACTAGGCATCGATTTGCAGCCGTATGTTCTGGGCACTTGGGTGAAAAGAGGGGCAGCATTTTCAACTGACCACCACAGTGGGAGAAGATGCCTGTCTGACAATGCAGACTGAAATATATTGTATGTCTGCTAGGAACCAAGAGTTTAAACTTCCACTTCTGGCAGAATTTCTCCTGTGTCCCGAAGTAGGCGGGGACATAGATTTAGAGTAGACCCATGTCCCACAGATCTATTGTTTAGGTGGTCAATTAAAGTTGTGGTCATAAGGTGCTGGGTTGGCATCCGTCCTAAAAAACGCTTAAGGGCTGCTGTCAAGCTCCAAAAGTCCTTTGACAAGTAATGGCTTGCCAAGTGGAATTTGGCTTTGACAAATTGGGCAAGGGAGGAATTTGGTGAAGCCTTGGAAAACATTTTGCCAAATGCTGTCTGTGCTTGTGTGTGCCTGGTTGTAGCTCAAAGCCATATAGTCAGCCTTCAAAAAGAGGAAACTACCACTATCAGAGAGAAAAAAATAGGTTGCACTGGTGATTGAACTGATTGAGAGGAATGTGTCGAACAGGTATGTCAAGGAAAATTAGCTGGTTGGCCAGACAGACTTTGACAGAAACACACACACACACTCACACACACACAAAACAATTCCACAATGAAATCTGGGCCATCTAGAGCTCATGTCAAATCTTTGAGGACTGAGCTATTGTCACCCACTGGGTTAATTTCTTGGTTGAATTGACACAAGCACCTCTATATTGAAACCTCAGTTTTAGAAGCATGCAACTGCAGTTTTTTTTTTTTTTTTTCACTCACAAGAGCAGATGTGTTTTCAAACTGCTACTAATAGTCTTTTCCCACTGATACAACATCCAGCATCATGATGTTCTTGTGGGTATGCAATGTTGCAAGGTCGTAAACCAAAAGGTCCTTGCCTAGTTTGATACTGAAAGATTTCCTCAGCAAATGGACAGGCACTGGAAAAGGAGAAGGATCAGTGTGATCTCTTTACAGCTATGTATAATGCTACGTCTACACCAAATGCGGTGAGTGCTTCGCCTCGCTTGGTTTGCTGGCATTTCACCATGGAAAGGTACAGGAAAATGGTGCTTCGTTCGCAGTCATGGGCGAAAGGGAGGAGAGTCGCTTGATGGACCACTGTTGTACAGTTTACATTTTGTAACTTCTGCAAATAGGTGAATGAGCGTATTTATGTGTCACAACCCCACATCCCACCAGTCTAAACGTGTCCTCTGCATCGCCCCATGTGCAGTCATGCTCTGCCGCACAAAGTACGTTGACTTTAGTTTGCACCGCATGAAACATCCTCCCCGCAGCTGGTGCGAAGGTTTTATAAAATGTGTTTCATGAAGATTGAGTTTGTTAGTTAGAACTATTTCTTTCCAGACATAAGATATGCATGTCTCTACCCTAGGGTTAAAAAAAAAAAAATCACCATGGTTTAGATCCCCACACACTAAGCCGTAACACGTACCATATATTGAAGTCACAGACGGACAAGGACAAAACAAGGCAAATGGATTTCCGTGAGGCAAGTCATACTGGCCCACATTAAATTCATTCCTTGGGACAGACTTCAACTTGTGACCTCCACTATTAGCCCTTGTGCACCTGGACTAGTGATTAGAGGAACATTAGGAAATTAAAGGCAAATTGCATTTCAAGAGAAACAGATGGGGAGGCTGCTGAGGACCCAACATGTAGGACATGAAACCTGCTGATGGTAAGACTTTTCACCCTCTCATTAGTCAATGTATGAAGCTAAATGTCACCCTCAGGTAGCAATCACTCAGGCTGTACAGTCTGATTAAAAGATAATGCATGTAAGATGTGCCAGAATGGTTTAACCTGGGCATTTGTTAATTGTGAGTCTATGGAGCAATATCAACAACTCAATTATATGAGAAAATGTCACGGGTTCAAAGTACTGTATCCGTCTTGGTTATTGAATTTAAACTAATACATGTTGTAAGTGGGTATAACTATGGAATTCAAAATGAAGTAAAAGGGCATTACTGTATGTATGTATGTATTTAGAGTATAATGCAGTAAAAGCATGTTGCTTAGGTAAAAGGTACCAGTCTGTAAGGAAAAACATGTGTTGACCCCTTATCAACCAGTACTTTGTGTCATGAGCAGAATGAGCGCTGAAAAAACCAACGCAGTCATTAGAAATGAGTGGTCGTTTCTGGGATTCCTTACAAAAATGTGAAATGCAGGGATACAGTCTCCTGTTCACAGCTAGCTAGCTTCTAAAACAATGCAGAATGGAATTCCAATGTATTAGAAGCTGTCCTGTCCATTCTTTTATGCTGCCTTCAGATCATTTAATCTCTCTGGTTGTGATCATGTTCCCCTATTTTAGGTATGACTCACTAATACTTACTTAGCTCTAATGGCATTCCAATGCAATTGGTGTATATCTATGTGTTCTTGGCATATTCCTTGATTTTCATTGACGTAGCAATGCAAAGCACGGAAGAAAAACGAGGTAATGGAGTTAAGATAAACGCCAGTGTCCGGCAGCATCACATCTAGGGGATAAAAATACAAATTAATGGTTGTTTGTGGAATAGGCTGACAATTTCAATGAAACTTGAGTCTTTCTGCATTTTCCTACATGAATTTGACAAGAGCTTGCATCTAACACTCTAAACCATTATAGCAATCAATTGATTGAACGCATTTACTATTATCCTGTTTATTCTTCAAATATGAATTTGAGTCAAAGACACATTTGCGGTCAGAACTGCCCAGTTATCGTAAACTCCTGCCTTAAAGCTGAATTTCGTCACACTGGTAAATGTTTGTAATCAAAATATAGAGATCATCTTCAGGCCTGGTATCTTTTCTTTAATGAGTTAATTCTTCATTTATGAATTCATTTTCTCAAGCAAATTATGTCACAGAGGGAGTTTGATACAAATCTGTTTACATATGTACACACTTCCCCTAAGAGAAGATTGACAGAGTAGTAAGACGGTTGAAGTGGAAACATTTTAAATGAAATACTACTGATGTAATGTAGCAATAATAGTTGGAAGGTTTCCGCTGGAATTTAAATACAGCTCCGGATTTGTATTTTTTATTTTTTTTAAAGGGGGTTACTTTGCAAAACACTGTCTTTTCCTCCATCATCGGAACACCACAGATACACCTATTATCCCTTTTAAATAAACTGGAGTATGCCGTACATCTTAGCTCCAAAAGAAAGCAATCAGGTGATGGGATTGAAAAAAAAATCCTTTACTTAAGGGAGACAAGTAAAAGAAATGTGAGAGTGAGCATTTCACGAGTCAGAGTTGCTTCAAGCTTTTAACTTTTCCACCCTGACATCTGCTTTGTTCCCACACTCCAACGTGTCTGTCTTCTACTGGTAAGCTTGAAAAGGACTTTTGTGAATGCGATTTGATCTAGGAGTCCACTTCCAAGACTGAGTTTGAGCCACCCACGTACTATAGATGTGATTTGTGCTTCAGAGTTTTACAGAAGATAATCTAGTACTAGAGTAACCACATTTAAGTGTGTGACTGTAAATGTTGTGACCCAACAACACCACTCATAATGGTTTAAAATTAAAAAAAAGGTTGACATGGTCCAATATTCAAACCACTGCGAGGCAGAACTCAAACACTACGCACATTTAATTGAAAGTACTGTCTGTACAAAATAATGTGTTACAATTGTGGCTGATAATACTCTGGATATGCTCAGAGATAAACACACTTACACACTGTTCATGTTTTGCCCATGCTTTCAATTTAACTTCTCATTTGAAAAGTTTATTTTCATATCTTGTCATTTATGTAATGAAGAAAAAATATACTTTTATTTGGGCAACAGTTCTTCACATAACATGTTTGTACTCAATTTTTTGGGGAAATCACCCAATGCTAATTTTCTGGGGAAAAGGCATGTTCTTCGCAGATTAAAACCTAAAAAAAAATGCAAAACAAAAAAGAAAAAAACACTTGTCACTGCAGACTGAAGTAGTATGATGATTCTTTGCACATCTATAGATTGAGGCAGATTTCATTTTTAATTTAATCGAATCATATCGTTTTGAATTGAAAGTCATTCTGAATCATTTATTTTAAATTGAATCAGAGACCCCAAAATTGAAACCGAATCATAAGAAAGTCAAAGATTCCCATCCCTAATATCCACAATACCATCTTGCTGTGCGGAAAATTTTCTCTTATTTGTGATTTTTCTTAAATGTGATTTTTCCAAGGTATAGGCACAGCTGTCTTATAATAAAAAAAAGCTGCAACCATCAGGTGGGTGATGAATTGACCGGTAAATAAAGAGTTTCACCCTCCACGTAGCCAAAAAAAAAAAGAACAGTTATTTTATCCTCACTATGTTGAGGATCTGTGTTTGCTCATCATTTAATTATAAGGCACTTAGAGAGTAAGCTGTAGAATGCTAGCAGCAAGTTGTTGTTGTTTTCTTCTACTTTTTTTTTTAAACTGCTCTTTACGTCAGGTTTTGTTAGGATCAGTGAAAGTGCATCAGCAGGGGCCACTATGGCAATGCACACCTTCTCAGTTGAGTCACATCAAAAAGTAAAAAAAAAAAAAAAAATAGTCAAACTGCTTACAATTCTATTTACAGCTGTGGTCATACATTTACAAACCTTAGAAATGTAAAAACCCTCATTTGTGACTCCAATTTTATATTTCTTTTTAAAAAATGTTGAAACAGTGCAGGCAAAAAACTCTCTCTCTCTCTCTCTCTCTCTCTAGATCTCAAAACAGGTAGTCAAAAGACAAAACTAGATATCAGGTTTCTTCTCAGAATTCAAAAACTTTCCTCACAAAGTACAAATAAAAGAGATCAAAATAGATGATCAGAAGGCATTAATCGTATTAATATATATATATATATATATATATATATATATATATATATATATATATATATATATATATATATATATATATATATATATATATATATTGAGGAAGCTGGAGATTTTGATGAATTTTGATGAATTTAATATATATATATATATATATATATATATATATATATATATATATATATATATATATATATTTGAAGAACAAATATATGAGCTTGTCCTTTTAAAGGACACATATCTTACAATATATAGGTTTTACCATTAAAAATGAATAGTACATTATTTTACATTTCAAAAACTTGCAAATAAATGAATTCTTAACAACCAACAGTATGTTTTACATATATTCGTAGGTCCAGTTATCATTAAATTATAATACATGGGTGGTGGCTCTCCTCCGGAGGCTGCCGTGTTTGTTAATGCTACCATAGCCGGAGGAGGAGTGTTTATTGTTGCATTTAGCGTAATGCCTCTAAAACTCTCACAGACACATGCCAAAAATTACACGTGCTCCCTTTAACGATAACTTAAAAATACATTTTTTGTTTTGTTGTGCTTTTTTCAATTATTTCAAATTATTATTTTAAATTGATCTGTCAGGCACTTAAGCTGAGTTTTGACTTACAGATGTACATTTTTATATTGGCCACATTCTTACTTATAATTCCCGTGATGGGGCAACCTAGATATGGGGTGCTTCAGTTGGCTGTTAGCATAAAGTGCCTGTTGCCGCTAACAGCAGCTCATGTTAGCTGAGGTTGTTACGTTATTATTTTCAGTAAAAGAAGTGAGCAGACTAAACTTAAGTCCAAGTCCATCCTTGTTCACACACAGGAATATAACTAAAATCGATAGGGCCATGAACACGAACAGGTATCCCGTTTGACTCGTTTACTAATTCCGGTCTTGTTGGGTATCTTCAGGTGTGCGCAAAGCGGACACCCTGATTGATTCCCACCATCTCTGCGAGGCTTTGAACGTTCCGAAGCTGATTGGCTGTCATGACGCAATGCTCGACAAAACGCTATTTTTTTTTAACTTTTGGCAAACAGGCAAAACGAGCAGAATTTTGTGTTGCGTGGCATCTCATACGTGTCGCCCAACGCCTCTACACATCGCCTAACTCTCTTTCGCACCATATTGTGTGAACTACATTGACTCCAATTCAAAATGTGCATTTTTTTGTATCAAAATGTGCGTTTTGATACAATGTTTCAATTATATTTTAATATTGAAACAATGTTTTATTCTGTCAACAAACATGTACAAATTAAAGGTAACGGCTAATAATGTGATTCTTAAAACAACAACAACAACACCTAATTAAACATGATTCCAAAACATAAATGATGACCAAAAGAGCTCCTTCATTATTTAAGTTTTCTAACCCGTGCCCATGGGTTAACAGTACTGCATTTTCCACTTCATTTCACATGCTAAGTAGAAAGAGAGCAAGTGACACAATGCGAACATCAGTGCAAGTCTCTTAACTGTAGAACTTACATATAGCACCCTGAAATTAAAAGAATCTTGTAAGCTGTGTGCGTTTTTTTTTTCTTCATTAACTCTCCATGCAGATTCCTCAGCTGTCAGGCAACCTTTGCTTCAGGTGTTCACAGATACAGGGAGAGGAAAATTGCCTGCCTTACCTTTTTATCCTCCATATTATTTTCCATGCTGCCAATTAGTATGGTGTTGTTTTTAACAAGTATCACAACTACATCCAGCAAATGCATCGTTTTCATCGCTTACACAAAACCTGCAAGGACCAGTTGACACATTTAGATATACCAACTTAAATTCTGAGTGTGTTTTAATGTTACAATGACAATGATTTTGTACAGGGACAGATTCGCAATACTTTGTCGTACGGTGTGTTGAAAAGATAAGTATTCGTCCGTAGAGAGTTAACTGGGCTTAACAAGCTCTGTAGAACAGAAACAGCACACTCAAAGCTACATTTCTTTATACGAAGCCATGATAATGATGGCCTGACATTAATGATACTGAGCACTATTACTTAAGATGTTTAAAACACGACTGGTAGATGCACAGCATTATCATAAAATCGACTATTAAAATATTGAAAATCCTAGAGTTATTCATTCAAATATTAGTCTTTTGCGGTGTGTTTTGAAAAACATTGTTACTTTTTATGCCCATGAAAGAAAGGAAGAAGTGTCTTAAATTAGAAATCTTGCTGTTATTTACAATTTATATTTTTATTATTGTTTTATTGTTTTTACAAATTATGTTGGTTATTGTGCCAAACATTTGATGTCTTACATTCTGTCATTTCCTTTTAACCAGTTGTCTTACAATTTCCCTGAAGCATGAAGTTGTGAAGGAAGCATAAAGGCTTCAGGTTAGAAACCCATTTATGTTTAATTTGTAGTTTAAAGACTGGTGGAGAGGGTCAAACCAGCCTCCCAGGGATTCCTCTCATGCAGCTTTAACGCATGAAAGCAGCCATATGTTTTTCCTCATTGTCAGCGCTTGACAGAATCCCCTCAGAGAATGTTGTTAACAACAGGTGAAGTGAGGCTCAGGGGAGAAGCCTTATTGGCATAACAGAATAATCGATTGGACCACAGTATGAGCTTGCTTTTTTGTTTCACTGTTGATGAATTCATCTTGTTTTGAGTAAAAAAGTAGATCTGTGACACACAAGTTTTGCCCTAGGTCCTCTCCATTTTTTTCCCCTAAATATACTTCATAAGCACGATTTAATGCACAATAGATCAGTGACGGAAATACAGTCGTGAACGACGCAGACACCCCCCCCCCCCACACACACACACACTTTTAACAAGAGTGATGGATCAGTGTAAAATTTCTGATTTATCTGTGTCAGCTACTAAAATAGTAGTATTATAGCAACGCTAATTAATCATACACAACAACATAGTAAAATTCAATTTTCCTCAATTTTGGTATGTTGCTGTTTTCAAAAAGCTTTGTTTGACTCTGCATTATGAAGAACTCTTCTTTAAAATAGTTTGCGTAATACGGAGCTGTTGTCAGTCTTTTTTACATTGGGTGCTAGTGCAGTTCATTGTAAAATGGGCTGTATCAACATTCATCCCAATGGGCGGGCCATAGCGTACCATCCTATGCTGGAAAGAGACTCAAAATGATCTTTAAAAAAAATATATGATAAAGAGAACTACAGTATCTGTAACAACCAGCGGCTGGAAAAACCACTCAATTATTTTAAATAACTTATTTTATACAATTTTAAAAGAAGACGTATGGCTTTGCATTTAGCTTAACATCATTTTGTTCAACACAGAAGGGCCAGCCTCTACCCCTTGGGGAAACCAAAGCTTCACAGCCTACCTAACATAATCCATCAAGTCTGGCCCCTCAACATTGCCATAGATCAGATCCTCCTGTGATTTGTTTCCCGGCCTGGTATACGTGAGCAAATTGCTGGCGGCTTTTCAAAACTCATTCAAGCTCCAATGCATGAATAAAATAAAACTGTATACTATGACTGTGAATATTAACATGTTCTGTGTTTTAATGCCTATTTTTTTTTTTTTGGTATATTATTATAAGCTATATATACAAAAGGCTGGTTTATGCTTTATTATGATTTAGTGACATTACAACCACAAGAATAGAACACGGAAGCAGGTATATAATTAGACATTGTAAACATAAGTGACTCAATGGATTCATACTTAGATTTATTGCAATTGAGTACATTTGCCAAGTGAGTAGATATTTGCAGTTATTAACATTTAATTCATTGATTGACCGTTTTTGTCTTTGTTGGATACATATATTTGTCAGCGTTTAATATATCATACTGCACCGCATTGGCGGCTATGGCTAATGCTGGAGATTTGTGTCGGCTCATACAATGACGGCATAATTGACTGGCGGTTATTTAGTGCATGTTTGAGTTCACACAGTTGGATGAGAGGGTAGCCTCCCTCTGCCTTTGGATGTCTGGAAGGATCCTGTGCTCCAAATTGCACCTGAGTACCAACCCTTTTTGGAGTCTTGGGGAGGGTATGCTGCAGAGTTTGTTGAGCCTTTTGGAATTGTGGCCAAAAGGTGTTCTGCATCAGAAATCGCAGAACACACTTCTGGATACAAGCGGTACGGGGTTCCCGCCAATCTGAAGGACACCTTGAGACCTCCTCAATTCTTCCAGCATGTCATCCAATGAATAAGCAGTTTGCAGACTTGTTGACTGAAGGGTGGCACTCCAATCTCTGGACTTGAGGTTACCTCGGGTCAGTTCCCGTTGAGGTGGAAATTCACAAACTCACTGTTGGACACCAGGGGTAAGGATTTTCACTCAATCTGAACAATAAATTATATTAGGTATTTTTTACCTTTGAGAAAACAGGTACCGGCTAGCCAAGCAGAATGTGGCTATGACGATCATGGCAAGGTCAAGGGGAGACTTTGGCGAGGCCATGGAAAATGACTTCTAGACAGCTTTTATGAATTTCTGGTCCACCATTTGGTATCTCAGAAGGGAGAAACAGTGCACCATTAGATTATATGGAGTGGCAATGGGGTGGCGGTAACCTCGACTCAGGACGTCCTAATCGGTGGGGAGAGTACTTAGAAGACCCCCTCAACTCCATCGACATGTCTTTCTATGAGGAAGCAGAGTTTGAAGACTCTGATGTGGATTTGTTTTATCTCTGGGATTGACATCACCTTTGTAGTAGGAAAGCTCTTTGGTGGAATGGCCGCAGGATGAGATCCACCCAAGAGTTCCTTGAAGGCTTTGGATATTGTGGGGCTGTCCTGGTTGACACCTTTACACAAAATCACATCGACATTGGGGAAAATCCTCTTGACTGAGTTAGCGGGTTGGTGGTTTCCTTTTCTATAAAAGGGAATTTGGATAATATGTTCCATGACTCAAAATACATGATAATTCTCTGGAAGACACTTCCGTCCCAAGTCACTTCATGTAGTGTTCAACAGATTGGAAACTTGTGTAGGACTAAATACTTCAGTCATACAGTGAGTCCTACTTAGAGGAAAGTTATTTTCCGACCATTAAAAGTTTTTAATCTGATCAAATGGCCATGTATATAGGGTCGCTCGAGGTGAGTCCTTGGACCCCTTTTTTTATGCTACCCTTAGGTCACATTCTTGTTGAAAGCACGGAAGAAAGGTGCGCAAGGTATAGTGGATGCCTGAGGCAAATGGCGAGTTTTGATGACCCGAAACTTTTTTTTTTTTTTTGGGTGGGCCACTCGGTCTTTTCGTGCCCGTTTCCGGCCTTTTGGGGATCTTGGTTTAGGTATTGAGTTTCAAATGAGTGAATATTTGCAAAGAAAATAATGTTCATCAAATTAATTATTAATTAGTCTTAACATGCTTTTCTAATGTTCCATTAGTTGTATTTCGGTCCATTTTTTGCCCTTCTGATAATGCAGAAGAGGGCCAGACAATGACCATATATTTACATAAGGGTTAAGATTGTGTTTGTGGGATATGAAATATGCAAAAACAAACCTGCCCTTTTTTATATTCCATCTTTGAAGGCTTCCACCTTGCCTGTCTGCTATTTGCTGTCGACTGAAAATGACATCACAATGCCTATGGGCTCAAATTGCTAACGTTATGGCTGTTTTCTGGGTCCTTGTCATTTGACATTTGCAATGCAAGTCCTTTATTCACCTTGACAAGCAGTGTATTCAATTGAACCTAACTGATTTGCAAGTCATTGTTGTTTTTTTTTTATTTACATCTAACACAACATCTACATTCTTTGGAATTAGGGTTTGTTGTTGCTTACCCCTAACGCCCAAGTACTTATAGACTAAGCAACTGCTACCCAATTTTTGTTGTTCAATATATATATTCTTCAAAATGTAAGAATCTTTCAGTGTTAAATACTGCATACCAAATTAGGATTTCTGAGACACAACAGTGGTTAAAACACATCTGGGAAACATTTATTCCATGGACAAATTGTCAGTCAATCACAGGTCGATTGTGAGTGAAGTTGATATTTCCATGTTTCATGCATATTTATGAAAATATTTTACATCGCAAATGTGATGCCATTTGAATTTAACTTGTTATCATTTAGAATTATGATCATTTGTCATCCTTTGTGATCATTTGTGTTTGATCACCAAAATCTCCTGACTGACAACCCTACTGTACAAAATATATCATGTTCTGAATTTTCTAAAATCAGACAACGGTAAAACAAGATGGGTTTGTGTTATAGAGTGGACTAGGTTTACCAAGAGTAGCGTTGTCTTTTAAAATGGATTTTGAACATGATCAGTATATTCATGCATTCACTTGTATCAGAAGGCGTTTGGGATTTGGAGTCTTTCTGTGGTAATGAATGAGAGCCATGCAAGAGGTTGACTGGGCACCCTGATCAAATGTTACAATAGATAGGTCCCGGAACAAGCTTGTGCTGATTGGCTTTGTGGTTACGTAGAAGGTCAATTGAGGACCAAGTCCCTCAATCACCAGGGAGGCTGCAGCTGCACTCAGTGATCTGGTTTTTACTCCTTTGAGATCACTGCTCACTGTCACACTCCTCCAGAGAAATACTATGCATTGATTTGAAGGTGCTTGGCACAGTTTTTAGGATCTTTTGAGAATATAACCTTTGGAGGAGTCAAATTCTCTACTTTAAAAAAAAAAAAAAAAAATCCCCACAATAAGTTTTATGGGGCGATCAACCTTTTGGGATAATTTAGGTTTTGACTTTGCAATCAATCATTTCCATTCTACTATTTGAAATACACTTGAAAACAAAGCTATTCCACATGCACAATTAATCACACAATCACTGTAATTCATAAAAATACACAAATCTGAAAATAGACCAAAATAGTCAAGAATTATATGTAATGTTACAGGGCTGTGATTGTGATTTGACACCAACACAAATCCACAGTAGGTCTTTTGATGCACGTTCTACAGTGAAAACACATAAATGGACTTGTTATGCTTACATTCATGGGACTGAGGGACCTGTAAAACCAGATTCAATAGGCCACATAGCAGCTGAAAACAACAGAGCCCTTGAGAACTGAACAAATCAATTTGGATAAATGTCAACCCAGTAAATTACAGTTGCAAAATCTGCCTTGCTTTCATATAAACAAAGATGTTTGCATTTACAAACATAATTCAAGACAAAACACAGAGCTTAACATATCCCAGCAATTATTTTTTTCTTTTGTCCATTTTTATTTTTTTCGTAACATCATAAATGTAACATGATCAGATACTATGTCAGCTAGAGATTGAAGTGATGAGATAATGTCTTCTTTACAGAATTGCTAAATGACATTTTTATCATACATTTTTCAGAAGACTGCTTTTTGGTTGTGCATATGGGTAACCCAAAACGTCTTGAATGCACAGAAAAGTGCAGTACTCAACAAATCAGATTACATCGCCCAATTTGACACGATGAGGAGAATGCAACCGAAGATCGAGATGAGAAAATAGTCTAGGTCACCAATCTTTTTTCATATTCTGAAAAACTGTTAATGTTCTTTGGTGTTTTGAAAAGTTTAAAGATTAGATTGTTCATTGTTTTTGTTTTTTTTTCTAAATGATAACGTTTGACTCACAAAAAATTCAGAATGTGACGTGTGCCTGTGTTACACTAAAAGTACTATTTCAATTCATTATCTACTATTAATAACAGCTTTATCCACTGAACTCTTTGCTAAGTAAGGAAGATTATGTCATGCAGTTTCCATCATTGCCCACAGGTCCTACACGAAGCTCAGGGTTCAATAATATAGTGTCTTGTTTAAACCAATGTTACAAGTGACTGACCATCTTTCGGACAATGCAATGGTTGTTTACCTTAACTTGCAGAGCTAAGCAGTACAAATAGACTGGAGCAGAATCCAAATGACTCACAACTATTGATGTGCAAGTAAGTCCATTAGTGCTGACCATGTGATGACCTGATAATGCTGATGTTGTATTTCCTTCCGATAATTGTTTTCTGGGTGAGACTTATTTGGAAACCATCCATTTTCTAGAGCCGCTTATTGCAGGCTTGCTGGTGCCTATCCAAGCTGGCTTCTGGCAGTATGTATGTTATTGTTTCTCCTCTGAAGATGGACATTTTGTTTAGTTTCAAAAAGTAGCATTTTCCGTTCAAAGGATCCTTGTCTTTAGGAAGACAAGCTGGCTAATCTTTTTCACCGGGGCTGGACTAATATTGCCTCATTCATTCATTCGTCCTTTTCAATATTAAAAAAAGAAGAGAGAATGACACACATATATGCCGGCACTGTGTGGTGGCATTTCTTTCATTGTACTACAACATTTATAAATGAAAATAAAGAACCAGGAACCAGATTTTTTTTTTAATTGCTTTTGGTCACACTATTTTGAAAACTGTGCTGAACATGACTTGACATGACATGAATTATGTGCTTATTTATTTATTTATTGATAATCTATTGCTTCCAGACTCCCGGACCAGGCTGGTGGTCTAGCACTAGCTGTGGATGCCTGGTGTGCTAATTAATTATTATTATTATTATTATTATTATTATTATTGTTATTATTATTATTATTTTACCGGCTCTGTGACACAGTGAATAGCACGGTTCAAATCCACCTGACTACGGCCTTCCTGTGTGGAGTTTGCATGTTCTTCCCGAGCCCACGTGGGTTCTCTCCAGGCGCTCCTTCTTCCTCCCACACTCCAAAAAAATGCAAGGCAGGTGTATTGAACATACTAAATTGTCCTTAGGTGTGATTGGGTGCGTGAATTTTTGTTCGTCTCTGTGTGCCCTGCAATTGGCTGGCCAGTTCCGGGTGTCCCACGCGAGCTGAGATAGGCGCCAGCAACTCTGCAACCCTAGTGAAGATAGGCGGCTCTAGAAAATTGACGGATCATTATTATTGTTATTATTATTATTATTATTAGTAGTAGTAGTAGTAGTAGTAGTAGTAGTCATAGTAGTAGAAGTAGAAGTAATAATCTGTAAAAAAAAAAAAAACTCCAGGGCACAAAGCAGGTTTTTATGTTGGGCTATTTTTTTTTTTGGGGGGGGGGGGGGGGGGGGGGGGCATACAAATAAGCTTTCATAGAAATACAAAACAATATTTTGTAATGCCCAAATCAATTTACCACTTCAATAAATTATATTTTCCTCCAGGTAAAACAAGGTGGTCTTTGACTTATATAGCACTTTTCTACCTAAGGTACTCAAAGCGCTTTACACTAACTAGTCATTTACCAACTGATGACGCAGCATCAGGAGCAACTGGGGACTCAGTGTCTTGCTCAAGGACACTTAGACAAGGTCTTGATGGTCAGGGGATTGAACCTTTCGGCTCAGAGACGACCACTCTACCACCATGTCGAGCCATGTCGCCCCATGAAAAAGGGAACTTGACAGTTGTGAGTGGTATATAAATTATGGGAATATATGACAACACCATGAAGCATTTTCATAGCATAACAGCCCAGGGATAAGTCCAAAATGAAAAGTGTACAGCATTTACCATTTCACACTGACCCTCCCTGCAGAGTTCGGAATGTACAGGATTTCATTATAATACTAAATTCGCTTAAATTCTTTTTCAGGGAATCAATGCATTGATATTTGCAGTTTAGATACTGCTTGTAAAGGGCACTTATGCAGTTTGGTGTGGTTACTTGGATATGTTTTTATTTTTTTTAAAGAAACAAGGCAGTGTGGAAAAAGTTTTTTATCCTGCATGAAGGGGGAGAAATGTTTGATGAATTTTGCCAGTAAGGCATTCATGATCACCCTGGGCACTTGTCTTTTTCCTTAGGCCATACTTTTTTTTTTTTTTTTCAAGATTCTTGTTATTTATCATTTTCCAGCAAAACAGGCATTTGTCACTGTCAGACTGAAGAACAGTCCATCAGTCTTATAGGAATGTTACTGTTTTTTATTTTGTTTTTGTATTTTATTTGTGTATTTTCACCCCTTTGGCATTTGTAATCACAAGGTTGTGAATTTTAGAATTTCAATCCAATCATAAATATCAAGGTCTTTCCATAATCATGTTAGATTTACAGCTAAAAGGACCATGATTTTTCTGTACTGGTTGGACTCAATGGTTGGGCCAGTCCCCTCTATTCCAGCTGTCCCGGAAATTGTATACATTTCCCCCAAATTCCCCATTGTCAATATGTAAAATATGGTGATCAGTAGCACACAAAGAGGCTAATTTCAGCAGGACGAAAAATAGGGAGTAAGATAAAAAAGGCATAATATGTTTTCCTTAGAACAGTGTTTCTCAAATGGGGGTACTAGTACCCCTGGGGGTACTTGAAGGAACTTCAAGGGGTTCTGGAAATTTAAAAAAAAAAAAAAAAAAAACATGCAAAAATAATGTAGAAAGCCAGCTAAATACATGATTCCACCCAACTTGTCATCTCTTTACCATCTCTTGGTACCTGTCAAGTCAATGATATCTTTTTGTGGACACATCTCTACTATGATCCCAAAAGCGGACACTTTAATTTGAATATTTTTAGTGGACGAATATTTATTCATAATTATTTCTTTTTGAGAAAAGTTGAATATTTTTTTTTGGGGGGGGGCAATTATTTATTAATAATTAAGTTAATAATTCATTTTGTGAAGAGATCTCTACTGCAGTCCAAAACAGAATGCTTTATGTTGAATATTATTCTGTGGACAAACAGTTATTTATAATTATTTAATTTTGAGAACAAGTCTGCCACTTTATGTTGATTATTTTTTAGGGGACACATATTTATTAATAATTAAGTTCATGATTTATTTTTGTGGCGAGATCTCTACTATAATAACAAAACAGGACGCTTTATGTTGAATGTTTTCTGTGGACAAATGTTTATTTATAATATATTTTTTTAGAACAGGTCTTAGACTTTACATTGATTATTTTTATGTGGAAAAATGTTTCCTCTGAATTAAAGAATTTTTGACAACAGATTTCTTCTATGGTCCAAAACAGGACAGTTTAGGTTGATTATTTTTTGGGGACTAATGCAAATGAAGTTTGAAGGGGTCTAAAGTTTCATAAATCAGACACTGGTGTTATGTTTTAAGTTATTTGAAACTCTAAAATGCTTTGTACTGCTTAAGGCACTGTGTCAAATTCAAGGCCCGGGGGCCAAATCCGGCCCACCACATCATTTTATGTGGCCCGCAAAAGCAAATCATGTAAGTTTCCATGACCTTTGCTAAACTCAGTTCCAAAACTTTAGCTTATCGTTTATAATGAAAAATAATGTTGAGATTTTTTGTTTGTTCTGTTACAGTAATGTAAACAATAAATGAACAAACTAGAATGCTTTACTTCTTATTTCAAAACAACCAAGCCATCAATTTGTTGTATAGAATAATAATACTGTGAGACAATTTAAAATCGACTTGGTTTCCTCATCATATCGGCCCAATGAAGGAAGTTCTCGCTACAAAATGGCCCGCGACAAAAATGAGTTTGACATCCCTAGCTTAAGGGGTACTTGACTGAAAATATATTTCACAGGGAGTATATCACTGATAAAAGGTTGAGAACCTCTGCCTTTCATTGAGATGTTTTTTTTTTTATTTTCTTAAGTACCGTATTTTCCACACTATAAGGCACACCTACTGTAAAAGCCTTATTTTTTTTTAAGAAGCTGATGGGTTGCCTTATGATCCGGTGCACCTTATACAGTATATGGATCAATATTGAGATGAGATCGTAGATGGGAAATGAATTGATAAAGTAAGCTTTACCTGTTTCTTTTGTGTGTTTACAGTTGAACAATGTTGGTCATATTGACATTGAGTTATTATGCTATTAAGACTTTAGAATTATTATTTGTGTTATTATTGTTATTACTTTGAGTATTACTATATTGTGATTGCACTGGAGGAAAAGTTCCCTGATATAAATGTTGCACTACATGTTATACCTTGCTGTTAAAAGATAAACTGTCACGGAAATACTAATAAAATAAAACATAAGACAGTTGCTTATTCATTTTGGGAGTGAATGGAGTTGTCAGAAAGCTGGTTTGCAATCTACTAATAAAGTTTGACTGCTTCTAATACCTCATAATGCGGTGTACCTTAAATATGGAAAAATGTTTTAAAATATGTCACTAATTGAGCGTGCGCCTTATAATCAGGTGCGCCTTATAGTGTGGAAAATGCTGTAATTTATTTAAATAGGTGTATGAAATGGCACACAGGTTTACATTAATTGAGGCATATTCCCTGAATGATTAATCTATCAAAACTTTACTTTTTTTCATTCCCACATACATTATGGCTCTCACATCGCAGGACTTGCTATCATCTATTTACCTCTATAAAATGTTGTCATCAAACCAGTGTACCAAACACAGTTTAGTTTAGTCAGCTCTCTAAGTCTCCATGTCAAATTAAATGTACCCCCTTCGTCACAGCCAGTGCACATATATTTGAGCAATCTTTCTATTTGATTTTCCCACACCCAACACCATGATTCTGTGAATAAGTCTAAAAACATATACAGTATAGCGCCTTTTCTGTCACACTTGAGAATGATCAATTCTGGTGGCATAAAAAAAAGCCTCAATGTGGTTATCATGGTGAAGCTAGCTGAAAACGAATGGCCATTTGTTTTGTGTACACTTCAGTTGGTAAGTTACTTCAATGTTTCTACAAATCAAGACAAATCAATGCATATTTAACAAGCCAGACTGGGAAATGCGTTCAGTTAAATCACTTCTAATCCTACTGAGCCGATACATTGTGTAGATTGCAGAACCTAATCAGTATGAATTACATCTCTCCATGATCTCAAATTATAGCATAGTTTGTTACTGTTTTTTCCTCATCCAACTTCAGATTGAAGTCGTTTGGAGGTTTCACAAAGCTCTTCTGAAAGAATGGGTATGATGACTGGGCTTATAATCAAATCCCCATGGTACCTTGTGCTCCTCATCGCCTCCCATCTATGTAAGTTTCCATCTATTGTACCCAAGGGAATCCATTTCATCATAACTGGTAATGGTTTTCAGGTTATCCATATCATGACTTAGCTTTGGGTGACTTGTATCCTCCAGACATTTTAGATGGTACTGACATGTTTAAACTATACCTTATTTTAATTTAATAGCCTGCAGATGTTGAAAATTGCTGTCTGGTGACTGATCAAAATGTATACTTGCTTTGGTGAATCCAAATTGATAGATGTGCAATCCATATGCAATGTTGGTTGAACTTTTACAGTGACTACAGAGAATATCTGGTGTATATATATATATATATATATATATATATATATATATATATATATATATATATATATATATATATATATATATATATATATATATATATATATATATATATATATATATATATATATATATATATATATATATATATATGTGTGTGTGTGTGTGTGTGTGTGTACTTCTATTATGCTGAAAGAAGTGAAAGAAACTAGACTTGCACCACCATCTGGTTACATTGTTTTATGTGTACTTAGGTAGGAGCCTTGAACTATGTGTCTTAGCTGTGGAACCTAAACATACATTTCATATATTATTCAAGCAGCGCACACACACAGTCTTGTGATACAATACTGTGCAGCATTTACATTTATCTTTATATTTTTACCTACAGTTGTCCACAAATGTGTATTAACAGATACGAGTCATAGTCACACAGCTTAATACTTTGTAGTGTGTTACTTGTGTTGTACAGTTGGATTTCCAAACAACAAGGTTTAAATATCAGAAAGAACAGCAACAAATAAGCATGTATTTTGTATAATTGTAGAATGTCAATGAGAAAATGGCCCAGCTGAATTCCCCTCTCCTTTGGGCTAAATTGTTTTTCAATATAACCCTCTATTTGTCCAAACTGCTTCTTAAAATGTGTTGACTTCTCCCTTGTGTACCACCTCACACACAGGCAGTTTTGTTTCATTCTCTTCCTGACAGCTGGTGGCATTTTGTGTCTCTATAAGAGCCGTCATCCTGTCAAGAACATGAAAAAAGCAGGACAGGAAAATATAGCGCTACGGTCCATGCTGTAAATGTTGGCAACAATGAAAAAGGAGGCTTGTGGACTTCAAAAATTCTAACTTTGCTTCTTTCAGTGAAAAAACACAGTAATGTTCTACTTGTGTTGACTTTTTGTTTGAATCAATGGAGGTCACACAGTAGATGTTGAAATAAATGTACCATCACATATTTGCATCCACAACAAACATCAACTTATTGCCTTTCTCTGATGTCTCTCAAGATTAAGTTTACCGATTAGCCTGTGTTGTGGGATATATTAAAAGGTAAACAAGATTTGTCAAAAATTCTCGTGCCTGTGGTCAACATTCATCACTAATGCTAGCAGAGGCATGAACTCTGCATTTATGATGTGAAACACGGAAGCAGGGAATTGGGGACTGTCCCAAAAGCAATTATAGTGAGTGGCATTTGTAATAGTAGTGAAAAATCTCATAATAGTGACTGAGAAAAGAAAAATACTTTGAAAAAAAAATCATGGAAAAATGGACTTGCAAAATATATAATCACATTTTAAATATAAATGTCATTACAATTGGGCAATTTGGCTCAGTGGAAGATCGGTTAGAATGTATGCCCCACATTTCTGAGGTGCTGGGTTAAATTCCAACTCGCTCAGCCTTGCTATGTGGAGTTTGCATGCTCTTTCTATGATTGGTCTTGTCTGGACACAACGGTCTCCTGTCACATTCCAAACACATGCATTGTAGGTGTATTGGACATGGCATGTAGGTGTGATTGTGAGTCTGAATGGCATTTTGTCTCTGTGCTGCTGGCATGTTAACTAGTCCAGAGCGTCCACTTCCTACTGAGCGAAGACAGCTCGGGTAGGCACCAGCAGGCCAGTGACCCTAGAGAGGATAAGCGGATAGAGAAAATGGATGGATTCATGCCGAGTCAAATTGGGTGTTCCTTTTTAATTGCCCTGACATTCCTAGACTGTTTTCCAAGCACTGCCGTACGCACACGTCTAGCCAAACAAGTGTCTAATGGTAATAGAAAAAGCACCTGCATTAAATCAAAAGTACAGCAAAACCATGGACCATTAAAGATGGTCTTAATATGGTACATTAGAGGTGCAAGGACCATTAAATAAGGAAAATGATGAGTGTTAATGCTGATGTGACCTGTATTTTAACCAATAGAGGAAAAAAGCAGGGCATGCCAACTATCTATTTTGTAATTTTTAAAATTAACATCACAGCATATCATCCATTATTATGAATCTATGTGTTCCTTCTCACCTCACCAGTGACGTCATGTTACAGGCGACGATATTTAATAACAAAAAAATAATGGAGCAGACTTAAGGATAATTGTACATGGTGCTTGGAGTTTGGCTGTTTTGGAAGAAAATATCAATCAGAAGTCGATATTGGAAAGCTTGGTGAAGTGAAAGCTTTTTGATTTTCTTTCTACCCTCTGTCGTTCGTTGTTAATGGTGGCTGTTTTCCCCATCTAGTTTTCCATGCCGCGTATTCGAGTCTGCCCCAGACTGATGAATGCTTTTCAAAGTATTAACGTCATGTTTTGTAACCGGGCTACATTTTTGGAACCACAGTGCAGCGGCTACCATAAAAAAGGTAAGGCGAGTAGTGTGGAGTAGAGCTGGGTAGATTTCTCAGTGGAAAATGTGATTTTGTTGAGTGGAGTAGTGTAGATAATGTTGGTGGAGACAAAGCTTGATGTATTCGCGGTTGTGTTTGTGAATGGTTTTATGTCTGCCTTTATGTGTGCCTTTAATTGGCTGGCAATCAGTTCAGGATGTAACCAACCGACTACCAGTTTGAATTGGCCCCAGCACACACGCGACCCTCGTGAGAAGAAGCTGCTTGAATATTGTATGGATGGATGTCACTATACAATGAATATGAAATGGGGATGGAACAAGACACAAATCCCAGGTCTCACAAGGTTGATTCCACAAGAGCAAGACAAGTTGTAACATAAATTAATACTAAATATAAATGTTCCAGTTTTAATTGAATTTTGTTTTGTTTTATTGAGCAGACTGTAAAAATAATAATATTAAAATAAAATAGAATGCAAATGTGAACAGAAACAGGAGCATCACTCTTATTACATGCTGATTTTTCAGCTACAGCTGAGTTAGATTACAAAATACATGGATCTTATAATATCTGCAGTGGTTGTTGTATTTCAGTGTTAGTAATACAGTAATACAACTACTCTTTGGTCACTCAAGTGTTGCTAGCTAGTGGCTAATTTATTTGAACGGCTGCGCTAAATGATAACAAAAGGTGCCATCCAATAAAATCTCACCATAGTTAAGTTGTTCTTTAGTTTCCTGAATTGGTGATAGAATGTGATTTCACAACAACACTGTTGATTGTATCATGAGTCGCAACTCACGACTTACTCCGGGAGGGAAGCACAGATTGTGCAGTACAAATTTGTTGCAACATGCTTCCAGGAAAAAGTTCAAAATAAAAGCACACCAAGGTGTCCGTGTCCAGGCATTGTTTGGTCTGCTTTGGTTTTTGTTGAAGTGTTGCATGGCCTTCACATTAAGAGACATATTTTACTGTCATAAAGTGTATTCTGTACCTTCCATTGCACTTGTGGTCCAACAAGCCAACGGCCACTTTCCAAAACAAAAAATAAAAAAAAGATTTAATTCTCTTTGTTGACAAGAAATATTATGGCATTTTAATTAAGTTGTACGAGATCTCATCTTATCTCTAAGGTGAAACCTTATTGAGGGTGCATACAATACAATTGATAATAAAATAATAATCATGAAACGCATAAACTATCAGGTGCCTGGAAGATGATGCTGATGTTCTCAGTCCCTGTGACCACAGTTTGTGGCCGACAGAAGTGCCTTACATGTCATGTGGAATTGTCTCCACAAATTTGTCTCATGAAGTGGCTAGCTCCTTTGTAGTTCATGATCATTAATAAACACCTAAAAAAAACTCATTTGACAATGGACATAACAGTATGGCTGACAAGAGTTGTCTTTAAAAAACGCAAACTCACCTTTCTATTGGAAATGTTGCTGTGCAATTTGTCCATCCCATCCAGACGTAATATGTTTCTGTCAACAAATGAGAGTTGAAAAGGTGACTATGCTCTAGTGCCAGTGAACTGCACCTTGAACTTGAAGCCAGGCAATCTCAGAGCCCATTGATATTGTGGAGACAGATCACCATTCACACTTATGGCATCACTGAGACAGGCCCCTAACTCACTGCACCATCAGTGATTCCTCTCGAAACAATAACAGTTTAAAACCATGAACCATTCAACCTCAACAAGTTTATATCATTTGAGTATATTTGCTTTTGAATGTGAGTTCACAATTTTAATTAAGATTCTCCTGTTATTCTCTAAAATTTGAGGTGATCCAATGTAATATTAAGATCTTTAGAAACAATAAGAAACTAACTGCTATTGGGATGTTACTTTTTTTTTTTTTAAATAAAAGCAAATCATACCCATGTTATCAAACCAAGTAATACCAAAGAAAATGCTTTGCTGTTCACGTACTACCATAGTTGATGACCAAGTGGTCATCAAAACATTACAATTGGATCTATTTCTATTCGTAAATATGTTTATCATATTGTAAATCCCTGCAGCATTACATACTGAAAAACAGCCGAAATAGAATAAATCATTTACTTAATGACTCAGTTAAACGAAATTGCATATAAACGCTCAATTAAAAAACAAGTAAAGTAAAACAAAATGTCCATGAAGATTTAATGCAAACAAATTGCACTTAAAAGTCTAATACTACTGTGGCGTTCATGAAAAGCACACACGAATGACTTGGTTTGAAAAACGTTAAGCCACTGTAATATTATGGCCAGTTCGGATTGCAGGATTCATTTTGGAAGCGTTTGTGATTCCACATTTTCCCATTAAACGATTCAAAAAAGAATTGATCAAATCCAGCCCTTCAACCGAGTCGCCTTTGTGCGTGGCTGGCGCAGACGCTGTGCAAGGAGCGGACAGTGGGGCTCTACGCCACGTGATCACACAGAGTAGAGATGCAGAGCCGGGAGCCTTCCGCCGAGCTACTATTTTTGCGCAATACCAACACTTCCGAGCGGATAGCTATGCTCTCAGCTTGCTGGCTCTTACTTGGTGATGCAACAGTGGCTTCATTTCAGGCTATTTTTGTGCTTTCCCAGCACTTCCGTTTGGGCAATTTTGCTTCCAGCTTGCTCGATCTCACTCTGTGCCAGAAATAGCAGCCGCATTTCGGGCCTGCTAGAGCTTGCTTCTGCTAGACTCAGGCTTCACCTATCCAACTAAAAAGGCACTGTTAGAAAATGAATTTGGCTCAAGTCTTGTCCTGTCCATTTTCCCGCATAAATGACTCTCTTTGTCTGCAACATTTTTTTCCTGCTTTTTTTCCTGACTATCATTTAGTCAAGCGTTTTGTCATTTAGTTTGTTTACCTCAACTTCTTTTCATTCAAAGTTTCTGAATGTCTTAACCCAATTTTATTCCCTTCACAAAGTGTTTGGAGTGAGGGAAGTCTGCACTTCCCTGGTAAAACGGTTGCTAACTGTTGTCAGATAAGTAGCAGTTAATGGATGGATGGGTAGCTTTATCGTTATATCACATCGAAATCATTCTTGTATCTCATAACAAATTCCAAAAATGTCTTCCTCCATTTCTTAACGAACATATTACTTGAACTGGAGTATGATCACTTTATCTGGACTGTAATTCCTCACCATATTCAGTCTTGTGCTTTAAAGGGACAGTATGTAAGATTAAAAAGGAATGAAGTAAATGATTTTAAATTTCAAAAACTTGCGAATGTTTTGTTTCTACCTTCGGTCAGATTTTAGATTGCTCAACATATTTTTTATGTTTACGTCCCATACATAGATTTGCTGTAATGAAAAGTCCCCCATTGTGAAAATTTGCTGGCTGGAAACATGATTTCATTGTAGAGGAGTTCTATTGTAATCTCAAACTCCCATGGTCACAGATGGCACTGGAGACAGGAGGGCACATCCTCCTCAATTTCCCAAAATACCACAAGCCACATCATGCAGATGTTGACTGCTGTGTCGCAAGCTTATCTACTTGTTTGATTGATTTTAACACGCGCTAGTTTCAGTTGATTAAAAAAACAAAAAAGGCATTCATTATATGTTTCACCCACCAGTGAAACATAATGTGCAGTTATCTGATTTCAGCATTAGGACTTTAGAGCTGAAAGTCAGTAGTTGCTTATTGGACAATATGGAAACACCATGAATGGTGTGTATTGAAATAGGAAAGACCGACAATTCTCTTGATTAATCAAAATTTCAGATACAAATAAAACAATAAAATTTTGTTCGGTTAAAAACAATTATAAATTGTTCAAATTTTAGACAAATCTCTCCCTGTGAATTTGGGTCTGTGAGAAAAAGTGATATTAGAAACACAGTAGCAACTTTGCGGGCTTACACAGAACTTTTGAACAGAAGGAGGTAAACTGTGCTTTTATACAGTGATCTACCAGTCAAAAAAATGTAAAGGTCAGTCTTCACAGTATATTAATTTGCCTCATCAGGTCTGATGAAAACAGGAAATACTCTTTTTACTCAGTGCAGTGAAAGCACGTCCGCCTCACAGTTAAAAGGACGTGAGTTCAAATCCACCTCGCAGTTTGTATGTTCTCCCCAAGCCTGTGTTGGTTCTCTCCAGGCTCTCCGGCTTCCTCCCACTCTCCAAAAACATGCATGGCAGATGAATTAGACATACTAAATTGTCGTTAGGTGTGACTGGGTGCATGAAATGTTGTTTGTCTCTGTGTAACCTGCAATTGGCTGGCAACCAGTTCAGCCCAAAGCCAGCTGGGATAGGCACTAGCGATCCTTGTGCGGATAAGCGGCTGGAGAAAATGGTCAGACAATCTTCATACTCTTCGTTTCATTTGTAAATATCCGCTATGACTCAACAAATATAAGTCAGACATCATAAGCGTAACTGCAGATTAAAATTGCTGATGAATGAGAGTGTCTACACTGCAATTTGCTGAGTTGTCGCAGTTAATAGGTACAATACTGAGATACACATGTCACTTTTAAAAGTGGACAGAAACCAAGCAGTGCTTTAAGTCAAGTCAAGCAAAATGTAGACACAAGCATTCATATAAAAATCTATCAAATACATGAACACATGCATCATTTCGTTTGAGAGTTAATTACACGCCACATACATCAATCCAAACTCATTCTCAGTAACACTGAGGGGTAAAAAAATTAATCAGGCATCCCAAAGAATACTAATACTATATGATGGGCAAAACACATAACTGCAGCATAAAGAGACACTTCCTTTGTGTTGCAAAAGTTTTGAACGGTAAAAGTCATGCATCTTAGACAAGGCTAGCCTTTAAGGGTTGTGCCTGTGTAACAAATGTGTTTTTGCTATCAATTAGGAGGAGCATTATTTGGACCCCATGGGAGAGGCTCAGAGGTTTCAATGGTGTAATATGTCGAAGCAATTTTTGGGTTGTTGAGCCAATGTAGTATCATAATTTCCTAAATATAAAGCCCAACTATGTATAATATGCATCCTTAATTTTTGGGTCAAATTCTGGTATTTTCTATGTTAGCGTGGATAAGATGCACCAACACTTAGGCAACAAAGCTATGGCGAAAAGAAAAAAATTCATCTTTCTCAACCATTCATATTTTCTTGTGTTCATTTCCGTAAGAATATAGTTGTTGTGTGTTAAGTGTGTTTCAGATTTCCCACATTGTGAGCGGTCAGTGAACAGAAACATCATGACTTTTACATTATCCTTTCCGTTTAAACAATATTCCCGTGCGTGAACAAGGTTGGACTCAGACGGTAGTTCAGTAACCGGGTAGAAACCGCAGCTAACACGACCTACTGTTAGCTGCAACAGGCACTTGCCGCTGACAGTCAACTGACACCCACCCGGTAAGAATACAGCCTATATAAAAATGCCTATTTGTGCATCAAAACATGGTTTATGTGGCTGAAAGATTAATCTTCTTCCAATGGTGTAAAAAAAAAAAAAAAAAAAAAACTTTTAAGTTACCATTTATAGGACACACCCATTTTTGGCCTTAATTTTTGGGGAAAGAAACATGTGCCTTTTCTATGGGCAATTATGGCAGTTGATAGTTTGGATCTTAATAAGAACTCCTCCTACTCTAACCTTGGCCATCATTTGACCTAGATGGCCCAATATCATCCTCTAGAACGACCAATTTCATCAATAGACCTGATGTTTAGCTATTGATTTGGTGGTGGCGAAAGCTTGATGCCTTCCAGTGGCTGTGAGACAATTTAGAAGAGCTCAGCACCTTGCTCATGGACGCTTGAGTAGCGGAAGGTAAACCTGCCTTTTCGGTCAAAGACTGCATTCTTAATCATACAACCATGGTTTTTCATTCTCTGTTGATAATTATACAGTCAAATCCCCCAAAAAGAAAATCAAATTAAGGACATTTTCGACCTGTAGTCAGAACTGTATCTATCCTCGCTATAATGCGTAAAAGTACATTTTTAATTGCAACTTGTGTAGGGTTTACAGACACGGATGGCGTCATGCAACAGTAATAAAAACAGCCCTTAAAGTTGGATGGATAAGTGTGTCACTTCACTTGACTGGCAGATTCAATTTGCCTGGCTATATGGCCAATGAAGCCCTGTCTCAAGCCTAAGACTTTGTAAGAGGTGAGGGGGGATAATATTGGATGTAACTGGCGAATAGAGGCTTGAGAACAAGAGAGACATATTGGAAAAACTCTGCCTCATCTCAGTCATAGAACAATGTATTTGCACAGTATATCCTAGTAAGATAGCTTTATACCTTTAGCAACGCTATCCAAAAAGCAATTGGTTGTCAACTTCATAGAATTCCTCAATTTTACACACCTGGTAGAGAGGTAGATGAGTACACATAGAATTCTTTATTAATAAGATCATTTTATGATCGGTTCCAAGTCTGTCTGTCGCCAATAATTTGTCAGGCATTTTCATTCTGATCTTTTGGATTGACAAATAATATAAAAAGTAGTAATGCTTTCCCTTGCCACTTCACTTCTCTTCACGGCCTCAGTGCTTTGCATATTTTTTTTCCCCCCCAAAAGACCGTCACTTCACAGCACACATGATGCACTGCAACACTCCCACGGTCAGTGCTAACGTGGAGTCTGAAGCAGTCTGACAGCCCTATTACACAAACTTGTGCAAATGAAGGCACTTTTGTTTGAAACTATATTACGGCTCTTCTACATCTGGCACTATATAATGGCGTTTTGTCAACTCTTGTCACAAGAGTTGTGCAGAAACTTACGTGTGGGGGAGGGAGTGTGGGCAGATAGAAAAGAGTGACAGCACAGACTGAGGGTGGCCCTTCACCGACAGTTGCACAGCAATGCCTACAATAGAGGCTGGATGTGTGAGCCTGCTGGAGCACGTCCAGCTTGCGGCTCATTATGAAGTTTGTATATATATATATATATATATATATATATATATATATATATATATATATATATATATATATATATATATATATATCAGGAGGCAAAAGGCAAATACAGTCGGTGTTAAATAATGGGACTTGAGACACGAGCACTCACTCAAACAAGACTAATGTAATACATCACAATATAATATGTATTTTTTAGAGTTTTTTAAGCATTTTTCTAGTTTATTTATATATGTCGGCTTGTTCACAAATGAGTGACATGAGTTCTTTGCACCAATGATTACTGTGGTGAACTAATGAAGTGCATTCAAATCATAGCTACAATTGACCAATTGATGTTATTAACTTAATGGGTTGAGGAGTAATTTTTTTTGTGGCTTGGACCATATCATGCTATTTACACGTAAAGAAGTGCTAATAAAGGCATTCACATTACAAAATGAGTAAGTAATTAATTTTGGAAAGCAATAATTCAGAATCAAGCTTGCCAATCACTTTGATGGACCTCAAACGCTACAAGATACGGACACATCTACTTACAACAATCTTCTTCTTGACAACATGTTAGAAATTGTAACGAAAGTACACCCCGGAAACAAAAAAAATGGCGACACACAAAATGTCAAAAGCTACTGACATCCAATCGTATGAAACAACAGCCATATATGGGAAAAAAAAAAAAAAACCCACAGTGGTTGGCAATATCGAATACGTTGAATTATGCAAGATGATTCTGAAGAGAGGAAGAGTAAAAGTGGCAACAGATGGACTAGCTAAGCAGTTAACTGGATACCACTAGACAAGAAATGCCCTAGACGAAAATCAAATGCTAGATGTGTGGACGAAGTTGTAAAGCATGCAGGAGTTCAATGGCAGCAAAATGCAAAGGACCGTAAACGTTGACGTTGTGATGAAGAGGCCTACATCTTGCAGTGGATTGAAAATTGGCACTCATGCAGCAGAGCAGAGAATAAGATACTGATGGAATGCTACTATGGTCGTAACCACTGAGAGAGGATACAAGCATGAATATGGGCGGCATGGACTTTTCAAAACCCCAAATTGAGCAATAAACAGCTACGACTTTCGTGTTCAAACATCAGCAATAAGAAGTTGCTATCACAGATGAAGTACAATATGCTTCATCCATTGTACAAAGATGCTACAGCAAGGGGTGAGCCAGGACACAGCAGCATTATGGGGATGATTTCATCATCACCCCAAACTTTGAGAGTGGGTTCCAAGCCCCGCAAGCAGAACAGCTCAACGCAAGTGTTGACTGACCTGAGCGAGATCATTAAGTCCTGGGGGAAATCAACTAGCTCCTGCTTGCCAAGGCTAAAGAAGAAAGTACCATCAGAATCACTACTGAATGATGTCAATGCAGGACTGACAAAAACCCCTACCAAAATATCACCGAGACAAATCAGTTGATCTATGCAGCAGTACGGAAACGAGGATAGTCCGTGCCGGCATGCAGCTCGCCAGAACCCTTTGTTAAAAAACAGGGAGGCACATACATCAACTATTACAATTCTTGCAGCGGTTACCTGATATACCATAAACCCCCTCAAATTAAAGAAGTAATTTTTTTTTTCGGCGTTAGATTCTGCTATTAAAACTCATTTTGCTTGTTTCATTTTAAATCCAATGTATTGGTGTTCACAGTCAAAAAGGTGACAATACTGTATGTTCATGTCCAATTAAAGAAGAGAAGAAGACTTGACATACTTCATGCAGGAACTGAGCTCATTTACTCATGATTATTATGAAGTTGGGAGTGATGATGAAATAATAGTAATAATAATAACAATCATAATAATAATAATAATTGTGCTATGCAAGAAGATATGAGTTATGACATCCTAGTCTATGTTCATCATATAAGACATTTAAAAACTTTGGATTTTATTTAGACGAGTAATTATTGATCAGTTTTCCCACTTGTGGAGCTAAGGCACATAATTTACACGAGAAAAAAAATCTGTAAATAAATAAATACATAAATAAATAACTTAAATATTGTGTTGTGCTCTTATTGGTCCAAATGTGACAAAAGGCACGATATGTCCAAAAACACATGGTACTAGAGTTGACACTACTGATTTAATGATGAGTTGTTCCTTACCAAATGGATTTTTATCGCATTTTGACAACTCAATTATATAGTTTCATTTGAGACTTATGAGTGACACTGCCAAAGGCTCTTCATTAGATGAGTGTTGTTAATGTAAGTATGAGGACAACTCCTCAGGACACACACATGCAGAAGTGCCATCGGCATGCATGAAAAGCCATGTGTATCTCTACATCCGTCTAATGCAATGACATACAGGGCGTCTGCGAAGGAGACATTTAATGCCTTGTCAAAACATTACCCCTGTGACTGTTCTCCCTAAGTTTGACAGACTACCTTGTCAAGACATGGAGCGTTTTATGCCTCCCATCTGCCTCGTCCTGCTGACAGGCAGCTGAGTCGCATGGGCTGGCCTGAGAAGAAATGCGTAGCACCGCACTGAACCACGCTCACTCGCTGACCCATTTACTATTTCTTTGTTCACTCACTCAATATTGAACTCGCATTAATAGCTCTCCATTTTGTGGTTAATCTGATTACTTCTAAATTCTGTCAAGAATGCTGATGAACACCTGGGCACAATTTCAATCAAAGTATACAGTTTGCAAGAACACAGCAATAACAGAACATGCACAATGATTCAGTATTTATTGCAATCAGTTTGTGACATTTACCGTCTATCAATAAATGTTTCCCTTCATTACAGCACTATTGCAACCATCACTAAATTTCTTTTCAGCACCTTTTAAAATGCAACTAATGCTGTTAATCTTATTTCGAACACTTTATTTATCGATTATTGTCCTTACACTCAATCTGCATATCATTACATCTTTCCCATGTTTGGTGCAAACTCAAATTGCTATGACGGTTTGTCTTTTTTTTTTCTTACCTAAAATAGTGCTGGTTCGACGACATCCTCAAAGCGACTCAAAAAACTATATTACTAGGAACTCCATTTGCAGTACCGAAGTTTCATAGTTTGGTGTGATAACGTGAATCCTGTCATTGAATTCAAAATCATTTGTCCATGCTTCTAAAACTATTAGGTCAAACAAAATTAGATACTTTTGTTTATAATTCATCTTTGGAGAAACATTTCCCCATAATGGTAACTGTATAACAGTGATTATTTTCGTTGCATGCGTACTTTGTATTCTACCACTTAGTTAATCCTCTTTGTTACAAATCAACTTACAAACTTATTTACATGTGTGCAGACAGGCAAACACAAGTTTGTAAGCTTGAAACGGACACCCGGTATAGAAAATGCATGGAAACGGGACACCCCTGCTCCTGGACCAAAATCAAACTGGAAAGCCATAAACGCACATAGTGCTAAATGTTGACCCTGGTTGGATTTCAAAAGGCAGTATTTAATGCCTCTGTAAGATTGGTTAGGCTGGTTTTAGAGAGCTCCTCTGACAACAAGGTTGATATTTGGGATTGTGAAGAAAGATAACACGGCCAATTGGACAGATCATCGGTCAAGTGTGATGTAGGTTGATTTCACTCCAGAGGGGCTGAAGAATCATCTACATTTGACCCAGTGTGACCCTCCACATACAAATGACTGTCATCCACACGGCCTCGGGTGACCTCATCTACTCTCTAATGGCTGTCGTTACAACCAATTTGAGCACTATTGAACCAAGCTACCATAAGGTTTTTAATGGATAGTCTTTTGGTTGTGGGGGGGCTGAAGATTTGATGGGCAAATCTTTTGAACAAATCTCTCTCTTTCTCTCGCCCTCTATTATTTGCCAGCTTCTGATCAATTCCCTTAAACAATCACACTCTTATAGGCTCTCCTTTTCTTCCTTATTTCCTATTCCATATCCCTTATTCACTCTCTCCTCCACTCTTTATCTGACAAGAATGTTTCTGGCA
Organism: Hippichthys cyanospilos; assembly: GCF_059441005.1. Taxonomy (NCBI): domain Eukaryota; kingdom Metazoa; phylum Chordata; class Actinopteri; order Syngnathiformes; family Syngnathidae; genus Hippichthys; species Hippichthys cyanospilos. Next base: position 6,912,396 of record NC_142374.1, read on the forward strand.
TGGTTGCATCATTCTACTCCTCTGTCTACCAAGTGCCATCAATGTATTGTAGCTGCCAGGAAATGAGAAAGGCACTCAATTACTGTGCTCACTGAATCATTAATGTCAAGGTTTTGTTGTGTTCTGTTGGCCAACAGGCAAGAGAGCACAGACAGTGGGCCGGGTAGCAAATCTTCTGCTCTATGTCCCAACAAGACAGACACAGTTTGATATGGGTCTCACTGATAACAATGGATTGGATGGAAATCATGGCGGACACAATGATAAGAGCAGTATTAATGATGGACCTGGCCGGGCCTGTATACACAGCGATAGCATGATTTCAGCTTTAACAGCAGCAACAGAACCATATCAGATGAGTGTGTGGCCAGCCAAAGAGACTCATTAAAAAGTAACCTTGTAAACCTGTCCCTTTCTATAGATGGGATGCGGCTTTTATACAAGTTAGAGAACAGACGGCAGAGTGTCTGCTTATCACATCATGTAGTGTGCGCACAAAGACCTGATGTTCGGAGAACATATCTTGGCATACTGAGAACACGGTTGATGTCACACACACCCCCCACACACACACAACACACCCACGCACACACATCTTCTGCTGGCTATTCAATAACCCTTAAAGATCCTCACTCTATTGAACAATTCATTTGGATTAAATCACTGAAGGAACCCTCAATTATACATAAATAAGCATACTGTATGTCAGTTAATTTACAGATAACTTAATACATACTTTACATACAAGCTCAATGACAGCTGTGAATGCAATTTATTGTCAACGTGAAACCATAAAAACGCATTTTAGATAATGAGCGCTTCGTACATTTGTGACATGTTACACTACCTTATAATGTATCTAAAAGTTGTCACATTGGGGCATAGTGAATGGATAGAAGGAAAGAGGGGATACAAAAGATGCAGTGAAACAGAAAAGTACCTGGCTCAAAAAAATGAAGATTTAATAAAGAATTGATACAGGAACTAACAGGGAACAAAGTAGCGACAAAAAAAATCGAAACTAAAGTCAACTCACGGGGAAACAGCTGGGAGATAGGTTGACTGGGGACTATGCAGAACGAGGAAACAGCGACGCACAACAACGAGGTAAGACAATGACCCGACAAATAGCTGAAACAAAACTGGGGCTTAAATACGAGAAGAGGAACTAGGGAAAAATGCAACAGCTGGATGGGAATAAGGGGAAACAGATTGAATAAAATTGTGAGACCATAAAAAAGGCCTTCTTTTCAGAAAAAAAGGATTACCGGTAAGTACCAATGAAATCAGTGCAAATTACATCATTTGTTTGATAATTATACAAATTTTTTTTCTGTGTCATTTATTTCTCACCAAGTTCTCTAATTTTTGAGTTTTGGCCTGTTTACATGGGGAAGATGGAAGCGGGCCCCACCACCAAATGGCAGCTACTTGTCACGGAGCTATGCTAATTGGGCCCTCCTTCTTATATCATTGAATCACTTTTTACACTGGGAAGCGGTTCCCTCTGTCCTGTCCGAGGACTCAATTACACCAACTTTGACTTCCTCCCAGGCCAGTTAGATATCATCTGCCCATGGAGCTCTTCCTGCAGTTCCCTTTTATATATACGTATTCTACGTACCTATGGGACAAGCACTTCACACTCCAACTAGTTGATGTTTGGTGTCCTCCCATTTTCCTCCATATTTGGACTTTCCATCCGAGTCGGGTGCACCACATTTAAAGGGATGTGGAAGGCCCACTTTGATTGCAACATTGGAGTCGGCTGCATTGACACCCAGATGGTGCAAATCGCCTCAGTCTACCTGCACTTAGCCACATCTCTCTACCAAATTGCTAAATTGCTGTCTAGCTCCTTCCTGGGCGCTGTTTGACAGACTTGCACCTTAGTGTAAAAATAGGGCACCATATGTATCTAAAATGTCACTGAATTTAGTGATTTTTTTTTTTTCTAGTTGTTATTCTTGACTTAATGCATTAAAGAACTTAAAACTGAGGAAAAAGATGGGTTACCCCAATATCAACAACTTCAAAACTGATCCCATTAATTCCAGGCCTGTGCCTGACAGTAGTTGGTGAAAAAGACAAAGTCTTGATGCTTAATCCTGTTAGTGCAAGAAACCTGACATTGCTGATTTGCTCTATAATCGTGTGTGAACATTCAAGAATGAGCCATTTGCCCTTTGAATGTACTGTACAGAATTGAATTATTAATGCTTTTACTCTGAATTTAACTCTTTTATTTGTGCACTCTGAATTAGATAACGTTGAAACATAGACTGTAAAGCCATCATGGTTTCACAGGAAATATATTACAATAATAAATAATGGAAATACAATTTGGGATTGGGGACACATTCTTGAATGTCATTATCAGGGAGAAAACTGTGAATATTTTATCATATCTATTTTGGTTCTCCTTGATAAAGGGCGGATGCTGAAGACAAACGGTGTAAAGTTCCTCTTCAGGTGAAGATGGATTGGCTTGTCAGCCTGAGGGATCAAAAGCATCTGATTTGGTAGGACTTTTGACAGAACCAGGCAAGTGCACCTCGAGGTGGGTCACCGGAGGTTGAAGGGAATGTAAAATACACCCTGGAATAGAGTATGTATCCTAAAATGTACATACAAAAATACACTAACCAGTTTGGGTACATGCAAGCTTGGAAAAACAAAGAAACACACACATGCACACACCCGTGTGTGCGCATTCATGTGTACAATCCCTTGGTTTTTGATACACGGTGGGAACCAAATTCCAGGCTTTACTGTATTTAAGGGGACCTTTTTGGTGGACCCTACAAGTTCGGACCTTTTTTTGACCTTTTTCTGTGTACACACACACACACACACACACACACACACACACACGCACGCACACACACGCACACACACACACACACACACACACACACACACACAAAAAGCAAAAATACTTGAATATAAAAGCCTTTAACATTTGTCACAGGATATCATGGCGTCTCACTTGAAAACAAGTGTCATTTTCCAGTAGATAATGGAGCAATCTGCATAGTAATGGATATCTTTGGAATGTTAAGTGAGGAGTTTGACAATGCCAAAATGGACTGTCATGGTTTGGTAATTGTGCTGAAGAAAGCATAAAATTGCTTCACATGGACAGACTAATCGAGCACTCACAACAAGGGTGATGGCTAAGACAAATAGCAGTGTAAGTAGTATTATAGCAGTGAACATTTACTATAGATTCATTTCAAGTTCACAGTTTTGATACTACAACAATTTTAAGTTTAGGAAAGCATGTTCATGCACCAGTTTACAGAGCCCGAATGGATTACTGACCAAAGTAAATGTAGTCAAATAATAGCAGTGAGTCAGCTCTTTTTCACCTAAGTCACAGTACATGCTCAATTAATTATGTCGGATGCTGTTTTGGCTGTGCGTCTCTGCGACAAACTAATAAATAAATTACAAATTGGGCTTTGGCCCTTCAAGAGTTAAAATATATTTTAAAATATATTTGTTGGCCCTTATTTCCTTAATGCTCCATATTATTAGTACATTCTTGTGTTAAAAAAAGTGAAAAAAATGAAAATTGGTTGAGAAATTATTAAATTATTTTTCGTTTTCAACATGGTATTACCGTTGATGGGAAAACTATTAAGTAATATATAAGGGCTTGGATCTGAAAAGGGTATTGCGATATGATACAGCAAAGGCCTATTGCGATACGTATTGCAATGCATTGAGCAATGTTTGGTAAAACAAAACAAAAAAATAATAATCTATGGCATATATAAAAATGACTGGAAAAAACTGAATTATTAAAATAGACAAATTCGATGTATTCTTTTTCAGATGCCACACATCACTGACATCTCTGAGCACACATGAAATTATTTTTCAGAAAAGCATGTAACAAGCATGCTCTTGACCGTGTTAATATGTCCCCAGAATCTGGGAATACTCTTTTAGATGGCATTAATAATACACAGGTAGCACTTTGCCTCAAGTTCCAGGACAGGATATTGGTGACAATGCTCTCAACCGTAAATGAAACAGATCTGTGTCGATGAAACAATGAAACAAAAAAAAAAAACATGACAAAACCCAAGGAGAAATCTATTGTAATTTATCAAATACAGTGGGCCCCCATGTTACGAACTTAATCCGTTCAGCGGCTACGCTCGTAACTCGAACTGCTCGTATGACGGGCAATCCAAACCTATGTTAATTAGTGAATGAGTGCAATGCGTGCAAAAACCTTAGGTAAAAACATCACTAAAAAATAGTAACATAATCTACTGTACAGTTAAATTAAATAACATAAATATAGAAAGGAAAAATGACATTTACCTTTGGGGCGATGTGACTTGAGCTGGGTGGAGGCGGAGGGGAGCAGAGACCAACCCACATAATTTATTGAATTATTTTCTTAAACAAGAACTTTTCTCCAACTAGAACATATCACCGGCGATTTCCTTCTCAATTTTACTGTGATATTTGGTAATTTTTTTCTCCCGTCTTGTAAATGCAGTTTGAACCTTGGACATACTTTGTCGTTTTTACAGCACAATTTTTAGGACTCCAAACCTTTCTGTCGGGACCCATTGTTTTTAGTATTGCGAGTCCCGGGGAATCAACAGTTTCCGGAGGTAAAATGAGCACTGGGCGCTAGAAACATGCATCCACTATATCCTCTGATCCTCCATGACACAGCAGCAAACTGGCATTGTGTAAGCACCACCAAAATCAAACTGGAGATGCAATGCATCATAATGCTTCTCCATGCTTTTCAAACAAGACTGCATGAATAGGGACTAGGGTTGAACGAATATCATTGCGATGTGATCAAATGTGATTTTGCTATTCCAAAAGGTAAGGTTTGAATGGTTGATACTTTGTTGAAGGAGAGAAGTGGTTCACAGAAGGATAAGCTAACACCGCTGTTCTAGCTTTCAGCTGTGCTAGCTTTCACTTAGGTTTCCATCTCACATGATATTGAGGCGAGTATCTGACATATTTCACACAATTTGTGTGTTTGCTGTGTATTTTCCAATGTTTTGGCCGCTGTCATTTGTTGGAGCACGTGTGTGTGTGGAAGTGTCCTTCTGATGACTGTCAGAGGTTGACTATGATATAGGGTTTTCTGAAGATAGTGCATGCACAGAGACTATAATGTACAGCATCTTCAGCCAGGGCAAATCAAAATGCATCTGTGTAAACTTGTCACAGTCATACCATATATTAAGAGGAAGAAGAATCCATTGGAATGTTGCTTTAACATTTTAAGATCATTCAGCTAAACATTTTGACCCGTAAAATTGAAGTTGGTGGACTGGGCATGTTATAACCGTTAGGTGGTGAGGCTGTATTCACTGTATTAAAGGTCAAAAGAAACAGTTTTTGGTACAAGCTCTAGCCCCTGCATTTATCTTCAATTCAGCAAAACATTGCTAAGTGACAAATGTCTGCACTGTGTTTTCACAGTTCAAAGAAGCTTTAGGCACATCAAGGTAAAAAGCAACCTTTGGTAGTGCCGGTTTTGACAGTTTGACATCAGCACTTTAGTGCTGACATAGAAAACAGCGGTGTTTTTCAACTAAAATGTGCTTCCTGACACATGTCAGGTGAAAAATATGAATGTACCAGTTTTGTCAGCATGGCCACGCATAGCAGCCTCCATTACCGTCAGAGATTTCCCCCAAATATCCTCCTGTTTAGGCTTAGCTTGGGTAATTCCATTAAAAAAAAAAAAAAAAAATCCTGCAATATTTTTTATGACTTACTTAAGGGGTCTGAAATTACAAAAAACCCGCAAATCCCAACCATCATGTATTGTTGTACATATTTCCGTGAATGAGAATGTTTAGCACATTGAAAAAATGCTAAGCACTGTCACGATATAGCAAGTAACGTCTGTGTCGAGGTCACTTAATGTTCATAAAACATTGTTGTTGGGGATGGAAAATGCCCCAATGTATGATGTGTGCGTGTGTGTGTGTGAATGTTTGTCTGACTTTGTATCACTGCAGTGATTGAGCATTACACCTAAATGCAATTTGGAGTGTCTGATATATCCGCCATGCATGTTTTGAGGATTATGGATGGAAACTGGAGTTAAAAAAAAAGAAAAAAAATCACTCAGGTACCACTCAGCCACCATTTTGTTATGAAAAAACATGGGACATGAACAGAAAAGGACCCCAAGCAGAAACAGGGCTTTGCGGGATTACAAAAGGTTTTAATGACAGAAAGCGATTAGCGGGCGTTCATATATATATATATATATATATATATATATATATATATATATATATATATATATATATATATATATATATATATATATATATATATAATCAGAGGCCTGGGAGCTTCTTGGTTCGCAGTATCTGCTTTTCCAAGTATTGCGCTTTTCACTGACACTCCTCCAGTTTAGGGCTCCCACCCAAGTGTCCCGATGACCACAGGTACCACTGCCAAGCCCCATTCAGCTCCCCCCTGAGCACTTGGTATTTCTCGATTTACTTATGTTCCTTCTTAGAGATGTTCACATCACTTGATATTGCGATGTCCACCACAATGGCCTCCCTCTGTTGTTTTTCCACCACCATATGTCCAGTTGGTTCGCTATCACTTTTATACTGCTGGATCTTCACCTGCTCATTCTCCAGCAACTTTGGTTGGTGTTTCCCTCTTTAATCTAAGGGGTTTCAAGGCCATACACTGCACAGAAGGCTCTGTACACTATGCCCACTTGGTTATGTCGCTCCATGTATGCGTTCCCTGCTAGCATCTTGTACCCATCTGTTTTAGGACTTGCCTCACTCTTTGGAGGTATTTTGAATTTGCCGCTCTCCTTGTTACCTCTACGAGTTTGCCATTTGCCTGTGTTATACCAAGGTAAGTGTAACTGACCTCAATGTCTAAGATATACAGTGGACCTGCTGGTTACAGTGTTTACGATTTTTTTCATGTTGCGATGTGGAATACTGAGTTTTTTGTTTTTAAGGTATTTTCCCTGTTTCACGACAAAAACAACTGTCATGACCCTAGGGGGTTGGCTGTATTTGTGTTGTTTTGTCTCCATCTGCAGGTCTTTTTAGGTAATCTCACTTATTTTCTGTTGCCATCAATGCCTCCATGCAAGGCGTCACTACAATGCTGTTCTGCTATTGGTCGGCTTCATTCATTTCAAAACGGTGGAATGGTAAAGTTTTGTTCTATTGTGAGGGGTTACAAAACCTTATATATTGTGCATTTTACTACTCAATTCAAATTTGAATAGGTTGGCCATGGGTCCCAAGATTGCTAGTCATGTTAAAGAGAGAAATAAGAAAATTATTTAAATGGCAACTATGCTCGAGATAGATCAAGAAATAAGAAACTGGCCTAGCCTAGGCTACCCTTACTAGGGAATATGGGCATAACAAGCACCACTCAAAGGTAAATAAATCCTTTCTATACTTTTTATTTATTATGTTTTTTTATTGTATCCATGTATATTGTACATACATAACATTTACTATACTATTTTTAATATGTATATACAATTTTGATGTTTTTATTTGGGGTTCTAAATGCTATTTAAATAGCATTAATTAAATAGCCAATAGCATATCGGCATCTCCGTGACTGACACCGTGACTGAGACAATGACGGTGACATTGTAAGAGCAATAGTGTTCAACGTTGCCGTGACAAGCTTCAACTACTGATTTTGATGACGTAGCAAAGCGCAAATATATGATCGAATACAATGGCCGGCATGTCAGATTGTTCGTAAGACGAAAGGTTTGTGCGTAAGTGGGGGACAAAAAACTCCGCGGTCCACGTTTGTAAGTCGAAATGTTCGTAAAAGAGGGTGTTGGGGCCGACTGTGTATATATATTATATATATATATATATATATATATATATATATATATATTCATGAAATAATTTAAAGTGTGATTAATTTAATTAAACAATGCAACATTTATTTAAAGAGCTATTTATTTAATGACGTTTAATGAATGAATGAAACATTTTTTTAAATAAATGACACTTTTATTAACGCACTTTTGTGACGTTTCTTGCATTTAGTTTATTTGTCAATCATAGTCGCTAGTCAACGTTTAATGGGTGGGTTGTAACACCTGATCGGTTATCCTCCTCTGCAAACTGATCGGTTACCATGCTCTAAACAAAGACAGAGCAGGGTAACCAATCAGGTGTTAGGGCCCACCCATCGAATTCTGATGCACAAATTTGACAGATAAACTAAATGCTGAAGCACGGCGTCAAATTCAGTAGGCGGTGCTAAAGCTGTTTAGCTCAAATTTCGTCCAATTCAATGCTTTGGCATGAAGTGGTTGGAAACATGGCAGCGACCATGACGGAGACCTTTCCTAAATTTTCAAGTGAATTAGGTAGAGATATTTTAGACCTTGCTGAGTTTGTGAAAGCAGGGCTTGCACAAAACCATTTTCTTCCAGGTAAAGTGGAGGAATGTATTGAAGTTGAGTCATTTTCGCACTTTCCGATCACGACGTTGACTAAAGAGTGACCAAAGAACTATCTTCATTGGTTAAAATCCATTCTCTGGCTTGGTTTGAGGAGCAGTGTAACCAGTCAGGTGTTAGGACCCACCCATCAAAATTTGTTGAGCGATGTTGACAGATAAATTAATGAATGAAACGCCGCAACAGTGTGTCATTAATTAAAGGGAGCATCTGTAAGATTTAGATGTTTTTTCATTACCTACAGCAGGAGGTAATGCATTTGCCGTTGTCCGTAGCTATTCAAAACATATCTGCCTACGGTGGACTGCCACCCCCCATGTAATATCTTTTAATGATAACTAGACAAACAATTACATTTAAAACATACTGTTGGTCGTTAACATTTATTTTCACAAGTTTTTGTTTTTTTTAATTTATGGTAATTTAATAAATTTGACACTGTCACTCTTTCTAGAAACATAGATTACTGTTTGAGCCTTCCATGACTTCCCACATTAGAGCATGTCGGGTCGCAGGCGAGTAGCGAGCCTGCTAGAACGGGTGTGGAGTCGTTAAGGCTAGAGTTAACCGGCACTAGGCTGGACTGTTACAACACACATAGCATACTTAGTCTAGGTCACTGCAATCCACACACTGTTTCAATACCTAATGCTGAATGCCCCAATGATAAGATTTCTGCTGAGGTGGTGTTGATTAAGGAAAACAGCCCTGCCTCTTTAATCAGTAAGACTAGTGACAAAGTGCCTAGGCGAAATATTAATATCAATATGCGCGCTGTAGTCGTCGACAATCGAATTCCTACTTTACTAACATCGCGACGAGGTTTTAATTACTCAAAATATAGAGCAAGCCCCAGCCATAAAAATCTTGTTGGTATTAGTACTACCAACACGAGGACTCAGAATAGTCCGGGAAAAATGTCCCAGTTTAAATTCGGCTTCATAAATATTAGGTCACTCGCTTCAAAAGCCCTTCTTGTAAATGATCTTATTACAGATCAAAATCTTAACGTGCTTGGTCTCTGCGAAACCTGGCTAAAACCAAATGAATTCTTACCATTAAATGAGGCCTCACCCGCAAACTTTGTGGGCTCACATGTTGCCCTTCCTTGTAAAAAAGGGGGGGGTGTCGCCCTAATTTCGGAATCTGATCTTAGGCTTAGCACGAGCACGAGTCACACTTTCAAGACATTTGAGGCTCTCGTTATGCGATCGAGCTCCTCACCACCATTTTATGTGGTAGTTATTTACCGTCCTCCTGGCCCATACTCTGGATTCTTAGATGAATTCCCTGAACTTATGGCTGACTTAATAACTCACACAGATAATATATTAATTATGGGTGACTTCAATATTCATATGAACTCCCCATCAGAGCCACTTACTGTAGCTTTTCAAGCAATAATCGATGCATTTGGTTTTACACAAATAATAAAAGCAGCAACACACCGGAATGGTAATATCTTAGACTTAGTGCTAACCCGTGGCCTAACTGCCTCAAACGTCATAATTCTGCCACATACTAACGTTATGTCTGATCATTATCTTATAACATTTGAAGTCCTAGCTCAGTGTGGTCTTGTTGTCCACAACCAAGGCTTTAAGAGCCGTGATATTAATTCTTCAACGACTGCTGCACTTTCTGAATTACTGCCTTCCGCAACAGCTGCCTTTCCGTCCTTCACTGGCTCAGTCGATAAGCTCGCGAATGATTTTAATTCGGTTCTTCTAAATTCCCTAAACTCTATTGCGCCGCTGAAACTTAAAACTCGTCCGAAGCGGCGCACTCCGTGGTTTACGGAGGAAACGCGTACGTGTAAACTGTTAAGTAGACAACTTGAGCGTAAATGGCGAACAACTAAACTTGAGGTTTTCCGTCAGGCCTGGTGCGATAGCTTGCTGAAATATAAAGAGGCTCTTAGGCTAGCAAAAACTAATCACTTTTCCAAAATGATTAGTCTTAATAAAAACAACCCAAAGTATTTATTTGAGACGGTAGCGCAGCTAACACAGCAGCAGCAGGTTAATCAAAATTCCCTCCATTCAGCACACGATTTCATGCAATCCTTTACTCAGCGGATTCAGCTAATAAGGGAAGAAATAAAAAAGGCAGCGCCGCTCACCACCTCAACTGTGATTGTTGATGCTAGTTCGGACAATCAGGTTCATGAAAGTCTGGCTACCCTGTCCCAGTTTGATTTAGTATCCCTGGAGTGTCTTACACAACTGGTTAATGCAGCAAAGCCGACGTCCTGCATGCTCGACCCGCTTCCAGGCAAACTCGTCAAAGAGCTGTTCCCGATCTTGGGGTCGTCTGTCTTGAATATTATCAACCTGTCACTCTCCTCTGGCATTGTACCTGAAGCTTTTAAGACGGCCGTCATTCAACCATTACTTAAGAAACCACACCTAGATCCTGAAGATCTCGCTAACTATAGGCCAGTGTCACACCTTCCGTTTATCGCCAAAATTCTCGAGAAAGTTGTAACACAACAGCTTAGTGATTTTATGATAGACAACAATAGATTTGAACTCCTTCAGTCAGGTTTTAGGGCCAACCACTCAACTGAGACAGCCCTAGTAAAAGTGACGAATGATCTTCTCTTAGCCTCGGATTCCAACATCTCATCAATATTATTACTGCTTGATCTTAGTGCCGCATTTGACACTATTGATCATCATATTCTTATAGAACGTCTTAGATCATGTGTTGGTATCTCGGGATCAGCACTTTCTTGGTTCAGATCTTACATCCTGGGAAGGACGCATAGTGTCTCTTATGGCGACGCAATCTCTGAGTCTTTCTCCGTCTCATGTGGTGTCCCGCAGGGGTCAGTACTTGGCCCCTTACTGTTCAACATCTACATGATTCCTCTCGGCGATATTATACGTAAACATGCTATTAGTTTTCATTGCTATGCTGATGATACCCAACTCTATATGCCCTTAGAAATAACGGATCCGTGCAAGTGCAGTAAACTGGAGGCTTGCCTTGCCGAGATTAAACAATGGATGTCTTCCAATTTTCTGCTTCTCAACCCTAATAAAACTGAGATGTTATTTATTGGCCCTGCTCATCATCAGCACCTGCTTAAGAATACCACGCTGAACCTAGAAAACTGTATTATTTCCCAAAGTAGTTCTGCAAAAAATCTCGGCGTGATATTTGACTCAACTCTCTCCTTTCGAACACATATTAATAACATGACAAGAACGGCGTTTTTTCACCTCCGCAATATAGCTAAAATTCGCCCTATTCTTTCTCTTAGCGATGCAGAAACATTAATTCATGCATTTGTTACGTCGCGCCTAGACTATTGCAACATTTTGTTTTCTGGCCTTCCCATGTCTCACATTAAAAGCCTGCAGTGTGTACAGAATGCAGCGGCGAGACTATTGACAAGGACGAGAAAGTTTGATCATATTACTCCGATTCTAGCTGACCTGCATTGGCTTCCAATACACGTGAGATGTGATTTTAAGGTGTTGTTAATTACTTATAAAATTTTACACGGTTTAGCTCCTTCCTATCTTGTCGACTTAGTATCACCTTATGTTCCGTCCCGACAACTTCGATCACAAAATGCCGGTTTGCTATCGACCCCACGGGCTAAAAAGAAGTCTGCGGGATCAAGGGCATTTTCCATTCGCGCGCCAGTACTATGGAATGCCCTACCTATGGAAGTTCGCGCAGCCACCTCGGTAGAAATCTTTAAATCCCGACTAAAAACACATCTATACTCAAAAGCATTTAGTTAAATTAGCCTGTCTGCAGCCTTCTTCTTTTTTCCTGCCCCCCTCTTCCGGCCGGGAGAGGGGGCTAGCTAGATGGTGAGGGTTGACTTGACCGCCTCCATTGGGTCCTGCGCTGGTCGACCATCACGGGTTAGGAGTCTAGCCGTCTGCGGTCCACCTGGCTGGAATGCGGGATGGTTCCTGCCCAATGGCTTTGCCTGCTGTCAAGACATCACTGCACTATATAGCACAATATGTTTTCTGTAATTTATATTGTTTCTGTGTTCGGTACATGCAGCATCCACTTCAACCTGTGGGCCTGGAAGGGGGCTCCTCCCACCTGTGGTCCCTTCTGGAGGTTTCTGATTTTCCCCAAATTGGGGTTTTTGAGTTTTTCCTTCCCCTTCTGGGAGCTTTGACAGGGGATGCTGTTGTGTACCTTACATTGAAAAGATGTCTCTGTATGACCTCTTTTCATTCTGTGAAGCCCTTTGAGACTTCGGTGATTTAGGGCTATATAAATAAAATTTGATTGATTGATTGATAAATTCATTTATAATGAAAAATGGTGTAAATCTTACATATTGTCTCTTTAAATGTTTCAAAAATTAATTATACGTGTAATTAATTTAATGTTTAATTAATGAATTAAAATTCATTAATTTGATAAATATTTTATCAATTAATTAAATTGGTCATTAATTAAATACATCTTTTAATTAATTAATGAAACATTTATTTAATTATTTATACTTTATTTTTAATGAAACGCTCAATTTTTTAATGGCATTTTTATTTAATGAAGACTACATTCATTTGTTGAATTTTTGCACTTTCACACTCAGTCCTAGTGCAGATGCGAGTAGAGTTAGAGTCATCATGGTTTGATGCACTATGTGTTTTTGTCTATCAGTAAAGTTTGTGCCGAAGAAAAGACACACTCCTGTTTGGCCTCCATACTACAATTCGGAGATCACTGAAGAAAATGTATTTTTAAAAACATTTCATTTTATTTATGTACATACAATCCTACTTCGTGGAATTCACTTATCGCGGGGGTTTTCTCATCCCCATTAATCGTGAAAAACGAGGGCATTCCGTATACCCCAACACGTGTCAGCTGTGTTTGTTTGTGTGTGTGTGTGCGTGCCTTGTGTCATCACATTATCCTGTATCTGCTTTCCTTGTTTTAGAGATATTCATTTGAGATGAAGTTTAAAACAATTCAGTTCAAAAATAATCATGGTTGGAAGATTTGCTACGTATGTGTAGACAATACACTTTAGGGACATAAATGTGACCATTTAGAGGCAGTCTGGGGTTCTGTAAAAACCAAAGAAATTAGTTAAAAGATCTTCAACTTAACTTTGATACATGGGAGTGATCATTAGATGGAGAAAGAGAAAAATCCTGAGTTGGCAGAGAGAATGAGTTGAGATCAATATAAGGTAGACCATACTGCATATCTGCTGACATCTGCTGACAGTGTGTATTAATCACGTTAGAGATTCACCGACATATGTTCCTGTCAATACTACCATTTGCTGTATTCGCTTGCTATGGGAATAGTCCAATAATGATTGATATACATAATGCAGCCCATGCAAATGGATGGTAATTTGGAATGGGTACCAAACCCTGGTAATAAACTGGCAGTATCGATAAGCTCCACCCTTTACGGTTCTATTAACTTGGGTAGTCTTGGAAAGATTACTCAAGTTCATTTTCAACTTTCTGGCCATATGAATGTTAATTTAGATCTCCTATATCTCCATCCATCCATTCCCTCAGCCACTTCTTCTCACAAGATGAACAGGCGGACTGGACCCTAACCTCATTTGTATTTACTTGGTGTCAGTACAATACCAAAATATGCAGCAGCACATTCCAGCTGTATATTTAATGCGAGTGTTTTTATGTACTGGTGAGTACATTATTTATGATTTTGGTTACCTAAAATTGACAGTCACCAAGAATGAATGGAATCTAATTCAAAAGAACCAACATACTGTATGACTTAGCCATTTAGCTTAACGCCTTTATCACCGGGATTCACTTGGTAAATTACCATTTGACAAACAATAGGCCTTGCAGCAGTCAGGTCTGTCTTTATTCGGCCATGTGTCGAAGAACAGCCTACGAACAGTATGTTACCCCTTAAATACTCAGGAAATCTAAGATTCAGATCTATTGTAACCAAAAAGCAAATTCAATCTTATTTTTGATTAGAACCTTAGTATATGCTGCATTTTCTAAAGAAACAAAAATTATATTAAAACAAAACTAGATACTAGATATTTTGATCCGTTATGTAAACTGGACTTTACTCTCAACTCATTCAAGTGTTTTATTTTTCCATTTATACATAGTAAATACTGACACATTGCTTGGCAAGCACCTTATTAGAGAAGCAATCAAATTTAGTTTAGAGGCATGCAATTCCCTTAATCAAGACTTCTACCGTACTGGTAATTGACCTTTTAACGTTTGCTTTCTCAGCAGCATGCAACATGTCGATATGTCTCATTTTCTTTGACAAAAATGTGATTCAGCAGTGCGATAGCCTAAAGCAGTGGCTGATGGTCCATTTTAAAAGACACATATTCCTGAAGGAATATACAGAGCAAGCAACTTAAACCATGTGCCCTGGGTCTGTTCTCAGGAGACAGAAAAACTGCAATTGTAAGTCTATTCACAGATGTCAGTCTATTTTTTTTAGTCTGGTTCAACATAAGTGACAACATGAAACACCATGCCGGTAGATGACTATGCTGTAGGCATTCTTTCCTATTTCAGTATTGATTCTCTTGGAAGATGTAGTACAAAGGAAAGTTGGCCTTCCCCCACCTTGTCCAAAAAAACAAAACAAAAACAAAAATACTGTAGGTTTAAAAGGCCAACAGATGACTGGAAAGGTGAAACCTGCAATATTCTGGTAGACTTGACATAATCATGGAAGTGTATCTATTGTTATATACAGTAATTTAATATTGAGGTTCTTAATCTAATGTCTGTATAATTGTAGCTCGATACCAGATTTTTTTTTTTTTACGTGAAACATATTACATGTATCATATTACATAACATACTGTATTTGTGAGCCAATCTTGTGTCTTTTAGGAGTGCCTGTGATTGGCCTGATTGATTGGAATTTGGTCAAACTGGTGTGTGAGTGAATAAGTGGCTCGAAAGGCAGTCTGTTATACACACTTGCTCGTTTATTGGATTAAAACTCTTAACAATGGAAGACATTGTTTCCTAATTGCTTATTTTCATACATTTCAAATCCAATATTAAATATAAACATAAACATTATATATATATATATATATATATATATATATATATATATATATATATATATATATATATATATATATATATATATATATATATATATGCCTATTATTTATTTTGGTAACTTAAATGTTCTACTTATAAAACAAAACAGAGCAACATGACAAAATGGTATGCATTGCTTATGTCATCAATTCTCTTGTTATGTGTGCTTGCGTGGGTAATTGTTTCGATATTCTATTTTGGGCAGGTATAGAGATGTCCCCATACAGTACAATTATGGCTTCAATTGATTATTGTTGCTGTGGGAAGGGGTGGCGTTGGCATATTGCTGTCGCCTCCTAAAACAACACCAGCATAATTAAGTACGCAGATGACACCAAAGTCATTGGGCTGATCACTGGTGGGGCTGAGAATATAGGAAAGAGGTGGCAGACCTTGTGGCCTGGTGTTACAGCATCAATCTCCACCTCAACACAGACAAAACCAAAGAACTGATCATAGATCCAAGGTGGCAGGCGGAGCCGCACAAACCACTACTATTCATCAATTGGACCGAGGTGTAGAAGGTGAAAGCCTTCAAATTCCTCCGTACCTACATCAGTGATGATCTCCCCTGGTCCCACAGCACTCAACAGATCATCAAGAAGTCCCAACAAAGACTGCAATTTCTGCGAGGACTGAAGAAATTTGGCATACCAGCAAAGATTCTCAACAACTTCTACAGATGTACAATCCAGTGTCTTCTCCACCTTCATCACGGTCTACTGTAGTACAGCAACTGTACAGCACAAGACAGGAAGGTTCTGCAGCGTGTGATCAAGACCTCACAGCGCATCTGTGGAGCAGCCTTACCATCCCTGCAGGACATTTACCACACCAGGGTTCTGCGGAGGATCCTCACTCTCATCAGGGACAATACTCATCCACAACAAAACCTGTTTGAACTGCTGCCCTCATGCGGGCGCTACAGGAACCTGAGGCCCAGGACTGCCAGGCTGGCAAACAGCTTCTACCCACAGGCCATCTGGATTCTGAACAAATCTCTCAAGCACTAATATGCCTCTTACTGCATGTATAAATAATATTTTTTTCCAACATGATATTTTGCACTATATTAGTAGCACCATTGTTTCTGTTTGTTTTATTGCTATTTATGCTTTTTTTTAAATTGTTATTTTAACTGTTATTTATTTTGTTTGCTCGATTATAGAATGTAGTCTGCTGCCCAGGAAGTGAACAAGAATCAGAATTTTCTGGAACATTTTGGAAATCTACTTTCTTAGTTAGGTGAGACACTGACAAACAACAAGTAAATCATTTAGAGCATTAGTCTTAAATTATTTCTAAAGAGACGAACCTCATTCCTACCCTCATTCCTTCTTATATAGGCATTAATAAGACTGCTGTATACCTCCATCAAAGAAGCTGAAGCAGTGTATTTTTTTTATTTAATGTTTTTATTTTATATTTTAGTCTCACATCAATTTCAAGTTCAGAGCTATAAAAACAAAAAAAAACAAAAAAAAAAACAATGATTGTGTTTTCCAATGTGAAACACTACATGCTGGCAATTGATGAGTACCATTTCAACACTAGATGATTCAAGCACACAAACTAATTCCAAGAAACTTCTTCTTTTCAGACAAAAGTGCTAACCACCACCACTTTGTGCCAACCTTGTTGATAAGAAATATTCAGAGGTATCCCTGGTTTTGAAATCATGGACCTTTTCTTTACAGATCACCATTCAATAAAATCCTTTGTTTGAAAACATTACATTTTTAGTTGTCTTTTTTCGCCTTCTCCTGTATTCATCTTTATTCTTTGGTTTGGGAACTCATTTACTTTAGTTTAAGGCTGCTTTTCCCACCTTATTACTGCCTTTGATTCAAACATTGCTATTGAGCAAGCCCTCGCATTAGTAATGACAAGGCTGTTTGACCCCCCAGGTGGCAGTGTCCTATTAAAAGAACCACTGACAGGGCATAAATGGAGGTAATTGGCAATTTTCTCAACAGGAAACCAAGTGTCTTACATCACCATTTCAGCAATTCTAGGATGAAAGTCATAATTTCAACAGATACATTTTAGAATCTAACACCTAACAGCAATACCAGCTATTATAATTATTAAGTGAACGTATAAATATAATGTAAATAAAAATATTACATTGAAAAGAAGGTCCTTGCAATATAAAATCGGAATGCCTCTTTTTGTCTTTGAGTATAAAGAAAGGACAGTAGCGATGTGTAACCCAATGAAGGCATTTTTGGACTCTGGACGTTTACACACTTAATGTTCAACAAAAATTAAAAGAGGAGTTTTCAAAAATTAAAGAGAATTGAAGTTTGATTACCTCAACATCACAAAATTATGTACTATCTACAAAGTTTGATAACTCACAATGACAGTTGTGCTTCTGCGCACTGAATTTTTATATGTCTTTTCCTCATCAAAGCCAACAATTAACAGTCATAAAATCAGAAAAATTGTGGCAGTAACTAATATTTTTCTGAGGTTACAATGAAAATGAGGAGGGATGTGAATGTACACTCAAGAGGCATATTTGCTAAATGTTCAAAATTGAGAAATCTTGCACCGAGTCAGCCATGTAAACCGCAACGTTTCATGTATTACTTACAAAACTTTACCGTAGAAAATGCTGAAGTGGCGAAAATGTGTGTTTGGGCGCACACAGCCTCAATGTCAGTATGTCCCGCGCAGTT
Organism: Hippichthys cyanospilos; assembly: GCF_059441005.1. NCBI lineage: Eukaryota > Metazoa > Chordata > Actinopteri > Syngnathiformes > Syngnathidae > Hippichthys > Hippichthys cyanospilos. The sequence continues at coordinate 6,930,644 of NC_142374.1, forward strand.
ATGAATACCAGGGTTCCACAGGGACCGATTTGATTGGAGGGACGTGTGTCATTGAGTGTGATTCATAAGCACTTTTTTTTTTTACTTTTTAATGCCGGTTAAATGCCTCTTTTTGGCTCCTTCATTCACTCTCTGACCCTCTAGGATAAGCAGTCAAGATGATGGCTGATGGATGTTTCATGGCCGGAGTCACTGAACGACATCATAAAGGGGGTGTGGTAGCCACAGAGTGAGAAGACGTTTTCCTTGTTTTCCCTGATTAGAAAGGTCGATACCATAAAACACATGTTTAATAAGAAATGAAATCACCAATATGTCAAATGTAATTTATATGCATATATTTAATTAAGGTAAGCGTAAGCAACCGCCGCAGTCATCAACAACAGCCAACAACAGAGATCACGATGCAAAAGTCTTACTTTTATAAGTAATGCCCAGAGGGACATTGCAAGTCAACTGGTCTGTGGAATTGACCAGATGCCATGCTTGCTGATTGTTTGAGTGACTGAAAATAGAACAATTTGCTAGGATTAACATTAGCATAAGCGTCTAGCTTTGTCATGCTACTACTTTGATCATGAAGATATGCACAATGGGCGGCTGCTCCTTTGCAGTTGTCATGAATATAATTATGTGTGTGCCACCCACTATCCTTAAACGAGATACTCCAGCAACATTTTACTCTCACACCTCGAAAAGTTGTCCAACCGCATTTTTTTTCCCTCCTCTGGACATTTATGTTTTATTGTATGTATCATCCATAAATTATCTGTAGCTGTTTATCCTCACTCCTCGCTGGTGTCCATCCCAGCAGCCTTCGTGCAGTAGGCAGATGATGATCTGAACCAGTTGCCAGCTAATCGCAGGGCACACAGTAAGGAACAACCATTCATGCACCCGATCGCACCTAAGGACAATTTAGTGTGTCCAACACACCTGCCATGCGTGTTTTTTTTGGAATGTGGAAGGAAGCCAGAGTGCCCGGAAAGAACCCATGCAGGCTCGGGAAGAACATGCAAACTCCACACAGGAATGCTGGAGCGAGCCGGATTTGAATTTGGGATTCGGATTTGCTAATCAGTCCGTCAGCGAGCTGCTCTCATTGTATTTATGTATTCAATTATTTTTTTTTTTATTAAAATGTGTTCTTTGCAGAATATGTATTGATGTATGATCACATGGGAAAAAATAAAGAAAAAAGAAAGAAATGTTCATTCATTTCATGCAATTTAAGGGAAATTGCTATATTGGGGTACGTAGGGGACCAGGGTTCGAGTTGATCTCCACTATTCGTGAGGATTCAGGACCAGGTGTCGCGCATAACAGATATCTCCACAAAATAGACACTAACTGTTCTTAAGAAACATAGCATGATTTTGCCTTTCCGGCCAGCTTGAGTATAAATTTTCGTCATGCTGCCCCTGAGCTTCAATGAGTTTCACTCCCCTGCTTTAAGGGGACCAACACAAGACAAGAAGAATTCTACTATATCTCTGTTATCGCTCCAGCGGGGTGGGCCACAGCAACATTTATGTTTACGTGTTTAGGTAGAAATGAAGCGTAGAAATGAAACAAGGAGGACGTGACCGGTTTCCTTCCTAGATTGTGTCTCTGTGTTTATTAAACACATCACGTAGACAAAACTTCACTTATTTTAATCATTTCCGCCCGTTCACTCGGTTCGGTCCAAATCTGTCACATTACCAATAAGATATTTTTTACAAGCTTCTTCTTTTCCCAAAATGTAATGAAATTACATTTACATTCTGTGGAAATAATATTTATACCAAAGTGCAACTTAATGACATCAACTCTCTTCTAATTTGGTCCTCTATGCTATATATTTTGGCCTTGTCTACATGTAGCCAGGGTTATATCGCCGATTTGCCCCATTTGCTATATGTGGCCGGGCTTTTTTTTTTCCATCAAAATCGAATGCTCCAAAACCTCCGACCAAAGTGGAGATTTGCCCAAGCCTCTAGTTTCGTGGTTGCGTGTGACCAGGTTCAACGGAGATTTGCATCTACATGCTTCTCTTTTTCCCGCCGAAGACACGGATATCAATTACGTCAGAGGCGGAAGTTCTTTCTCATTGTACAGAATATGAGACATTACTGCCACCTAGCGACTTGGAATGCTTGTACAAACATTTGAAACCGCACTTTGCGTTTTCATAAAGATGCAACTTTTTTTATTGAATAAACAAACAACAATGACGAGAGGGAGACGGATTGTTACGTTTTGACAAGGCCTTGGTAAATGGATGGACTTTTACTTATATAGTGCTTTTCTATCTTGGGTACTCAAAGCGCTTTGCACTAGCTAGTCATTTACCTACTGATGAGGCTGAATCAGGAGCGATTGGGGGTTCAGTGTCTCGCGCAAGGACAGTTTGACATGGTCTTGCTGGTCAGGAGATCGAACCCACAGCCTCTCAGCTGGGAGACGACCACTCTACCACCAATTCATGCCGCCCCTTAGTTTATGTAATTGATACAGTTAGCAGAAATGACAAATGAAATATTTTGTTACATGTTACAACACGCCTCTTAACAAACAGAACGAACAGAGCATTTCAAAGCAAGGCCTTGTAAATTAAAACGGAGGTCTCATACGACCGCGCTAGTACAACCGGAAAACAAAGGTGCAAATAAGTGCCAATACTGTACCGTTATCCACCATTCACTGACCAGTTTAGGCAGAAATGAACCGTAAATGATTACACCGCGACCGGTTTTCTTCCCACATTGCGTCTGAGAAGTGCCAGCCTTGGCACGCTCTTTTGCATCGCCGACCCGGAAACTCTCAGTCCACTACTTCCGTGTTCTCTTTTCCACCAAAATAATGCAGCATAAATTACATCTCAATATGTATTGTTTTACATAACATAAATATAACAGTAGTGTGAATAAATAATAATAATTTATCTTTGAATGATTACAATCAATATATTGTTAGAAACCGAAATTGTAACCAGATTCCTCCAATTTCAAACTTTGGTAACAGAAGCTAGCTCTTCAGATATGGAATGTCATTGTCCTGGTGGTAAGAAGCCGAGAAGCTCCGACTAACATCTTGTTGTCTTTTGACAATGGTGGTTTGACTTGGCAGACTAAAATGTATTGTGAGGGTGTTCTGGAAAGGTCTGGCAAAATCCCCCAACAGAAAGAGTTTCAACACCCATATCCGGCAGAAGTTCATCAAGGGAGGAAGAGGACATTGAGTCCAAGTGGACCATGTTCACCTCCACATTTTCACCATACCCGGTTATGGACACATGCGCGCTTATGCCATTAAGCTGAAGAAGGAGACCTACCGGGCCAACCCCTAACTCAAGCTGGATAAAAGGCTATAGCAGATACCAGGAAGGACATATGAGATCCCTTTGTAGAAAAGTGGGCCCAGCTAAGATGCTGCGCCACTGCAGAAACAAAACTCACTTTTTCTTAGTCTATAAATGTACACCATCAAGATACATTCCAGCAAACACACACACTTGCACACATGCTGGCAGTCTTAATTTGAATACCCTGTATGCACCTCTCAATTTACAGAGGCATTTTCATTAGACTCACCTGTTTCAGAAGATTGATGATGCTTAGTGCATGGTTATAAATCTTACTATCCCCCTAATTCCGGAAATATAATGAATCTTACCTCCCTTGTACATTTTTATAGCACATCTAAATGTATGAAAATATCATTGTCATCATTGTCATTGTCTCAGAAAATATTTTCTTGCACTCTTGCATTTTATTGGCACGCTGCAAAATATTGGTCGGTGGAGGCCAATTTTGACATCATTAGTCTACCATCAAGAAGAAACTTCAAAATTTACTTACATATTGCTTACATGATTTTATGAGTGACATTAGTAAAAGTTAATTACAAGTTACTTAGTTATTTTCAGCAGACAACCTTAATTAATTAAAATAAAAAGTCAATTTTGCCTACACAGTATTTGACTTAAGTGAATTTTTAACAGTTTCGAATTTTGAACAAGTGGCTTTTTTTTTTTTTTTTTGCAATGTGCAATTTGAAGAAAAAAAATGGTGCTATTCATTTCCATTCAGCTCTCAACCCATCATGTCTGCTGTCTAATGACATAAACACATGGCTGTGGAGCTGACTGGAGAATTCTGATCAATAAACAAATGTGCATGGGAGAATAGAATGCAAGGGCGGGAGATAGCAGCCAGCCTTGTTTGCATAACATCCAGATCAACCTTCTAAGGCCACTGCTAAAGATGATGGCATTCATTTCTGCTCGGGCTGACTCCAATTTACTTTTGCCTTTAGTCTCTCCTTTTTCCTCTGGGGATTCCTCACAGCCAACAGTCAATTCTTACTGAGGTGACAACTACTCCAAGTTGTCATCCATTTTGCGAAGGAGTTCAGGAATCGCACTCGGCCTGCGATTGAACTCACACGGTGCCTGGGTGATTGTCGACAGCCCTCAAGATTTTCTGTCATGGCGGGCTGCTGCCCGTTTGCCCGATGTGCGGCCAACATCTTCAGAACGTTGCAATCTTCAACCTCCTCAATGGAAAGAATAGACAGAGAAACGATCCTACACTCCTCCAAGGTCCATCCAGCCAAAAATGTTCCATCTGCGGAGGCGAGTTTTCCATTACTTGTAAAAATTTGATTGCATTGTGAGACCAGCTGGTCAATTCTATGATTTTTAGAATCCAAAGACAAATGCAGCTAGAGGTTTGGTTTAAACAGCTCCCCTTTTTTTACACACACGTTTCCTAATGTACATGTGATTGTGTGCCTTTTTGCAGTTAAGAATAGATTGTGATTCATCTCATTTACTGCTATATATTATACTTAAACTATTATTTTATGACTATTATACTGACTTCTTTAGGAGTTTTCAACCTCTTCTGTCATGTAAGATATTACATGGCACCCGTTTATTCTATTTAACTGTCTTTGCACTTCACTGTACTCCTTGAAAAGAAGTTGTGCCACCACATATTGTGATTGGAGAATCTCCCACATGATATTTATTTATTTATTTGTTTATTGTGTGTTTATTTAGTGTTCATCTGTTCACAAGACTCTGGTCATATTGCTAAAAATCTTGTCACATTGCTAACATGTTAATAGACCCGTGATTATCAGCAGAAGTGAAATTCAATACATTATAATAACATAAACTATATATAGTATATAGAAGTATATATATATATAGAAGCACAAAGAGCCTCTGAGGCAGCTCATTCAAGGATACAAATTTGAAAATCTGCACAGCTTCATTGGAATGGCATTAAAAAAAAAACAAAAAAAAACAATACCTGGGCATATCTTTTGTATTTATCATTTGTGTCACGGTCATTTTTATGTACTTGTCTTACTGGTGTGGATTATTATAAAACTGGATAAAGTACATTCGATGTATGTGAGCAATGACAGCAAATTGCATTATCATGCATTGTTATTTCCCAGCTTACTTTGGAAATCATTCAATGATAATTAGTTTTAAAATATAATAATATTTTATGCATTTCCAACTCGACATATGCAGAAAGACCAATCTTTAAACTGCAATTACTGGCAAGATAATGACATAATTACTGTAGATGACAGGAGAAGAAATTGGGAGCTTTTTCTTCTGTGTAATGACCCAAGTGATAAGGGAGGATTAAAGCAAGAGCAAAAGGGTCGAAGAGGATTAGTGAAAAGAAAACAAAGACTGTCTATGCCATTGATATGCTAATAACGGTTTAATCTTTGCCCTAATTACTATGTGAGTTCGCTGTTGATTGTTTGTGAGAACACGTATTTAGCCATATTTGGTCTGTACATTTCATGTGTGCATACTGAAGATTTTTCGGACAGAAGAGAAATGTATCAAACATTATTCAACACCAAATAGTTTGATAATTATTCAAACAAACATTACTGATTATTATGAAGATTATTACAAAGAAAAAAAAAGAAAAATGAAAGATGAAAAATATTCTGCTTGCAAAATTGGATGCAACGTACTAATACCAACATTTTAGTTGAGATATGTTTTCATTACAACAAAATGAAACAATACATCAAAAAATAAGCTTGTATCATCTAGGTCAACAAATGGGTAATGAGCTACTTGTCAAGTGTGCAACAGCAGCTATGACATTCTTGACTTGCTGACTCTGCACTCAGTTTGATGGCATGCTGAGTAAGTCAGCAGGGGAAACATTACAGAAGTACCTTCTAACATAGATTAAAACAACATGGTTCCAACTTCAAGACAATACATCCTCCCACCTACACATGCGATGTGGTAGTCACGGCTACAGTTCTGAGTTGTTGACGAAGATTTGCCTTGCACAGAGATGTCCCTTGTGGAATTTCTAGAAAAAAAAAAAAAAAAGCATGGTCATACAACCTCCTTAAAGGAATAGCGTGTAAGATTTAGACAGTTTTTCATTACAGACAGCAGGAGGTGCTGGAGGGTGCTGAATTTGACATTGTCCGTAGCTATAACAAAAATGGCTGCCTCCAGAGAAGTACCACCCACCATGTAATATCATTTAATGATAACTAGATCTATGATTATATTTAAAACATACTGGTGGTCATTTAGAACACACTCATGTGCAAGTTTTTGAAATTTAAAATCATTTCATTTATTCCTTTTTAATAAAAACCGGTCAAAATCTTACACACTGTCCCTTAAGGTCTCGACTTTCATTTCCCAGCGGCGAAACGGTGAATGAAAATAGGGGATTAGTAGAATATGCGCACCATTGTTAAGGTGTGTATACCGTATATGTCAAGCAAGCTAACACCTTCCTGGAGTTCCTTGTCTCAAATGTCATTTCACAAATGATTTATAGAACGGACATAGCAACTAATAAAGGTCAAAACCACCGCGTAACCCTTCAGCACAATTTTGAACAGATGCCAGATAGACGCACAGCCATGTAGAATACGGTCACCACTGTTCCGTTATTGGACATACTCTACATGCGCTTCCTTATCTCATGGTAGATACTCCTTTCAGTCGAACATCGGCAAAGAATCCAAATGCAATTAATCATCGGTTCCGGGGTCTTTTCCTTTTGATGGCATGCTTTCATTGCTGCATTAAAGCAAGTTTTGTCATGACGGTATTCATTTGCATATATTAGAGAATCCCCTTCCAGCCCCCATTGCAGATAGTGAGTGGAATAATTGTTTTAAAAAAAAGGTCAAATAAGCGAAATGGTCATGGCAGCACTGCACAATTACAAATCCACTTCCAGAGCCTTACAGTATTTCTGAATTTCCATGTTTTATCGACATTTTATTTCCACGTTTTAATATTGTCCTGGACATTACACAAATTTTTTATGGCTCTGACCTGCACAAATTTTTACGGTAGTGCCATTATACCCTTGTGTTGCTTCCGATAATCCCAGCATTGATATTTCCGCAACATCACGTTCTTTTTGTGTTTGATACAAAATATCTACTCATAACTAAATATGCTGACAAGATCACAATCACTGTTTATTTGAACATGTATGGTAACATATTTAACATGATTTGAGAATCTTCACACAAGAAAGATTTATAAAATGCAGTAAAGAAAACAGCATTTAGTTAGCAAATATTTTGCTTCATGTAAATCACCCAAGTGCCGGTGCGTTGTTCAATGTACTGAGGCTAGCTTTACGACCGACTCGCTACAACAAGCATGTTGAAGGTCACGTAAAATCAAATACTGAAGTGAAAACACACAATGCGTGTGCCAATGTATTTTCATTTAATTGAATTACAGTGACATGATTTACTGGTCATTGATGCACACCGCCAACACATCTAGCTCAGACTCCTGAATTCATCAAAACTGTGCTAGTATAAAGAACTTGACAAAATTCTCACCCACATACAAATAAAGGCAAATAGGCTAATGAATAAGACATTTTATTTAATAAAAAATAATAATTAATATTAAAAAATTGCTGTGAATTTTTCAACAATTTTTCGACTGTTTGATACATCTGGTAAATTGATGTAATGCAGATACAAATGTCCTGTTTTTAGTGGTGTATTACATTATTGTTACTTTTGGTATTATTTTGACTTCTGTCAACACCATCAATGCTACATAGGCATGAACTGTGTTCAGCTAGTTTGTGTAATTTATGTGTTTTGAAGTTTCTACTTGCATTTTTATTTCATAGTACAGCACTTTGAATACTGCCTTTTTAAATACGCTTTATAAATAAATATAATTTATAAATACATTTGACCTGACTTGATGGGCAACAACCTAATATGTGAGTAAGCTAATTATTCGATATAGTGTGTACCAAACTGTTTTTTATTTTTACTTTATAGTGTAGAGGCCACTTCTTGGGGGTTGTGGGGTGTAGGTGAAGTCTGTCTCAGTGGACTTTGGGAGAAAGGCAGATTGCACTTGGGACTGGCCGCGCGAGTCAGTCACAGGGCACTAATAGACACTGACACCAATTCACACTCACAAGCAATCGTTCAGTGAATCCACATTGTCTGCACCAGTGAAATGTACCACTACACCATCATATGCGCCCACTTTGACAGATTGCTTAAAAATATAAGTATGCAGGAACCTAATGCCCACTCCCACAGCCATAAATAAAGGATGACAAAACTCAAATTAGCTTATTTCCATATAAATCGCTCTTGCTGTTCATTCATTCTTTAGACATGGGAATGGGGGACAGCGAATGAAAACAGTCCATTTCTCCACCTGTAAAATTGAAACTATGGTTGGAGTTGATAGGAGGGGAGCAATTGTGTTTGGAAGTCTCAGCAGATTGTCTAAACCAAATGAATGTGAGATGACAAAAAGTGACTGAAGTCATCAATTTACAAGTTCTGAGTCATACAGCAAAATTGGTTGAAATAAAGGAGGTGGATGTACACTGCTGTTTCCATGAATATATGTGCATCATCATTATCAGTTGAATCGGCCATGCTAAAGAGACACGTTTTAATTCACAGGAATATGAGGGAAGCAAGAAAGTTGTCTCCCCAAAATTGCAGAATCCTGCAGCATCCAGGCACATGGTGCATTTATTTTGGTAACTTATTGCATCTATCAGATGGGACAGAGATACTACATTGATTAATTTGCTCAGCCATGAAGTGAGCACCCATCAATTAAATACACCTGTAATGGCACACTTGGAGTATAAAGTTTACCAGGTTCTGGAAATATTATCGAAAAGTACCGGGCTCTTTACTGACAGGACAAAGGCCATGCTCAAAATACTTAAACAATTTGTTTTGAGTAAATAACAAAAGCCAGCAAGCAAGTGGAAGTTGGCAAATCATTTAGTAATGAAACATGCAGTGTGTTGTGAATCAGCCAAAAACGAGCCATTTCTAATCTGTGAGTTAGCTCTGCATGTTCTGTTTCCGCGGTAGCGTGTCAATCCTACAATAAAAGCACATTTTAAGAAGAAACATTGGAATTTCAAAAGAAAGTTGGCTGCATACAGTGAAACATCTTACAACTGACAGTGAAACATCTTACAACTGTAAGACAGACTGTTGATATAACGTGGGGGCGGGGTAATAGTATTGCGAGTATCACAATAACTTTTGACTTACTGTTCAAACTCGGGGCAGCAATGTTTGAAAGCATACCCGAGGGAGGAATAGGAACTCCGAATTTGATGGGTGTTTCAATTTAAACTTCCAACTTTGAACTTGGAGCCTTCGAGTATAAATGAAACACAGAAATAGTCAAATCATCAAACACATGACCAGTCTATGCAGTCAAGTCACATTAACAAGAATCTTCTTCTCTGCACTAGATATACTAACCCTGTAGTTCCCTCAAGAATGGTGAAGAAATTCGCTCTAGCCAATTGGATGCAAACTGAAAGAGCGATGGACTAAGCTGTGAATAGGTGCATGTCGCTTTTCACCCAGCCATTACTGTTTGCATTCACGTTCTTGAGTGTGGGATGACAGTAATTAGAAGGGAATGGACACATGGAGACAATGACTAGACGGAATAGATACAGAAACCAGTGGCAAGAGGTAATTAGCAGTCTGCTCAGCCTCAAATTACTAGTGTCAAGGATTGACATGCAAAGTTGACAACTGATCATTCCGCTCAATGCAAATGTGTATTTTTGTACATCTTGACAAAACTAGACTAAAATGTTGTTTGTGTTTACATTTGCAGCCAGAATTCAGCAATTTACTTTTAATTAATGCAGTGCAATATTTCAATTTTGGAACACATGATAAAAGATTTCAACAAACGACAGAGTATAGTTGTGAACATGCCACAGCCAAATAGCCAATGTTCCTGTCATTGTATCCCTTAGTACTTTAAACTGAGTCGCAAGTAAAAAGACCCAGGGAAAAATTTGTGGTCTGTCTGGACTCTCCCAAATGCCTTATGCATTCATCTGGGCATCCACCTGTGTGGTCGATAGTGCAGTGATTTTTACAGCAGTGTCAATACAAACTGCTCTTAGGGAAGATTTATTTCCAGACAGATCTGTGGTGCTACATGGTAGCAATGGGCATTTGTCTTTTGTCAATTGCATCATGTGTGATTTAAATATAAAGACTTATAATATATAAAATACAAATAATTTGGGCTGCTTCTTCAAACCATTTTCCATGGCATTTCTTTCTAAGTTTCAAACTTAGAAAGATCATTGATTCCCTAAGTAAATCACTGATTCTGTTTGTGCATTGGTCTAAAGTATATAATATTTAATATTTAATAATATATCTAAAGTATATAATATTTCCATTTTACACACACACATATATATAATATATATATATATATATATATATATATATATATATAAATGACACGGAATAGCATTTCAGCATGTTCTGGATCATCACCAGGGCTAGTCCTGGTGGGACCTGCCAGGAACACCCCACCCGGGAGGCTTATAGAAAGTATCCAGATAAGATGCCCGAGCGAATATCCTGTGGCTTGTTTCACCCTATCCCTGAGGGAGAGCACATATTTCGGAAAAGCACTCATCTTGTCCACTTGTAACTAGGATCTTCTATTTTCTGTCATCACTCCACATCTCATGACCATACGTAGGTGAGGGTAGGAACATTGATCGACCAGTAAATCTAGACGAGGGGTCTCAAACTAAATTCAAGGGAAGGCTGCAGCAGATTAAGTCCATGTCTCTAGTCTATATCAAGTATTTCACAAAAATACTTAAAAAGTATTACTAATCCACTCTTTTGACTCTTTCTTGATAACATGAACAAGACTGGTGACTGGATCGTTTTTTTCACATTTCTTTTGTTCTCATTATTCCTCACCATGTGTCGTTTAGTAGGACTTTAGATTTTTTGTGCATCACAACTATCTCCGTGCATTTAAGACAAGGCCTCCGTGCTAAAATAAACATATGAATAAATAAATAAAAATGTAATCCATATCCTGTTTTTCTTTTCCCTTTTTTCACAGCAGGTTTTGAACAAGACATAACTGGGACTGCTTGACAGAAAAAATGTTCCTCCCACTTGGTGTCAGCTTCGAATTAGATTGTGCCCAAAGCTGTCATGAGCCTGTGCAACAGTAGCCCACAAGTGATTTAAAAAAAAAAAAAAAAAGACAGGGAGCTACACAAAATGCCCAGGGCAAAGACAAGGCATTAAAAAAAAAAAAAAAAAAAAAAAAGTGAGGGTGGCACTAACAATATAATTTAACATCAAATAGGGGGGGGCGCAACATAAATTCCGGCAGGCTGAAGTTTAGCTCCTGGACCGTAGGTTGGAGACCTCTGAGCTAGAGACCAAAGAGTTTCCTTTTGGCTCAACTTCTTTACCACAACAACATTATAAATAGTCTGCATCACAGACTGCCTGTCGATCTCTCACTTGATTTCTCCCTCACTCGTGATCAAGACCCCAAGATACTGGACCTCTTGGTCTTAGAACAGGAGCTCATCCCTGAAACAAAGTGGGCAGTTCACTCTTTTTCAACAGAGTACCATGGTGTCAGATTTGGAAGTGCTGATTCCCATTCCAGTTGCTTGTCAGTGAAGCACTTCAACTAAGAGTTGAAATTGTGGTTTGAGAAGCCAACAGAATCACGGCATCTACAAAAAAGCAAGTAATCATCCCTTGACTGCAGAAATTCATCCTTCCGCCAATTAAAATGAACAGAACATTAACTTTACCATAATAGGCTCTGAAAGAAAGAAGAAAATGCATAGCTTCACCAGCAGAAAATACACCTGTGGAGTAGCCCAGTTACAGTCCCCATTGACATGGTGTAGCATGACCTCAAGATTGTGACTATCAGATATCGGAAGGATATTGTTGATTATTGTTGATTGATATTGTTGATCTGAAATTTGTAAAGACGGATGGTTCTAAAGTTTTACTGTGCAGGTTTGGTTTATGGCTACAGGAAACAGTTGTTTGTTACTGCTGTTATAATGAGATCAACTTATCATTGTTTATTATTTATACTGTTTTTAATTAAACCAAAACTTTAACCTAAAATACCAACGACAAATGTTTCTGCTCCTGTGCTAACATCAGTCTTAGTCGCATTCATTTCTGCTGCCTCTGGTGCCAGCTCCATGGAGCAAACCAGCCAGGGAGGACTGTTGCACTCAGAGTATTTGCAATCACGAGCTGTCCATGTATTGCGAGATGACAGAACAAATCAAACTCTGCAACCAAACTCTCCTTATTAGGTGAGTTCTGCTCAATAAAGTTGTGAGGCTGTCTATGTTCTCGAGAGATACATTGAACAATTCCGACTGCTCTGCTAATGCACACCATTTTCTGCCTCTCCTCATCTAGTATTACGAATGTTATTAGATATTTAAAGTGCCGTGTATACGATCAAAAGAAATTGTCGTTTGATGTATTTTCTGATTTAATATACATTTTCTTATTAGATGCAACTCTACAGACTATATATCTCTCAGTTAAGTTTTTTTTTTGGTCGTCTTGCCAAATAGCTCATTGACAAAAACCCCCGTTTGTTCTTTGGCATGTTTGTGACAAGGGTTCGTGTTTGGCTGCGCTTATTAAAGCCACTGACAAATGTTGATACGAAGACCGATGACAAGCCAGTGCTTTGCATCCGACCAAGGTCTGCTTCTTTCCTCGCTTACTCTCACCTAGTTAATCAATCAATAGCTCACGTTTCTTGCAGCCGTACATACGGAGTATATACAGCAGTATAATTGATAAATAGCCCATAAGTAGGGCTGAATTTGAGAAGTAAGATAAGAAAAAAAATCTTCAATCAAAGACCTTGGGGCAACGGTCAAGCCACTAGCTCACATAAAAAGAGTCATGTAGTTATAAGTTAATAGATGAATGAAAATGATCTGTGCTCAGCCATGAGCTCTTTGAGACTTTAATTTGCATGAGTACTATATTTTGTATTTGCCTTCGAGTGTGATGGATGATTCCCCAGACTCTGATGAAATGGAATGCATCAGTTAATTAGTTTTCCCGAGACAATGCCATGAACCCTCCTACGAGCTATCAGCACAAGATTCCATCTTGTTGTCACAAAAGGTGCAGAATTTTCTTCCAGCCTAGCACATATATTCAAGACTAGCATTTGCAGATTAAAAATGCATTCAAAGGAAAGTTTGGATTTTTTTTTTTTTTTTTTACACCAAAATGCAATGCTGGTGGTTATTTCTGCATATTATTTTCCCAAGTCAGTTTATGAGAGTTGTTAATAAAGCCAAGTGTATGTTTTCTATGTGACGACATAATGTTAGAATACATTTGTATGAATGTGTTTTATTAAAACAATATGATGTAAACCTATCCTCTCCTGATGGTAGAAGTTAAATTAAGATGATGTCGACAACATACAAGAACATTGCTTAAAAAGTGAAAGAGCCCTGTAAAATAAAGTCAAAGATGTGTTATTCCGAAACACAATTTTCATTTTACATTTTTCTTGTTAATAGCTCCATAGCTGTTCATTGAGAAAGGCACATTATCCAAACATTAGGGCTAGTAATTAATTTCAAATAAAAACTAAACTTATGTCAATGAACCAATGCTTCATTTCTCGGTTAATTTTACACTCCATGTCAAGGTTGCTCACCTCTTCCTCCACGGAGCTGTGAATGCAATCACGTGGTAACTAGAGAGAAAACAAGGAGTTTCTCTGCCTCAATGTGGCATTGTTCGGTCAAGGTGTCCTTTCGCTGGTTAGTCCAAGGGCAACTGGCTCCTCCGTGCAGCTTCCTTCTCAACTATAGATCTATGGCATTTTAATAACGTGCAGGGTTGCGGTCTATCACTGCTAAATCATTTAGCAACATTGATATCAAGCAGGAGTTAATTTATTAACAACCAAAGCTGATAAATCAGTGATGTTCCAAAGTCATTCTTAACATCAGGGACCATTTGACATTGATTTGGTTTATTATTTATTAAAAGTGTATATACACCAATGTAACTGTCCAGGGGAAAATATTAAGGTACAACATTCACTAGTTGCCGGAGTTTTTGGAGTAGTTTTACTTTCACTTGTGTTATATTATTCTGAAGTAACAGCACTTTGGAAGGGCACGGCATGGAATGGTCATGTCCCTAGCCAGTGCCGGTGGATGTCCCAGGGCATTGGAACTATGTCAACTGAACCCCCAGTTGCTACTGATGCAGTGTCATCGGTAGTTAAGTATTCAGTATAGAATTCCTTGAGGAAAAGCGCTATGCATGATAGCTTTTTTTAGTTTGGACTTTTATTGATTTGAAGCACATTGAGTTATCTTGTGCATCAACTACAATATGTAAACAACGTTGCCTTGCCTTCCAAAGACACACCGTGTAACTGGTAACTATAACAACGTAATAATTATAATACAAATGAAAATCATTGATCAATTTTCAAGATTTAAACAGACACTTTCCATGCGAGCTGATGTCATATGGAATCTCATTAACAATGTTAGAGCTTGTTAAGAGTGGCAGCATGTATTACAAATGGGTATCGCACAACATCAGCAAACAATTTAGCACTGCTGTTTTGGTAATTAGCGGCATGAATTAGCTAACGCCGTCTACTGAAGCATAAAATGTGCATCCCACAGAAACTATGGATGCAACATCGCTGAGTGAGCGAAAGAAGGGTCAAGAATACTGTCACCAGTTTATCAAATGAGGATGGAAAATGAGGTAGCAACTCGTTGGCTAATGGGTTTGGAAGATACCGTGAATTCCCAAAGCTGACTATCTACATTAAGATCATGCATCCCAATGTGAGATAAACTCATTTTATATGAAGGTGGCGAGGTGTAAAAAAGGGAATGAAGTATAATATTATCCAGTCATCATAAATAATTTTACATTTGATTAGGGTTTGACACTCCTATTTGTCAATGACAAATCTTTTCAGTATCAAAAACAAATACTTAGTCTAATCAAATGATTTAAATACATGCCTTTGGGAAAAAAATACTGTAATTGTATTTGTCTAAATCAAATAATATCTAATCTAATCTAATCACATCCTCTCCACTGCACATTAGAGTGATATGAATGTCAAAAAGATGGAATGTATTTCAGTCACTGCTGCTTCCAGGTAATTACATTTTACCTGGGCTAGCAAGGGGGTGGCAAGAGTTTTGGTGGTAAGGTCAAAGAATATAACAGTGCCACAAATACAGAAATGCTCAGGTTTACAAACACCGACAAACAAGGGTGAGTGTGCATGCATTTGTTCGCCGGCGTGTATTTAGTAGTCGTGAACGCTGAATTACTAATAATTCAGTGTTCATTTTCTGTATTCCATAGCACATTTTATGCAGGCCATGTGAATTCACGTTGAGCACTAATCAATCGGTGTGAGCTGCGTGGTAAAACATTTCCTCTTCCACAAATTATTATTTTGAGAGTTGGCTCATACCGATAGCTTGCTATTAATCAACTATTCAGATTATATATAAAATATAGGTAGTAGCTGCATTTATGTTGTTGAAAATTCTTTTTTAACATGGAGCAAACACCTCCTTGAAATGTAACATCTCAGTGATGGGGCCCCACAAAGATTAAATAACCTCCATTATATTACTGCTTGATTGTTTTCCTTTATTTTTTTAATGGTATTTACAAACTTAAAAAAAGCAAGACCTTCATTAATACATTTATATTGATTAACGACCGTATTCACAAACACATAAAATTTGACTTCCCCTGGCACGAAAACCAAGAGACACCCATTTTTACCCTAAGCTTTTTACCCTTTTTGCGACCATCAATGTCAATGTCAATTGATAATTGTAAATTATCAATGTGTCAGGCCACGACAACCTAATGGGCTCCACAACCCCCAAACAGGTGCAACACTGCCCCAGACATGGTAGGTTAGACTTGCGCTGGCACGAAAATGAAGATGCACCGTTTCTTCGCCAAGCTCACAAGCATCGCTCTGCTAAAATAGGGCTGAATGTTAATTTGTTTGCAATTGCCTTTTCTTGTGACCTGACAGGTCATCCGTTTTACAACCAATGCTCAACCAAAAAAAAAAAAAAAAAGGTTCTTCAAGAAACTAATACCAACATACTCTTTATGGGTCCAAGTAGAATAACAGCTTTTTTGATTGATCACTATTTGATAAATATTTAATCAAGCACGCATAAATCACTCGGTATAATTAAATTCCTTATCCCAGGCTTTCTGTAACAAACATTTGTTTGCTGCAAATTGGCTCCACTGCATCACTTTTAGTTCCCAGTGTTTGTTGTGGGCTTTCTTTGTGCAAAATCACTTAATCACTTGAGAATCCCGGTCTCACTTTATTTGGCCAACACAAAGTGGAACAATTGCTCATGAAAGCTGATGATAGATTAAAGTGCAATCACTCTGCATTGTGCTGAGATCTGCCTTGGATAGGTTCTCTGCCAGGGGCGCTGCTGACATAAAACTATTCTGTGCACAGGCCCTCCATTACCGTGGTCTGCTACAATGAGCCCATGGCCTATTATTAGGCTACAGAGATATATTAAAAATAAAAACACAACCGCGCAAATTCTGTAGCGGAGCATATATGCACCAGTTTCTTATCTTTCATCAAATTATAATCTCAGCAGGAATGTAACTGATCATGGCCAATACCCAAACTATTCTTTGCCTTCCTTACTTACATAACTCGGTGTTCATTGTTTGTGAGCTCGATTACTTACCGGTTTCATTAAATAAAAATGTACAACATACCGTATTCTGTGTCTGTGCAGAAGACCACTGGTGGCCGATGACATCTTGCTACGGTAATTCCAATGGGACAAATTACATTACCGCCATTAAATGAGTTGAATATGCTCATTTAGGAAAACGAATTTAGGTAAAAAGAATTCTAACTAAGTGCTTTGAATTGTTTTTTTAGACTTTTTCTTTTTTTTTTTAATAATAACATCAAACTGCACCCAAGTTGTATCTGGATCAATTGTTAATTTTGCCTTTATTACAGGTTGTCTGTCGGTCAGTCTTCTTTGTTTGGCCAAATGAATTATACTTCATCCCTCACTATTATTTGTTAGTATAATAGAATAGGTTAAAAAAAATAAATAAATAAAAACAGGACATTAGAACAGGAACACATTCGCAATTTAAATTTTTCTTCCCATTTCAATTTAGGTTATGTTGATAATTATATTAATGGTGTATAGTCTGATTAATTATTTACTGGATCAAAGTCTATTTCAATATTTAATCCAAACATTTTTTATATGTATAAATATTAAACAGACACAGTGATTTCCAACTATAAAGGTGAAACATCTAACATTGTAACTATACTAATTTAGAGTTAAAAAAACATCCTGTTAAAGTATCACAATTGGTGACTGGACCCAATAGACTGGGAAGGATAAAGAGAAATGAGTTAAACACAGGTACAAAGACGAGGTAGGTAGGAAGTTGAGGCTGGCTTGCTCATTAACAGTCAGGAGAAACAGAGGGCTGATAGAAGGAGTCAACCAAGAGCAGGAATTCTAATCAGGGGCAGGCAGAATCTTGGTCAAGCAGGGAGAGTAGGTCTTCTTTACCAGGGCAGCAAGAGTTCAGGTAGTCAGGGGCAGACAAAGTTGATATCTGGGCAGGCTAAACAGGGAGCTATGCAGGAGAGCTTAGTATAAAGCCAATCTGGAAAATGGAACGTGGACAGCCAGGTTTAAATACAGTACACGGGGGAGTAATTGCTTGCACCTGGTGGTGATTGGGCTAATTGAATGGAATGTGGTCTGGCTGGTAGATAAGGAAGGATAAACTGACTAAGCTAACTGACTTAAGCGACATTAAAAATCCTCATTATAAATTACCTCCAGCAGCAACGTTTCCAATTTTCTTTACAATGTTGAAATCATTATTAACTCTTAAATATTTTAATCCCTGAAAGAAAAAGTAACTTGGGTAACTCGTGACTCTACCGAGATATTAATATTGGAAATAAACATATTACTTTCAAAAGTAAGCAACTAGCAATGAAAAATCTACTACAAAAATCTACTAACTTCCCCACTTATGTCTGTGGGTCCAAAATACACGGCCTGCCTTCGCCTCCTTATTTCGTCATTCAGGCTACTGCTTCTCCATATACCTGATATGTCTTATGGGCAACAAAAACACACTACTGTACTGCAACAAGGTGAATGAGTATACAATAGAATATATGCTATTTAAAAAATAAATATATATTTAAAAAGAAAGAAAACTTCACAGGCTGTATTTATCATGTTTCCACACTGTGTGTTCCTTTTAATGTTGTTTTGGGCATAACATAGATTCAGGGTTTCCTTCATTGGGGGGGTAGCGGAGTTAGGGGCTGAACAACTGCATTCCGTCAGTCGTCATCATCTGACTATTTAGATGCAGGCGGAGCAGGAGGACGACAGTGAAAATTATTTGCCAATCTGTCTGTGCAAGCTTGTGTTCCTATGCCTCCTGCCATTGATCTCCGGGTTTTGGTGAACTTGCTTTGCTACTTTTGCTACTATTGCAAGTTCTATGTTTTGTTGTTACTTTTAGACTAGTAATCCGACGACGTCCGCCCCCCTGCCCTTGGTTTCTTTGGTTGGTGCTTTCACATGAGCTTTTTCTCTGTTGCTTTTGGTTGTTACTTTTCTGTAAAATTTCCTAGTTTGTTTTTCCTAGTTTGTTTTTTTTGGTTGTGACTTTAAAAAGTTTAATACCCATATTACGTGCTATGTGCACATTGTGTTAATAAATTTGCAAATTTCGTTCCTCTGCCTGGTTTCAGTCCATTTGGGTGGGGTTCAAGGTCATTATTCTCCGAATTACAAGCGTATTCTATTGTAAACCTTTGCAATAACTTAAGACAAAATACAATATATTTTTGGGATGGATTTTAATCCCTTTATAATTTAGCTTCAGAGTATAGTGATGCATTGCGAAAACAGAGTGCATTTCACAATTTCAATGTTAACATTAAAATTAAATTTGTCGGCTTGGTTAGGGACACATGTTTCAAAAATAGATGGTATCGGTGGGGCTAACGTTAGCAGATAGCCTACATCATTCAGATGTTTAACGTTCTGTCCAACACGAGTTTTGTATGGCTTCATCTTGATACACATTAAGCAGAACTATTTATAGACTATTATTAATAGCAATTGTACAGTGAAGATTAGCGTTAACTGACCTTGCCATGTATGCTGGTTGCGACAGGGGCCTTGCTGACAAGGTTTCAAAATGCTGGTCAATCCACTGTGGAAAGCGGCAGCATTATCTCCTAACAAATCTTCTAACTTCTTGATGTCAGTGAGAGAGTGCAATTCTTTCGGGTGTTTTTTTTTTCGCTAAATTCATGCTACTATATGGTTTGTAAAATTACTGGTCCTATTTTGCAAATTGGACAGCTTTTTAGGTGTTGCGCACAAAGTGCACCTAATATTCTTCTTGTCATTATCCCTGACAAACTGAAAGTAATGAGCGTATGTCCATCTTGTGTACATATTGTCCATATTCAACCTGCCGTTTCATCTCAGCTGTAGTAGATCAGCAAGTGAACATATCGCCCTGGACTTTTCTCCTTCAATCTTGCTGTGTTTTTGGCGAATTTGCATTGTAATGCATTGCGTTACTCTCATTTGTACAATGAGTACAATGTCACTTTTTTTTTTGTGTAGTATACTGCCACGTTACAGTAAAAAGTAAAGCATTACAGTAATTACATTACTTTTGTCATGTATTACTACCAAAACTGACGATAATCATAATGAAAATGTGCATAAAATGAAAGGTGCAACTCCCATTCAATGAATGGGCTGGAAAGGTGTGGACTGCTAAAACATTTTTACCACAGGCTTTGCTATTTTATCAACTTGTCCATCTAAAATTATGATTATGGTACAATATATGTGTCCTTTATATTTTCCATTTACAGTATAGCATCCAGGTCCATGGCTGCGTCTTGCTGACACTGACATTGATTTCTAACATGTGTGCTGTGCACTGTGTTGCTGCGTTTGCATGTTTCCCGCACTTGCTCCCTCCCCTCATAAGATGATTAAAATAGTTTTGCTTTCTTGCGCAATGAATGACAAACTCAAAAGGATGGTTGATGACAGTAGTTGATATTAATATAATGAATTGGGCAACACTGGTTAGCACATCCGCTTCACATGAGAAGGTCCAGGGTTCCATTGCAGTTTGCATTTTCTCCCTGTGCCCGTACATTTTGTTTTTCCCGGGTTCTCCAGTTTCCTCCTACAATCTCCAAAACATGCCTGCTAGTTGGATTGGATACTACCAATTGTCCTTAGATTTGTTTGTAAGTGGTCATCTCTGTGTGCCCTGCAATTGGCTGGCAACCAGTTCAGGGTGCCTGAAGTCAACTGAGATAGGCACCAGCAAGACTGCGACCCTTATCAGGATAAGCGGCTCTAGAAAATGGATGGATGGATGAAAATGCATTGTTAATATATTTTTAATTTAGTTTTTTTTAAAAGCAGTTTAAAATTGTTGTTTATTAAAATGATCATATTTTTTGCAGCCCTTAAACAAATGATAAAAAAAAGATTTCTCTAAAAAGTGCAACTAATTCATGTGATCTGTATCAACGGATGCTAAATACCAGATGCTAAATACCAGCAGAATCGCCAGCTTGGGACCCTGATCGGCAAAACCCTAATTTACACCTCAATGCATATTTGTAAGGTCCGGGAGGGGGGGGGGGGGGTGTTTATTTGTAATGTAGAACAACACAAAATACAGACAAGTACAAAAAACAACACGTTTATTTAACCATATTTTGTGTATGTACTACAAACTGATATCTATAATCAATCTCCATATCTTCTTAAAGGTTGTGTTATAATTCTTACATGAAAATCAATCTCTTAGTCTTTTACAGCACATTGCTTTTCGAGACGCCTGGTTGGTACAAGTAAAATATAATAAAAAAAAAAAACAAAAAAACAGCAACAACAACAAAAAATAAAACACTTGTCATTGACCCTTTTAAATGATGCGGTCGCAATAATGCAATTTTGTATAAATCTACAGCTACAACTGCATGTCCTCTCATAAAATGCTTATGCAAGAACAAAAACATATTTTAATATTTTACACATCAGGGAGCTTGACTAAAATTCAAGAAATTGACCATTTAAATTTCCATACAACATATCTGCATTTAAAGACAGAATGAGAACCTTTACAGAGCCATATGAGTAAAATGAGTAGAACTGGAACATCAAAAAGATTAAATGAGAATTAGAAGTGCATTATATAGGATAGTTCACCAAAATCATCTGTGGACTTTATTTCAATTAACTAAACATTTATAAAGGACATTTGTTTCATGTGCATCACACTCAAACATATGACCGTTCCCTTTAAATGTTCTTAATAAACATTGTCAGCTTAATCTGAATATCCTATACACTATTGACCCAAACAGTGGGCATGCTGGGTAGACTCATTAGCTTTTGCAGCCCAAAGTGATCATAATGTTTATTTGATGCTTCATAATAATCCTGGAGGGGGATCAAACATTATCTGTCCTTTAGAATGAATAATATTATCACATAGCATTGGTAGTATTACCTGCTGGGGAAGTCTCAGTTGACAAGAAACAGAATAAAATTAATTTAATAATACAACCTTAAAAAACTCTGAGGGTATGCCTGTGCATGAAATGTATTAGATTATCTTGAATTTGATTCGGTTTTCATGTTCATGTAATAGCAACATGATTGCTGGATTACAAGATACTGCCATCTTTGTGTGCAGAACCTTTTCGTTTTCTGATTTCAAATAGGTAAAAAAAAAAAATCAGTAGGGTTAGTAGCAACTACAACTTCTTTTATAATTTGAGTAACATTTTGAAAATGTACAGCATCTGTTTCTTCAAGTAATGAATGACGAATCCGTGAAAGAGGTCTTGAAAATAATGTTTACTGATCAATCGCCCAGCGTTTTATCAAGGGTGTGTTCACACAAATTGGGCAGGATACATTCAATGTGATTGCTCTGATCTCACCGTGGTTGGGTAAAGTGACATCTCCATCCATCACCGTACCCAAGAGTGCACTGAATAAGTGAGCGTTGGTCACTTAAAGAAGTGCTCTCTGCTTGCTTACTTGTGAACTCTGGTGCAAAACGAGCATTTCAGTCTAAATGTGAATGCTGCACTGACTAAAGATTGTTGAAATGAAAAAACAAAAAGCATTCACCATTATTCCTGTTTGCGGAACATTAAAATAAAATAGTTTTTTTTTTGTTGCCTTTTTTAAAATTAATTTATTTGACTAACTGCTGTCTACAGTCTAGATCAGTGTTTTTTATTATCTAGATTCTAGATAATATCAACTGTAATCTAGCATCTTTTAAATTGAGACAATGGGACTGTCACCTGTAAAAATAGCCCAAAATTTCGAAATAGCTGTCTGATGGAAGGCCAAAAGTTGCTGCCAAGGCACACCCCCAGACTGCGCATAATCACCGAAGCCACGAAGTAATAACCGCCGCCGCTGCAAGCCCGAGTTGGCATTGTAGCCTCTCTTTGCTATGTACCTGCCCACGCCGAATGCGCGGCAATGCTAGTCCCCGTTTGCCACTTTTCTCAGCCAACCGAGAGAAGCGGCAAGCAGGGAATAACTCTGCTATGCACAGGCAAGTGCACGGCAGAGAGGAGCTATGCACTGCATGCGTACAGTCTTCTTTCGTCCATGCTCGCCTAGGAATTAGGATTTGAACTTAAGCACTGACATTTTGAAAAATGATTGATTCTGGTTCCGCTTGATTTCAGATTCTCTGTGCCCAACCCTGGTTGTGTGCGTGTGTGTGGGTGTGTGTGTGTGTGTGTGTGTGTGTGTGTGTGTGTGTGTGTGTGTGTGCATGTTCTTTTGTGTATGAAAGCTCAATGATTTCGTGATTGGTGCGGCAAAGTAGTCTGAAAAAAAATGCTGTTCATTTTTTTCATGGCAAATTGCATATTGGAGAGTTTCTTGGAGACAACAAAAGATTGACCACATCTGTAAATACACCAAAATATGTATTTTTCTGCAAGGTCAAACCTTCACTCAACCACACAGTTGAATACTCTAACGAAGGTTTCACCTGCACACACTGGGTCAGCCACTCGCTGATCTAGCAACAGTGCTGTGATTGACAGCGAGAGTGGGTAGATAAGATTGGATGCTAATGTTTACATTGGCTGATGAGGGTTTTGATAAGTGATGACACGATGTGTCGTTGAAATCAGTGGAAACCTAACAACAACTCAGTTGTTACTGAACCTCTCTACCACCACCAATTTGTGTTGCTACTAAGTGGATCCAACACTTTTGGGACAATAAACAACAAAGTGCTCATCACTGTAGGGATAAAACATAAAGCAGTGGACTTAAATAGCAGCACAGGTTCCTCCAGAAGCATTGAGAGTGCATACCATGAATGTACAGTAATTCCTATGCTGTCAAATTTTCAATGCGATTATGATTAATTACATTCAGCATTATCATAATTGTTAGTGTTTAATCAGGGACTCCATATTTTTTCATGTGCATGCTTAGATGTAAGCTTTTTACCGTAGTTCAAAAGGTACAGCAAAATCTGTGGATGTTTGATTGAATTTGAAATGTTATGAAAGTGTTTGGGGATTAAAATTAAGGTATAGGCTAACTTATAGTTCAAAATATTCATATGAACAAGTCTAATCAATTTTAGAGGTGCATGAGGTTTGCACAATTAATTGCAGGCCTGGCTCCTTTCCCCTCCCTAACAAAAAGTTGGGGTCTACTTGTATTACATTTTTATCTGCGGTGTGTCTGTGCAATACTGTATGTTTCTAAAATATAGTGAAATAAACAGTATTTTGGAAATTTTAAGGCAGCTTATTAAAGTGGTGTAATAGAGGTAAAACCAATGGACACCATTTTTGCATTGATAATTTAACTTGTTTCATATTGAAATAGATCACAAACACTGCAAAATGGGTAACACATGTTGTTAATGCAGATTTGTACTTGTCATATTTGTCTAAAAATAATAGCAACATTACTGCATCGTCTACTTTTGACTATCGGGAAAGTGGGCTTGTCACAGATTTGCAGGGTGGGATGGGTCAACCATTCAATTCAATGTACTTCATTCCTAGTGTTGGCCTTCAGCGATTACGATCTTGAAGTTACGGTGCTTGGCATTGTTTTCCATGTGCTCTTGGGAATGCTTAGCTGAAAAAGGGCCTTTGCAAAGTTTCGCCTATGGGCACATCAATTTAAATGGAAATGGAGCTGTGGGAGTAAGGCAGGTGTAGCATAAACATCTGGCTGATGCCTGCCTCCCCACATAGCCACAAAACCTAGTGGACAGGGCCAAGTTGTGTGGCTGGCAGGGGCAGGGTGTGTATGTGGAGCTGCCAGGCGCTGCCCATGTGGAAATGTGGCACGCGGATTACAGGCAATGTGCTGAGACAGCTGTATAAAGGGTTTAAGCTCACCAGTCTACCTGAGAGCATGCAGTCCTACAGCTCTGTAGATGAGATAAGGGGTACATGCTTTATAAAGGAAACAGCCTACGGAGTGCAAACAAACCATGGGTATCAGTATGAAAAAGGATGAAATGCTGTTAAGTTTTCAGTCCACTTCCTGACAGTTTTTTTTTTCTTCCCCATACGGCCTTGTGTTTGAGATCTGAGTGGGCCCTTAGAAGCTGGGAAATTTGATCTAAAACAAGCTGGCAATTATGCAAATAAAATGAATAGGATCAGTGAGGAGAACAGTTGAAAATATTCAGAACTATCAACATCAGAACTACATGATGCCTAATCATCAACTTTTCTATCATCAATGATTTCAATCGCAAAATGCAGAACATTGTTCATATGTGACAGCGTGATCACATATTACTGATAGTTGAAATGGCATGTGTCATCCACATACTGGATAGTCAGACAATGTTTTGCCACTTACCCCACAGTTGGAGAGAAAAACCATGTGCTATAAATTGTTTGGGAAAACATGTTCACAGATTACCAAACATGAACAGTCTTATTTGATTACTTTCGGACCTACTGTCTAGGCATAATCTAAAAACATGTCAGTCAACCAATGTAACAGGAAGAAGGGGAAAAACAAGAAATACGTGGTGGAAAAAACAACTGCTGAATGTTTTTGTTTTTTTTTCCATGAATTAACAACAATATTTTTTGTTCTTAAATAAATAACTTTTTTAAAGACACTTTTTGTAACAGACATACCCTAATTACCAAAGTCCTTAAATGAACATCACCAACCAGTGATTTGCCAAACGCACGGTGGTTCGTTCAGGTTTGAGTCTTGCTGTCATTCCATAGTTTGAGAAAAGAAAGTTCAGATTTGGGTCTCTTGTACATTGTCTTTTGAGTTAGCCCGGATTAACAAAGGTTCATGCGCTGAGCTGTGTATGGAGTTGATAGTTGAGGCATGGTTGTATGCTGTTTTGTATGTGTTATAATGGTTGAGGTGCTCATGTTCAAGAGGAGGCAAAGTTAGGTGGCCCTCCATGCCCGGTCCTCCTGTTACGCAGTCCTCGTCCACGTTGATGATCTCAATGGTGCGTGTGGGCGCATGGTGATTCTGCTGGTGGTGCTGTTTACGCATCTTGTAGAAGATTATCAGCATGACAGCTGCCATAAGCGTGATAGCAACAAAACAGCCGATTATGATCTTGGTCGTCTTCATGACTTCGTCCAGGCCATTTAGGGAGCCTTCCCCACCAAATTCAGTAACAGGGATCGTATAGGTCTTCTCTGTGGCACGGGTAGAGACAGGGGTCTGCACCGTGGCGGTCGTTGACGAACCGGGTGAAATTGACTTCCACGTGTGAGCCGAGGGGGTGGGGCCCACCTTATGTTGCACAATTGCGGTGAAGGCTTCGTTATGTGGCGTTTCTATTGTCTCGACAGTCACTGTGGTGAAGTAGCTAAAGCTGCTGTTCTCAGTTGAGGACACGTTGAGCGTGGCGGACGCCGTTGTGTTGCCGGCTGAATTACTGACCATACATGTATACGTACCAGTGTCTTGCATGGTAACATTGGTAAAGTTCAGAGTGCCATCATTCAGCACTGAGATTCTGATCTTGTATGCACCGTGAGTCATGATGGAACCGTTGGGCGTAATCCAGCTCACTGAAGTCAAAGAGCTGGCTCGACATTTCAACTCCGCAGCGCTCCCCTCGGTCACATTTAGGTCAGCTGGGGGCTCCACAATAACGGGAGCGTAACAGTGAAAGTAGTTTTGGTCAAGCTCACCGATGTAGCGCCCTTTGTGGTGAGATGGCGAGCTGCAGCGAGCACAGCAGCTGGTGTTTGCTGGTACCATTTCCTTGAGCCACCAACTCAGCCAGAGGATGTCACAGTTACAATTCCAAGGGTTGTGGTGCAAATGCACCCTCTCCAAATGATGCAAAGGAGTGAATAGATCATGGGGCAAGAGAGTAAGGTTGTTATGGGCTAAATTAAGCTCCACAAGTGACTGAAGATCATCGAATGAGTTTCTTTCAATGGTTTGGATCTGGGCATGCATCATCCATAGCTTCTGGAGATGAATGAGCCCCTTAAAAGAGCCCGGCCGGACGACGGAAAGCTGGTTCCCCGACATCTCCAGTTCATCCAGCTTCACCAGGGGAATAAGGTTGGGAATTTCCTTCAGATTGCACATTCCCAGATTTAAGTAGCGAAGATTGCTCAGCCCTTCAAAGGCCCCTTCAGATATGTAGGATAGCCGTTTAAGCTCCCCAAGGTCCAGCCGTCGTAACGAGGGCACCCTGTTGAAGGCATAGGAGGGAATACTCTCAATGGGGTTATTCCTCAGCCACAACTCCTTTAGTTTGGACAGGTACTCAAATGCTCCATTTGGGATCGTGGTGAGGCGGTTATCAAAAAGCTCCAGGGTATTGAGACTAGCAAGTCCATTGAAGGCTCCAAGCTCAATTTTGCGGATGTGGTTTTTACTGAGCTGCAAGATCTCCAAATGTCTTAGGTGCTTGAAACTGTCCACTTTAATGACCTGGATGAGGTTTTCTTGCAGATTCAGGTAGCGCGTGTTGGTAGAAATGCCATCGGGGACCTCCCGTAGCCCCCTCCTTGTGCAGATGACTTTGCTGAACTGATTACTACAGGAGCAAACGGAAGGGCATGTCTGTGCACGGACCAGACCCGCGACCACCAAAAGCTGTATGGCCAGGAGCAGCACAAACAAAGGGTCGGACAAGGCCCGGTTCCACCTAGGACCTCGCATCGTCTGCTGCTGCTGAGAGGAGGTCATCTTGTTTAACATTCATTATTCATTGACTGGTCTGCCACTTGCTGGAACTGGGCTGGGGACATCTGGAAGAAAAAATAACACACAGATATGCGTATAAATTAGATCATGCACGGGTCAAATGCAACTTTCGACTCATACACTACATCCAAATAAGATACAATCAATTCTATCATTTAATGCTGTGCCTGAAGACCCTTATACAGCAACATTACTTTGACTCTCTTATATGGAGTATATCAGCTTGATAAGGTACCAGAACAGCAAAGAAATCTTTTGGATTTAATGTTAGAGGCTCCACAGTCTCAACACGGAAAAAGCACTCCAACCACATAAACACAAAAGACAATTCTCTGACTGAAAAAGAGAGATATTAAAACATGATAAGTATAACTGTGTCAGCAATGTATGTGCACTTGTTTTGCACTCTTCCAACACTGCACTTTTGAAATGGTATCAATTGCGGCCTAGTGGTGAAAGTAATTATTATTGGGAATGAAAAGAGTCGTTTTTGTAACCACGACTCACGCTCATTCACGTAAACAAACAAATTGCTCTATTTAATCCCTTGTAATTGAACCGACAAATCATCAAATCTAAATGAAAGAGGGATGACATTATTACAAAGCAATTACAACACAGGCTTACTTAGACAATAAAGGGATTTGAATGGATTTAGATTTTGCATGGCTGATTAAAAATTATTTCACAAAAATTATTCTATCTACAAGAACTGATGGAAAAATTTAAGAACTTTTCAACTTCAGTTAAGACCGTCAACTGTCTTCATCTAGCAGTGCCACAAATAGGTGGCCTGAATGAAAAAGACTGTGGACAACAAATAGCATTATTGTTTCAGAAAAATGAACCAGTGTCCAGTTCATTTCTTTCATTTGATCATTCAGTGAATAACAGTTCTATTATTTGTTTGAATAATATTTCTACACCAGGCCAACATGTCATTCTTTTGTTCATATGAAAAATAAATTGATTAAAACAACAGGTGCTTTGTTCCGGGTTATGCATCAGATCAAATGCATATAAGGTATTTCATATCTGTGCTTATTTTCAATCCGCTCCAAGATAAAGGAATTGGCCTCACTGTTTCAATTTTTTGGAAAGCGAAATTTGATTGGCGATGGCGTGTGACATGTCAAGTTTGTTATGTGATCAAGATGTGATCAAGATGCCACACGTTTACCTGAATTATTTTTGTTTGATCGCCTTCAATGACCCCAGATTAATAGGGTTTTCTTAGGTTCATTTGGAGAGGAAAAACAACATGGATGTTCAGTTCATTTGGAGAGGAAAACAACATGGAAGAGAGGAAAATGAGTCCGGACTGGTTATGCTTATAATGTCGTGAGAGTGACGTACTGCTTTCATTCTGCATGATACGCAGGAAGCATGATGATGGAAGATTATAGAATGAGAAGCATATATTACAAGAGCAGGTCACCCTGCGGTCTACACTTGAAAGAAAACGAGTGAGGACAGAGAGGGAGAGATTAATGAGATATAAATCAAACCGGGTCACTTCGTGATCACGCCTGCATTCTTGCAACAGCTCTAAATTTAAACTAAAGTCCTTTATGGATTCCAGCGTGGGAGTGATACCCACCACATTAGATAAAAGTCTTTCCTTTGCACACCCCTTTTGCGTGGCATAAATGTTGCATGGCTGGTTAAAGGTACAGAGCTGTAGTTCTCACTGGTGATTTTTTTTTTTTTTTTTTACAAAGGCTGATACATTACTCATGACTTGAGCCACAGTATTGAATTTCACTTGTGTTAAAATGGGGCAAATCATTTTTAAATGGGCCACTGTTTGTAGCTGCTGTGAATCCAACTCCATCAGCACCTCATCCCCACTGCCAGTTGGTTTACGATGGGTAAATGTTTGCGTGCATTCACATATTTGCATCAACACACCTTCGCACTTCACTGAGTGCACATGATACTGTATAGTGATAATAGAATACATACACAAACGACATTTAAGGTTCGCGTCAGGCGGATCATTTAGTGTGGCTTTAGTTTCATGACTGAGGAGGAATAATTTAGATATCGAATATTATATTTCAAAGGATATTTTTTTTTCAGGTCAGAATGTTTTTGGTATGAACAGAATTTACAATTGCACATTCTTTGTTGAAGCTTGTTGTTCTTAATTGTCAGTTTATTTTTGTACATATACAAGTAAAACAAAGAAACACAAAAATATTAAAGCAGTTTCCAACTCCTGATTTAAACAATATAGCAAAGAGATAATTCCTAACCGCCTCATTGTTTATTTGTTTGCACATCTCAACACACATGTAACTCGGCAAATAATAATGACCCAGTACAACGCTGACAATACTAGGGTTAACGAGGGAGAGATGTGGCCTGTCCTGGGCAGTATACAAAATATTTATAATACTTTGTATTCTTAAAATCATATTTCTCTACCAACACAGATGTGATGATTCCCAATCAACTTGCATCTGGACTCATCCTTTAGGTACTGACAGCAGGGACCTGCAGTAGGGATCCCATGAGGTGGGAAAGTATCTGATTTGATACAAAATGATGATATGGTACAGGGCCAAACTATTATTTTAGATTGTGTGTTGTATGGGTGGCAGTTACATTATATCTCTGGTATGTCATTTATATAGTTGTACTCTCCTACTTCAACAACTTTCTTCTCATGTAGGATAGGATTGGTTCCACTTAAATAAATTATGAGAGCAGAATTCACAATACACACTTATTTCTGGTTTGTTCAACCTCACATTGCACGTTTGACATTTACTTCAGTGTTTTTCTATGTTTTTGTCAGTAATTTAAATATGCATCAGCAAAGTGAGGTCATTCTTTTGAAGCTGTAGGAGCGGTCTCCGGAGATCTGTTGAAGCATCAGTCTTCACTAGTGTGGTCTCTCTACTAAATAATATTCTCTGTAACTCCTGTGTCAAGGCCCACAGCATGAAGAACTGAATTTTATACCAATAATATACTGCTTTTCATAATAATAATAAATTGTGTTATGTCTTTTTTTTTTTTTTTTCTCACCACTATAGACACCTCATTTCCCAGTCTAGATAAATGCTTATCTGTCCATACGCATTCTCTCTCACTTGTCCTCATTCAGGTAGGTGGTAAATTGCAGTGTGTCACTGCTGAATTTGTGGTAGAAGAGTGGTCCACCCTGGGCTGGTTGTCAGTCAATCGTAGGGCACATATAGGCATACAAAACATTCATATTTATTACCAAGCATAAATTAGACTTTGATGTTCAGGATTTTGAGAATGGGCTAACATATTATATTCTACAGTCAGTTGATTGGTGAACAGTTGAGGTCTGGTCAGCTGCCATAAGCGCAACCAGCAAAAGCTTGTGAAGATGAAAGGTACAGATAAAAAAATGGATCAGATTTGTATTTTTATTTCCAAATGTAAATAGCTTAGCTTCATTAATTTCCTTTCAAACAAAATAAAAAAGGCTATCCCTTTACAAAGGAGTAACATTTGACAACCATTTTTGGTCTGGTCCTACCGGTAATTAAGTCACCTAATGTGTGAAGCTTTGTAGTGACATTTTATAGTGCTATTACTTTTCTTCATCATCCATCCATCCATCCTGCAAAGAGATATGGCCACAATTTCACAGAATAGTCAACAAGAACGCCCGATAGCGTAGCTAAATCAAGACAGGCCGACTTGAGGACGGATGTGGCGTTGAGGTCAAAATTGCATACCCTCAAAGAGGTCAACATTGCTTCTGCAAAACACATTCCCTCAATGATTGTTGTTTGTAGTTTGGATTACAGTTCTATTAATAGAACCTGTGTATTTTTATACATTCATCGGTGACAGGCACCTATGTTGTTATGGCGTTAATTTATACATCCATTTCCCCAGTGTTTTGCTAGTTCGGGGTATGGAAATGGAGCCTATCAAAGAAAATGCAATAAAAATGAATCTGTCATCAGTCACAGAATACAAAGAGGCATATGCTGTATATATACAGCACAATAAGAAAGTAAGAGGGCACCAATAGAGTTGTTGATGTTTTTTAAGACTTCAGGCAGCATTTAACATTTGACATCTCAGCCACTAATACTGGAAAAAAAACTTACAGAGTGAAGGATAGAAGGCCAGTGATTTATTGATTTATTATGACAAACAGAAAAAGATGAGCTGGAATACTGATTGCAATTAACCCTTTACTTGGCACAGCAGCCAATTTTAGCTGATATTCTAAACAGGCAAAAATAAAGGCCTTTATTAGGCATTCATTTTTAATTTTTTTAAAGTCATTTGCCTGTGTAGAAAATCAGCTAAAAGCAGCTCAGTAAAGGGTTACGTAGAACAGCAAGGGGATTTCACGCGTATCGTTTTCCTTTTATGTCAGGGCATACAGATCCTTCTAGAGGTAATGCTATGTAGGTATTTCGAAATGCCAACATTTAATGCATTGTTGATTCTTTTTTCTGTCTGACTTTGAAATGTCCAATTGAGTGTAAATTGCTGAAGGCACACGGTGTTTTGTGTGGGTCACATGCGGCATCAGTATTGAATTCTGCTATGATCTTCTCCATTTTATAAATGAAGCACAAAAGATGAGTTAATTACAAATAATGAGACAAATATTAGATAACAAGCATGTGCCGGTTTCAGGACACAACCGTTTTTTTTGGTTTGTTTGTTTGTTTGTTTTTAGTCCTGGAGGTTTGAGTTTGTATAATGAATGGTTGCCCAGAGTTAGCTGGGAACCCAGGGTGTAGGCCACCTACTGCCCGCAAACAGCTGTGATAGGATCCAGCGTGCTTGTGGACCATCATGAGAATAAAAGGTTAAGGTAATGGATAGCTAGGTTTAAGCTTGTGGTAGCTTGATAGTTGGAGACCCAACTGGCAGTGTACATATTGGTTGAAAACAAAACTGAACAGTATTTATCTATCCACATGAACTTTTAAACAGGTAAGTGCAGACTCCGTCAAAATGCACGAGTGACGACATGCAGCTGACGAGCGTCAGTGAAGTGTGGTTGAAGCAACCTGACTCAAAATGTTGACATTGTTCTTTAAAAAAACAGTGCTAGTTAAAATTTGAAGGCCATGAACCTGGCAAAGTACAGTATACATGTACAGTATCCATACTTGTATATTTGTTTATCATGTTCATGCCATTCCTTAGGGTAAGGATTTAACGCGCAAAGAATCTGCATGCGGTAAAATACCTTGATATATTCTATTGGATGTGTTTGTATTGGCTTGGTCTAGGAAGTAGCCCAGGCACATCTAGCTTTTATATTTTTTTTGTACTGTGGATGAGTACGCTGTGCTGTGCGCCTACCTCATCTGACACAGAGTCAAGAACCATCCGAGTGGTGTCGAACAATCTCCAGATTTTTCATCACCCCAGTTTGGAATGTATGTGCTTGCTGGTGTGATATGCCACAAAAGACATAATCCGACTAATCATGAGTACTGTTGGTGATTAGCTGACTAGCAATTTAAACATTTGTGGCAGACCTAGCTGGAAGAGGAGGAGATTTCATCACTTGTCCTTTGTCCTTGTGAACAGAACGCTTGTAAGCGCCCCTACGATGCGGGCACCAGAGCTGCTAACAGGAGCAATCAGTGATTTCATCCAACATTTCAACTAGCATCTAGCGAAGGAACAGTTTGTTTTCCCATTAGAATTAGAAAAGCCAATGTTTGTGTTTATCGACAGGCATGCATGGATGGCGCTCATATCACATATAATGAATGAAATATTGTGCAAATCAGCAGTCTACACGTCCAGAGCGGTCAATTCATTGAACTGCATAATCTTATTTCATGGATACTCAGTGGCAGGTGCCTAATTATCTGACTTCCAACGTGTTGGCATTTTCTCTTCCGCATAATCGATGTGGCAAGCCGAGATTCACCCACTAATCTTTGGGCTCTATACTCGTGCCCAGTGCAAGTCTGGCACATAGTGCGGTCTAACTGTGCTAATCAGCGGGGAGTTCTTTTTGTTTTGGTATTTTCGCAGACGTGCACAGTTAGAAACCGGGGTTTTGTTTGCCAGAGCGATCATAGATTACTGCTGTGAAGTGGGCAGTGGGAGACCGCCATCTCCTCCCTAAGGCTGTGCAGCAGCCAGGGGGTGAGTTTAGAAATATGATAAAGATGAAAATAATTAAAGTAATTGAGCTATACATTGATCCAAAAAAAAAAAAAAAAAAGCATGGCGTCACGTCTTCAGATGAAGTACTTTTGTCTGCCAAATGCCCAAACACGCCTGCATTAGGACAAATATGAAGATGCACCCGTTTTTACACCCAAGCACACCTGTGCTGTCTACAAATACACTGTAGAGTCCATAATCTTCAATCTAAAAAGTTTTGCTGAGCTCAAATCCAAAGTGATGAAACAATGCCACCTCTCTTGGAATTTGGCAATTATTTATTTTTTTTTTATTTTCACAAGATCGTGAAAGATCATTTCATACTTGTCAACTTTAGTTTGTGTTAAGGGCTGAACTTGAAGCTTACCAGGAGAAAAGACTGATCAAGTTAGGTTGAAAATAAGTAAATCAGTGTTTAAATCAGGAGTTTGGAAAACGCACCAGAGAATATATTCATCAGGGGCAATAAACAGTTGGATTCCAGTTGACAAATACAGTATAAATGTCCATGACAGTCAAGCAGTTAAAAAAATATTGAATAACAAATAGTTTTCATTCCTGTATATTAAATTGAAATATATTCAACTTTAAAGTTAAATATAACTACATGTAACTGGATTAAGCCGATGATTCTTTAACATCTGTCATTGCATGTACCTGCGTGATGGGTCCTGAAATTAAGAAACACTACATTCACTGTATGCCTAGAATTAGAAGCATATGTAGGAACAGGCAAAAATGAATAAATAAATAAATAAAAAAAGGAAAGGAAAACAGAACTATTGTTATCCATATTGGAAAATCGACCTTCACTTTTCTGTGCTGTGCTTATTTACTGCTCGGTTGAGCTTGAGTGGTGTGGGTGTAATGAGTCCTCGATCAAGGACGTGTAACATGCATGTCTTGAACATGTGTGAGAGTTTGAAAGTGTTTACATTCACAGGTAGTGTCTACATTATCCACTTTGACTTTTTCTGCATATCGATTTTCTCTTATAATGCCGAACCACTCACGTATTTACACTATATCATATTTGGCATTGATTATGTTAACCAGCATCTCGTGGATCGTGTCTTTCAATATAAATGCATCAATATTTGCACTTGACATACTTGATTCATGCAGTTCATATTTTGAGCACTATTTCAAAATGTATAGCCTACCTTTCTCAGGCACATCTTAACCCCAATTGAAATCTTTCCATACGACTTTACTTATTGTGGTTATCCCTCAGCTGAAATCCGCTGTTTTACATTTCAGAATCAGCTGAAGCCCGCTGTTTTACTTTTCAGAATCATATGGATTATGAAAAGGGTGCAAATGGATCGAAATGGCATAGTGGTGGGTAGAGAGGGGTGTACCTGCAGAGTTGAGTTAAGTTTTCACAGAACACTTTAAAACATGTTCTGGTGTTTACAGTACAACATATTTCTCAAACAAACCTCTGTTAACATTCAAGATGTTCACGCACAAATATATTATTCTGCATGTAGGTATTATCATGTCATTTAATCAATCTCTAATGGACTGTGATGGTTGTCTTAGAAGACGGCTCCCACCTCATTCAAGACGGCTTCACCATTTCAAGCAAAAATGCTTGGTTATACAACTATGAATGCTAGAAGTCTTAGGCACACCTGAAACACAAATGGGATGCAAACATCTCTTGAGCTGTGAACATTTTTAAAAGCTAGCTCAACAGCCAAAGGGGACTATGTTTTGTTGTGGTTTTGAAGGCAACGTTATTGAGTCTCTTCTCCGTTTGCAGATGGTAGATGAGCTGTTCAGTATATATGTATAAAGGTATGCACTTTTGCATGAAAAGAGTGCTGATTCTGAGTTTGCGGGTAGACAGCTGAGTGTTGACCTGACGGGTTAGCCCTTTTGTTGTGCCACAGTTCATATATATATTTTTTTTAATCTGAAGTTTCAAGTTTATGCTCGAATATCATGTGAGTAGCGCGGTCAAGGTATCTTAAGTAGTACTTTGGTAGTTCAGTACTGTATAAGTTTATAGTATGACCATAGTCAGTATCTTGTGAAAAAAAAATTGTGAAACCATTACCATGGAAATTCATTGATGTTCCATCCTCACACTTTGCCATGCGTTCAAGATAATTTAAATTCTCCTTAGAGTAGTGGTGTGGAACAATTATCAAGAGAAAATATATACAGTATATGTATATACAGTATATCAAGTCATGTATATCTGGAAAAAAAAAAAAAAAAAAAACCTTCTCCCCCATCTCCTTCTACACAAATATTTAATTTCACGACAATATAGACTTTGTTGAAGATATCCAAGTATATTGTACTATTCTAAGATTCTGTCTTTGTCTGATGACAACATACATTAGGTAGGTACGAGGTATACATGGTTTTGTTCCCTTTTTTATGGGCCATCAAATTAATATTGCAAGTGAGAGACATGTGATCCACCAACACACAATAAATAAATTACTGGTTTTCTCCAAGTACAAGTAGAATTATTTTCATTATTTTTCAACCCTTATATTAGGGAGGTCGACTTATAACCGGATCACACAAAAGAGACAATTTGTTTCCTTATAGAGTGGACCCCCGTGTTACAATGTCCCTGATTTACGTTATTTTCATGTTGCGACATGGAGTTTTTTCATCCCTCTTTGTGACATTTTCCCGGTTATGCACCCAAAAACACTGTCATGACCATAGGGGCTTGGATGGATTTGTGTCGTATTGCTTCCATCTGCTGACGTTTTTAGGTAATTGCACTTATTTACTATTGCCGTCTAACTGCTTCCATACAACGTGTGACTACAATGCTGGTCTGCTATTGGTCTGCGTCTCCTCACGGAGACGGTGGTCTGCTATTGGTCGGCGTCTCCTCACAGAGATGGTGGTCTGCTATTGGGCGGCATCTCCTCACAGAGATGGTGGTCTGCTATTGGTCGGCCTCACTTGTTTCATAATGGCGGAATGGTAAAGCTTTGTTCGTTGTGAGTGGTTACAGAACCACATTTATAGTGCATTTTACTGCTTAATTCAAAGTGGAAAGGGTTAACCCTGGGTCCCAAGATTGCTCTAGATGTTAAAGAGAGAAGTAAGAAGATGATTTATATGGAAACGATGATGGAGATAACCCTCATTAGGGAATATGGGAATAACAAGTGCCACTCAAAGGTAAATAAATCCTTTCTATATTTTTGATTTAAGATGTTTTCTGATTGTATACACGTATATTATATGTAGCAATTACTATATTTTTGATTTAAGATGTTTTCTGATTGTATACACGTATATTATATGTAGCACTTACTATAATATTTTTATACCAATTTTTAATATGTACGTACAATTTTGATGTTTTTACCTGGGGTTCTAAACACATTAGTTATTTAACATAGGTTTGGATTGCCCGTCATACGACGAATTCGCCTTACGACCCCAACCGCCGAATGGATTCATGTTGTAACACGGGGGCCCACTGTATTTGTGTTTTAACAACATTATATCAAATTTGAAATATGTAATAACATGTCATTTACAAGGCTTAAAATGATTATACAGTATATACCTCTAATGCTATATAGTATGCATCCGTTTTAGAGCGTTTGCGTCAAACATCACAAAATGCACTTTTGTCAAGCGTCGCCTAATTGGCTTTGTTGTCAAAAACAAGGCTGTGTAGATAATTTTTTGGTTGGACGTTGACACATTGTGAAAGGGAAAAGAGCTTTACTTGTCTCCTTCAGCCCTCAGTGTGCTTGAACAAGCAGGCATGAATGCTGGCAGGTGGAGGGAAAAAACATCGAAGGTCAACCTTCCATGCTCTGATTTCACAATACTCGTCACTTGGATGAAAAGCATCCCAAGTTAGATGACCAACAAATCATCTTCAGAGACCTCCATTTCAACCAAACTGGATAGGTCAGAAGATGACAAAGAGTGGTACAAAAGTGTAACAAGGATGTTTGAACAATTGACGAAGAGAGATCGACCGGGTGTTAAACGGAAAGAGCTTTTTGGCATGTCAGATAGTGATGGTGACATTTCGGGCATTTCGACAAATTAATATTCCGCTGTGTTATAAGGGAAGTTGACTTGCACTGTGAGAAATACGGTACATTAGCATAGCAGAGAAATGATTCATCAGAAGTTGCTCACCACTGAGTAGTTTTTTTTTTTTTTTTGTTCTTTTTTTTTTTATGGAATACTTTTGAGTACATGAGTTCAAATCCACCTCGTTCTGGCCTTCCTGTGTGGAGTTTATATTTTCTCCCCAAGCCCGCGTGGGTTCTGTCCGGCTTCCTCCCACACTCCAAAAACATGCATGGCAGGTGGATTGGACATACTAAATTCCCCTTAGGTGTGATTGAAAGTGTGAATGGTTGTTCGTCTCTGAGTGCCCTGTAATTGTCTTGCAACTAGTTCCGGGTATACCCTGCCTACTGACGAAGCCAGTTGAGGAAATGGATGGATGGACGGACTTTTGAGGACATCACTCGATTAATTATTTGGAAGAATACTTTTTACTTGTTTCAAAAATACAGTACAGTAATGTAGTACTGCTTGGGCGATTATTACTTGCTAATGGCAGTGAATTAGATGTGCAACCCATTTTAATTTAACAATGATTTAAAATGACAAACTTGCATTCATGTCGTGTAAATTTGAAAGATAGTGGCAAAAATGTATCCTGTAGCAAATTCTAATGAAACCCATCATCAAGAAGACGTTGCACAGGAAAAATATTGTGAGCCAAGAAATCTGTATTTATTGTAATTATTAAAATTAAAATATAAACAGGGGTATTATACAATGGAACGAATAATACAATTTTGGTTGTAAAGACATATAAGTGATTTTGAGATTAATTAAGATTCTGCTGTCCCCATTGATCTATTAAAAGTCTTCTGAAGTTCTTATGACACAACAAATTACACATATTTTATGTAAGAAAAAAACTAGTCAACAAATGTTGCAAAAGGATGCACGTGATAAGGAAAGCTGTAAAGTTATTCATTTTATTACTGCCGGCTAGCCACAGTTACCATGTTTTGATGTGATGCAATAGGTCAACTGGAAATGTCCTGTGGCAGTGGAAGCTGTAAGGTGGAGTGTTGCCACCTAGTGATGTGGGGTGTTGCAGACATAGTGTGTGAGAGAGAGAGACAAGACAAGACACGACAAGACAATTAAAAAAAAAAAAAAATAGCAGAGAGAATCCAGATGGAGTGGAAAAAAGGTGCATTTTTAATCTTCTTATTGTAGATTTAAGTAAATTCAAGCAAATCCAAACTCCACATTCTTAAGTTTATCACTCAGAATGCCAATTGGACAGCAGACCACTGTTTGTGTCCTTTTGATTACAAATTGTACCTCACAGCTTGCATCATACTTTAAAAAGAGATGAGTTCTTACCTGCCAAGTCAATAACTGTTCAGTGGGGTTGTAGTTTTTCTCATTTAAACCACCAAACCAACATTATCCTGGCCCTAAAAATGAAAGAAGCAAACAAAAATCAAAATTGTTGCTTCAACATACTGTGCATTTGTTTTACAATCCACACGTTTATTCTCTGTGGAGCACAACATGAATAATGCACTGCGGTTCTTTATTAATAAACTGGATTCAATCAAGCAATCAATGGCAAGAATACATATTTTTAATTGCTCTGCTTAAAAATGAAAGGAAATTAATGTCTCCGCTATCTTCAAACAATCACCATAATCTAATTATCTTTTCTTACAACCAATTCCAGTGCCCAGTTTGTCCATGTAATGAGAACATTTGTACAATCTGAATAAATATTGGATTATGGACTATTTGAGTCTTTTTTCCTCCACTGATGGTGATAAACTGTGTGTAGAGTTTTTCTTTTGCTTCATGAGAACCTCTCACAGAAGTATTTTTAGAATATTTAGAAGTAAATTTAGAATATTGAATTAGTCAGGGATGACGGACATTCAAGGTACTAACACAGCCAGCATTTCAAACACAACCACACACACTTTCAAAGAGTGTTTGGTTTCTCCAAATTGAGACACATGAACATAGAAAAAAGAAGC
This sequence comes from Hippichthys cyanospilos, assembly GCF_059441005.1. Taxonomy (NCBI): domain Eukaryota; kingdom Metazoa; phylum Chordata; class Actinopteri; order Syngnathiformes; family Syngnathidae; genus Hippichthys; species Hippichthys cyanospilos. The sequence continues at coordinate 6,970,584 of NC_142374.1, forward strand.
GCAAAAAAGGCTTGGATAAAGAGGAGCAATACAATGATGCCAGAAAAAAAGAAACTGGTAGAATTCACCAACTCACCCAACATCCATGCAGTGCAGTCACCATAAACAAGATTATGCGGGCTTGAAATTCCACATTATTATGTGGATGCTATCACGATTCAAACATTTGTTTCTAAGATTTTTTGTCTTATTACCTTCATCTCATCTACACATTATTCCATTTATTGATGTCAATGCCGGATTTAAACTTTCGGAAACAGGAATATAAATGATTCCACCATAGAGGTTTAGTAGATTTACTATCAAACTGGATATTTTGTAAGAGTATAATAATGTGGTACAGTTAAATGTCACGGGGGTGCACGGCGGGTGTGAACGCCGGCGTGGTTGCGGAGGACCCAAAAGCAGGGGAGCGTCGGGACAGGGGGTTGATGAAATCCATGTTTATTAATACAACGAACGGGAACAAAAAGCGGGAAAAACAGGACGGCAAAAACTAAGGGCGCAGGCAAGCTGGAAAAACGGAAAACAAACACTACGGGCAGGCTGGCAGGAATACACGAAACTGATGGGCGAGACGAGACGGGACTACAAGACGACAATGACCTGACACGACAGAGACAATGATCCGACACGGGCTGTAACAGACACTAGGCTTAAATACATTCACAAACTAATCAAACTAACACATGGCAGCTGGGCAGGGACAACAGGCAAAGGGAGCAGATTGGAGGACACGAGGCGCAGGTAACAGACAGGTGGACTAAATCAAAACTAACGCAGGCAGACGCGACAGGGGCAGAAACCGGAACTATAAACGTAAACAGAAACAGAACCCCTCAAAATAAACCCACAACCCAACAAACCATGACAGAACCCCCCTCTCAAGGGACGGATCCCAGACGTCCCAAAACAAACCGACAAGCAAACAAAACCGAGGCAGGGTGGGCGGAAGGGGGACCGGAGGAGGGCACAGGAGAAAAACAAAAACAGTCCAAAGGCACCCCTGGTGCCAAACGGGATGCACCCGAGGGGGAAAGTCCAGAGGACGACCCGGTCGCCAGAGCGAGTCAGGCGGGCGACCCGGTCGCCAGACGAAAGGTGCCCTGCGGGGCGAATCAGGTGGGCGGCCCGGACGCCAGACAAGAGGCGCCCGGCGAGGCGAATCAGGCGGGCGGCCAGGACGCCAGAGCAGATGTGCCCGGCGGGCCGAGTCAGGTGGGCGGCCCGGACGCCAGACAAGAGGCGCCCGGCGAGACGAATCAGGCGGGCGGCCAGGACGCCAGAGCAGATGTGCCCGGCGGGCCGAGTCAGGCGGGCGACCTGGGCGCCCGATGGCGAACAGCAAGCCACCCCAGGTAGGCTTGTATCCCGGTTGCCCCTGAAGATCGGCAGGCGGGGCGTCAGGCGAGAGCGGAGACGTCAGCAGGGCGGCGTCAGGCGAGAGCGGAGACGTCGGCTGGACGCCGTCAGGCGAGAGCGGAGGCGTCGGCTGGACGCAGTCAGGCCAGAGCGGAGGCGTCGGCTGGACGCAGTCAGGCCAGAGCGGAGGCGTCGGCTGGACGCAGTCAGGCCAGAGCGGAGGCGTCGGCTGGACGCAGTCAGGCCAGAGCGGAGGCGTCGGCTGGACGCAGTCAGGCCCGAGCGGAGGCGTCGGCTGGACGCCGTCAGGCCGGTGCGGAGGCGTCGGCTGGACGCCGTCAGGCCGGTGCGGAGGCGTCGGCTGGACGCCGTCAGGCCGGTGCGGAGGCGTCGGCGGGACGCCGTCAGGCCGGTGCGGAGGCGTCGGCTGGACGCCGTCAGGCAGGTGCGGAGGCGTCGGCTGGACGCCGTCAGGGAACAGCCACTGGGTGCAGACCACAGACACGAGTGAGAGCACAAGACTGACCTGGGACAGGGGCGACCACGGGGAACCGTCTGGCATCTCTGTCGTCTGCGGCAATGGTGGCATGGCTGACAGCTCAGGCGACTGCGGCTGCCGCGCCGAGGCTGGCGGCTCAGGAGGCTGTGGCAGCGGCGCAGAGGCTGGCGGCTCAGGAGGCTGAGGCGCCGTGGCTGGTGGCTCAACAGGCTGAGGCTGCGGCGCCGTGGCTGGTGGCTCAGGAGGCTGAGGCAGCGGCGCAGAGGCTGGCGGCTCAGGAGGCTGAGGCGCCGTGGCTGGTGGCTCAACAGGCTGAGGCTGCGGCACCGTGGCTGGCAGCACTGGGAACGGCAGGCTGGACAGAGACGGCCACTGGGGGCCAATCAGAAACGGCGGGGATGCCAGGAGACTGACTTGGGATGACTGAGGCAGACGGGCGACTGGCTTTGGAGTCAGACGGGCGACTGGCTTTGGAGGCAGACGGGCGACTGGCTTGGGAGGCAGACGGGCGACTGGCTTGGGAGGCAGACGGGCGACTGGCTTGGGAGGCAGACGGGCGACTGGCTTGGGAGGCAGACGGGCGACTGGCTTGGGAGGCAGACGGGCAGGGTTCACAGAGCCTGGGGTCCGGCTCGCAGGGTGCACAGAGGCCTGGGTCCGGCTCGCAGGGTGCACAGAGGCCGGGGTCCGGCTCGCAGGGTGCACAGAGGCCGGGGTCCGGCTCGCAGGGTGCACAGAGGCCGGGGTCCGGCTCGCAGGGTGCACAGAGGCCGGGGTCCGGCTCGCAGGGTGCACAGAGGCCGGGGTCCGGCTCGCAGGGTGCACAGAGGCCGGGGTCCGGCTCGCAGGGTGCATAGAGGCCGGGGTCCGGCTCGCAGGGGTCACAGAGGCCGGGGTCCGGCTCGCAGGGGTCACAGAGGCCGGGGTCCGGCTCGCAGGGGTCACAGAGGCCGGGGTCCGGCTCGCAGGGGTCACAGAGGCCGGGGTCCGGCTCGCAGGGGTCACAGAGGCCGGGGTCCGGCTCGCAGGGGTCACAGAGGCCGGGGTCCGGCTCGCAGGGGTCACAGAGGCCGGGGTCCGGCTCGCAGGGGTCACAGAGGCCGGGGTCCGGCTCGCAGGGGTCACAGAGGCCGGGGTCCGGCTCGCAGGGGTCACAGAGGCCGGGGTCCGGCTCGCAGGGGTCACAGAGGCCGGGGTCCGGCTCGCAGGGGTCACAGAGGCCGGGGTCCGGCTCGCAGGGGTCACAGAGGCCGGGGTCCGGCTCGCAGGGGTCACAGAGGCCGGGGTCCGGCTCGCAGGGGTCACAGAGGCCGGGGACCGGCTCGCAGGGGTCACAGAGGCCGGGGACCGGCTCGCAGGGTTCACAGAGGCCGGGGGCCAGCTCGCAGGGGTCACAGAGGCCGGGCGCCGGCTCGCAGGGGTCACAGAGGCCGGGCGCCGGCTCGCAGGGGTCACAGAGGCCGGGCGCCGGCTCGCAGGGTTCACAGAGGCCGGGGACCGGCTCGCAGGGTTCGCAGAGGCCGGGGACCGGCTCGCAGGGTTCGCAGAGACCGGGGACCGGCTCGCAGGGTTCGCAGAGGCCGGGCGCCGGCTCGCTGGGACAGGGGCGGTCTGCCGCCTTGGCGCTGGGACAGGGGCGGGTAGCCGCCTTGGCGCAGGGACAGGTAGCCGCCTTGGCGCAGGGACAGGTAGCCGCCTTGGCGCAGGGACAGGTACGGGTAGCCGCCTTGGCGCTGGGACAGGTACGGGTAGCCGCCTTGGCGCTGGGACAGGTACGGGTAGCCGCCTTGGCGCTGGGACAGGTACGGGTAGCCGCCTTGGCGCTGGGACAGGTACGGGTAGCCGCCTTGGCGCTGGGACAGGGGCGGGTGCCGCTTCAGCCCGCCGGCAGGAAGTTTGGGGAACAGAGACCGGTGGTACAGACGCGACAGGAGCTTGGGACAGGGTGCAAGAAGAGGGTGGTACAGGACAGGAGGAAGTAGGCAGGGCGCGGCAAGAGGGGGACACAGAGACAGGAGGGAACGGATCGGAAGGCTGAACAGATGGGTTCTGGTGGTCACTGGGGCGGTGGCCTTTTCGCGGGCCCCTCCACCGGCGGCCACGAAATGCCAACCGGGAGCCCACGAAAAGGTCACGGTCAAATAGGGGCTCTGAATCGGAGTCTTCGGACGAACTGTAAAAGGACTGGCCGGACTGATAGTCAAAATCTGAATCAAAATCATAATCAGAGGTGCACGGGCTCGAATACGGAATATGATAAAAAGTGTTGACGGAAGAGGGAACGCGGGTAAACAAAATCAGGACCGGTACTGGAACGAAACGTGACGAAGGGAGGGCAATCCTCGATGTCGGAAAAATTAGACTCTAACGTGTAGTGAGGAGCGCGAGCAGGAGAGGAAGAGTGATCAGGAGGACGGACGGAAGGTGAACTACGCAAATCAGCGAAATCGGAACTACAAAAAACGTGCGGGGACAGAATCGTGTCGTAAGGGAGGTCGGAGGAACACGAGGGAAACGCGGAAGTGACGGACGCGGGGGACAGATCAGAAGCGGGGACAGGCGCGGACTCCGAGGGGAAAAACACGGAAGAAAAAACAAGAGGTCTTACACTGGGGGAACGGGGCTGGCCGGCGGGCTGAGAGCGGATGCGGACGGGGCGGCGGCGTCGTGTCCGCCGCCGCGGGCTTCCCGCTGGGTCCTGCGTTGGTCGGATCATTCTGTCACGGGGGTGCACGGCGGGTGTGAACGCCGGCGTGGTTGCGGAGGACCCAAAAGCAGGGGAGCGTCGGGACAGGGGGTTGATGAAATCCATGTTTATTAATACAACGAACGGGAACAAAAAGCGGGAAAAACAGGACGGCAAAAACTAAGGGCGCAGGCAAGCTGGAAAAACGGAAAACAAACACTACGGGCAGGCTGGCAGGAATACACGAAACTGATGGGCGAGACGAGACGGGACTACAAGACGACAATGACCTGACACGACAGAGACAATGATCCGACACGGGCTGTAACAGACACTAGGCTTAAATACATTCACAAACTAATCAAACTAACACATGGCAGCTGGGCAGGGACAACAGGCAAAGGGAGCAGATTGGAGGACACGAGGCGCAGGTAACAGACAGGTGGACTAAATCAAAACTAACGCAGGCAGACGCGACAGGGGCAGAAACCGGAACTATAAACGTAAACAGAAACAGAACCCCTCAAAATAAACCCACAACCCAACAAACCATGACAGTTAAAGGGACAATGTGTAAGATTGAGGCTAGATTTTTCATTACAAACAGCAGGGGGTGCTGCATTTACACAGACATGGCAGCCTCCAGAGGAGTGCCACCCACCATGTAATACAATTTAATGATAACTACACCTACAATTATATTTAAAACATACTGTTGGTTGTTAAGAACACATTTATTTGCAAGTTTTTGAAATGTATACTAATTTAATATATTTTTACTGAAAAATCGTAATCTTACACATTGTCCCTTTAAGGATCCCGTATTTTGGTTCCACAGTTTCACTCACGGTGTATACTAAAGTCATACATAGCATAATAAATCCACAAATGTTCTTTGTGTTGTATTGTAGTTTCTGTGGCGCACCGGCATGATCTTGCTTTATTATTTGAACTGGTCTGCTTGCAGTTTGCAGGCTGTCAGTGTTTTGCACACACCAATAATAAAACAACGCACCCACAATGCAATGGAGGTGCCCCTGCGCACGAGTTGCTAAATTCCATGATTCGTCAGAAGTCATTAGCTATCATAACAGCAAAAGTTAACTTTCAGATACCGATCCAAAATGGCAACATTGAAGATAGACACTAAAAATCAGGGTTTTCAAAAAAAGTTGGTGTCGGATTACATATTCACACAGGTTTCTGGACTACCCGTGTATCTTCTGTGTAGTGAATGAGTGGTGGTAATGAAACAGTATAATCTGAGAAGACAACATCACGCAATGATACACACAAACAAAAAGAAGAATATGGACATAAAACAAAGGCTACTGAAGGTGGAAGATCTCAGTGGGCGCTGTTCAGAAAAGCCAAATCACAAAGCGAGACAAGAGCTCAGGAAATCTGCCCAGCCATTTACAGAGGAGGATTTTATCACAATCTTTATGCTTGAAGTTCGTGATGCATTTTTCCCAGAAATAAGGCAGCTCTCGTGAAACGTGAGCCTGAGCAGAAACACGGCTGCTGAGCGTTTCCATCAATCTAAAAGTGCAGCACGGTGATAAAGGCAGTGCCGAGTGCATGGCATAACTACCAAAGTTGATTCGTATGGAGAGGTATCAAGACAACCAAACTCAGGGCTGCAGGGGGAACCAAAGTACTGGATCAGCCACATGTGATTCTGTCAGGTAGGCGATGAGTACCCCTGTGAAAAATGTACCCAGGGAAGTTAAAGTCCCTCTGTATATATATATATATATATATATATATATATATATATATATATATATATATATATATATATATATATATATATATATGAATTAATTACCACCTATTTATTTTTCAATTATGTTTTATAAGTATTTCACTTGAGTGACTGATATTGCTGATATTATTTATTTCTCTGATGAAAATTTAGCCTTACTTTTGCTATTTCCCAAAGAAAATATACTAAAGATGCCTTAAATAATGCTGCCTTGTCCCTTTAATGTGCACATTATGGGGATTTTTATATTAGGGACGTTTGTCTTTTGTGTCTGTTGATAATTAAAAATTACTGACAGAGCCGTAAGAAATAATGCTTTGTTCCTTCTACCCAATCATATAGTAATATATTTGTTAGTTTTTCAGTAGGTTCACTGAGGTGCACTGGACTAACTTCCAGTTCACTTCTTATGTGAACGTCACATCACTGCCGTTTACATGGCAAGCATAATGTCGTGTAATCACTATGGACCTTGCTCTAGCCAAGATACCCATTACATTGATTTGACTTAGTCCTGGATCCTACATGGCTTCTTCACATGGTAAATGATACTTCACTTTGCACCAAAAAGGCCCTAAAAACATTTTACATTCAATGACTCATTCAGCTGCTGATGCCATAGCAACAAGAGAAAATGGTGTACAACACATTTCTACTTCTTTTAAAAACGAATATTTTTTGACAATCAACACTAATATTTTTACAAAAAGAGAAAGAGATTTTAGACTCTTTCATCATAGCTAATGATCAATGAGACAAAGTTACCACCACAGAACACACGTGAGTCGGACCAGTTTATTCAAAAGTGATCAGTAGGAACAACAACGTTGTCAGGCCGTCAGCATCAAAGTGTGCAGGCATTTACATCTATTCAACTGCCTTTGAAAATTAATCTGACTGCTCTCGCCAGACAATATGGAACCCTCGAGTGCTGCAAACTAGCGCCTAATTTATGCTTGTTGCTGCAACTAACGCTAACAACATGCGCCGTACAAAACATTGTCAGCATAAGTCCTTGAATTGGCGACTAATCAATGTGATTTCAGAACAATGTGACGATCTCGTAAGGTAATCCCAATCATTTCTAATCATCATTTCCTGCCTTCGTTGACAACATGTGCCTGTCATACAGAGCTGCTCCTTTGACAGCCAATGTTTCCTTTGAGCCAATGTTAACGAAAAGTGGCATGAGCATGTTGTACCTTGATTATATTTTAACTCAAGTATTTGCTTGAAATCCGGCATGACACCATTCAGCCAATCTGTTTTTAATGTGCTCATTTAAATATTGCTCATTTGATGAGTTAAATACAGCAACTATGGCCAATTTTATAATCTTTGCATAAAACAGGCTGTCAAATTCTTCCTTGCAGTGTCTTCTATCTTGCTGTCCCATCTAATCAAAGGTTTGATGACCTTACCTTTAAGAGTAGGACTACAACAACTAATCGAGCCTCATGGAAATGTCTTATGCGTTTACATGAACAGTCTGGCCTGCAGGGCCATCACCTACAGGAGATTAGCAGAAATGTATGTCAGGCTCAATCAATCAAGTGGCTGCATTTAAGATCTTTGGTCGAGTTGGGTCGTGTGATGTTCGAGAGATGTGAACATAGGCTCCCAAAGAAGTAGCAAGTGCTGAAATCAGCTCAGCTGTGCCTGCCATATGTCCTCATTCATCCATCAGTCCATCCATCCATTTTCTATAGCTGCTTATGCAGGGTTACTGGTGCCTATCCCAGCTGACTTTGGGCAGTAAGCGTTAATTAACGGTAAATCCATTTATATCTGCTAGAAGGTTCCAGCCAAGCTAACACATTAAGTCAGAAGACCAAGACCAAGGGAAAGGAAAAAGGGATCCATTCATGTAACATGGAAGAGAGAACAAACAACAAATACTTGATTATTCCATAATAAAAGTATTGAAATATCATAAGAGTTTAAAAAGATGCATGTAATTCAATAATGCTATTCTTGGACACGGCGCTACATACAGGGATTCTGTTCATATTTCATAATAAATGAGCCCAAGTATGATGATTGTGATGAGATAAAACAAATTAATAGGCTTCAAAACAAGAATCAAAACGAAAAACAATTATGTGGAACATAGAAAGCAATTTTATTACTCAGCTATATTAGTTACATGATGTATGCGTAAATTAAATTTTAATGTAGCAGAGCTAATTATTTTAATTAAGACACATCTGAGGAGTAGACAACATTTGTTCATACACAGACTTTTATGGCGTGTTCTATTAAAATCCAGGAGAGAGTGTGTGTGTGTGTGTGTGTGCGTGCGTGCACACGTGAATGTTTATGAGACTGCGTCAACAATGACAGTACTGATAGCCAGGCTTGTCTGGGCTTCAGAAAAATTAGTCACCATTATGTGGTGCTTAACTAATGACAACTATAGCCAGATTTTTACCAGTCTTTCTGGATAAAAAAAAACTAACATGGTTGAAGAGCAAAACGAAGAGCACGAACGGACAAGTAAGAGTTGGAATAGCCTCTTTATTTCTATGCAAGGTAGTGGGAACTTCTGTTTTGCACTTAAGGGCGTGAGAGGAGGCAGGCAGACCGAATTGAGCCGGGGCTGATTGTCCATTGAGACCGGCGGCGGAGTGGACGGGTGGGTGGCACACGTTTTCTTACCGGAGCAGCTAGCGTTAGAGTGGTCGGGGACAAGCTAGGTAGAGACGCGGGCAGACAACAATGGTTGACAGGCAGGCGAGTGGTCAGGGACAGACAGGATCAGGCCACGAGCAGGCAAGAATGATCAGCAGGCAGGCGAGTAGTTAGAGGGAGGCAGGGTGGAGACACGAGCATGCAAGATTAAATACATTGTGGAACAACCAATTTTCTATTTTAATCATTTCTAGCATTTTTAGAAGTAGTCATGTGAAAAAATATATGGTACACATGCATACATGGGACTTTTTTTTTAAGTTTTCATCCTGTTTTTTTTTTTTTTATAAATGTAAATGAATCAAATTTACTGTATTTCCCCATGTTCCCCAGCTTTATGGTACTCACATCTAATACAGTGGTGGTGCATCACGTTGCATAAAGCTCAATTGCAACATGAGAAAAAGAGCTCTTTACACAGCTACTTTTCAGAGAAAGGTTTTTGAAGTTGCAGAAAAACTTGGGAATTGAGAAGAAATGTGCATATTTGTTACTAATTGAAAATCAGACTGTGGGGAAATAAGACGATGTCTGCAGCCAAAGCTAGCACGAAACGAACAAGAAAAATACCACAACGAATATTTCAAAGTCTCTCCAAATTGGTGTAATTGCTTGATGAATAGGGATGACCTCAGTGAGGTGATGGATGTCAATTGCTCAAAAACACCCAAAGGACTAATGGATTAACGAATAGATTTTCAAAAGTATGTCATAGGCTTATAGCAAATATATATGTATGCAAAAATGCAATTTCCGTCATTGGGGATGCTGTACGAATACCTGTTTGATTTATCATACAACCAAACATTGGATTCCATAGGCAAGTGGAGTTCAATATCTTGGTACGCATTATGCATGGCCACGAGTGTTTTTAAAAATCTGACTTGGACAATCTGGGGTACACATGATACACGAGGGCACACTTTATATGAGGATATGTTCATACTTTTTCAACTTGTGTAGCAACCTAGATAAGAATTTGCCTCAAATTGAACTTGAATAGTTGATGAATAGGACATCAAACGCCAAACAAATGCAACTATTCAGAAGAGCCAAAATGGGTTCCATTAGTAAAATTCTTCTTAAAAGGCAGTTTTATTAAAAGGTGTACTAGATGGAGGCATACGTAGCAGAGTAAGCATGTATAAAATAAAACTGTCGATATTGAATTTATTTCACAGAATGTCTGTCGTTTTAAAGACTGGCAAAAGCCTCAGTGGGCTTGCCATACTTCCGCTGAGATACATGAGGATTAACACGTTAAGCCGATAAGAATATGTAATACGAATCACTGATAACTAAGAATTGCTACAGTTCCAGTAGAGACATTTTTTTTTTTTGCGGGGAAAAAAAAACAACAAGTAAAAAGAGTTGTGAGGTAAAATGTAAAAAGAGGAAATGTGAGGTGATGCTGTGAAATAAAGTCTTTCATGTGGGACACAAGGAGAATATAAATCAAAATCAGTGCCACTGGGGGATTAAAATCGTAGAGGCACGTTTTGCGCATTTACTGTGTTGTTCACAGTTACCATGATGTGAATAAAAAAACAAAACTAGTGGGATTGGTCAAGTTTGGGCAATATCTGATCTCAGGTGCTCACTGTGCAAGCAGACTGAAACTAGTTGAAGAGGTGAATTTAAAAAAAAAATGTGTGTGTGTGTGTGTGTGTGTGTGTGTATATATATATATATATATATATATATATATATATATATATATATATATATATATATATATATATATATATATATAAAACGTAAGTATACACAATGCAGGAAACTTTTTTGAGAAGAGAACATACACAATTACGTACTTAGACAGCGTTAAACAGTTCACTACGCAGTATTTTCTTTCATTCTTTTTTTTTTCTTTTAACCTTTTTTGATCTCGGACACGAGCTGTTTTAACTCAATGTCACTTTTGAATTTGACCAATAAGATGTGCAGTAAATATTTACCAAGGGTTGTAAAATAAGGCTACGGCATTGCAAAACACAAAAATGCACTAATACTTCAATACTAAACATTGCTTTTTACACAATTAATTAATGTACTGAGCAATACTGTCTGCAGTATGCAGTTCGGCTGGAACACAGCTAAAACAGTAACTATCCAGCCATGCACAGCTGTTTCTATGGTGGGAATTTTCTGCTTGCAGTACAATGCATTAAGGACATTATGTTTCTATCTGAGTCATATTAATGCTTTAGAATTCAGCTAGTTATACATGGCTGAGTGTATGTAAGCTTGCACTCTAATTAGACTGTATGCTTCAATGCCCCCAAGTATATGGCTGATTGTACATTTCTCAGAAGTTAGAAAGATTTAACTAAATAAGGTGAAGAACAATTCTGGTGATGGTGGGTGGGGACGAGTACAATGAACAATTAAAATGGTGGGCGAAATATACTGTTCCCTTGAGCCTCATACATTATTTTTAAAATGTTTTTGTCATTCGAAGGTCTGTCGGTCAAATGTCAGTACCGACGAAACGCCCACCTCTATGGTTTGGTGTAACAGAATAAAAGGTTCTCGAATATTAACAGTTTCTTTACATTTATTGATGGCAAACATTAGTTACATGTTCCAACATTCCAAACTGTTTGTGTGTTTAGTTTAAAAAAAATATCTGAGTGGTTTTGTAAGCAGCTTAATAGTTTTAGAAACTGTGCCATGTTAAATCACTTTTAGGATAAAAGTATCCAGAACAAAAAGGTAATGCCTTCAATCCAGGATCAAGACGATGCGGTCTGTGTGCATATGTGTGTGTAAAAGTGTGTGATTTTGATAAAACATGCATTCGTCTGAATGTATTTCTTCTGAAAAGGTGATGTATTACTAATTTGATTCACAAAAGACAACCAGAACCAGACGTATATGATCAAGATGTTCTTTTCTGTGCTCAGCTTGTGGCATGAAAGCCTCGGATTACATACAGTAGAAAGGCTCTCTTGTCATTGATAATTGGCCCGGAGTTTTTCATAAGACAAACTGAGGGTGCAGGTAGCGCTATGCATTAAATGAGAGTAAACATAGATCAAGGGAAAAAAAATGATCTCTTTTTTTTTTTTTTTTTTTCTCATGTGTTTCTTAAGATAACTGTATGTAGATAGCCTACTGTCACAGTCAAAAATGCTACAGCTCGGTAGTGGCACCTAATCTAAAGCACTAACTCAAGTGAAATTGCTCTATGATCCTACAAGCTAAGTTGCCTGGGGTTTTATGCCACTGGCAGTGTCACCAATGGCAAACAGGTCCTAGGTGAGCGACCAGTAAAAGCACTGCTCATAGACCATTAGTGATGAAGAAAAATTTGGAACCACGTTTTTCCTTGCTCAAATGCGGGTCACCAGGGGCCCCCTCTAGAGTCAGGCCTGGGAGTAGGTTTTTTTGGTGAGTGCCTTTTGGTTGTATCCCTTCCCAGGGGCTCATCACCTGTGGGAGGGGTTGGGTCCAATTTGAGCTGGACAGCTGTCAGGGGAGGGAAGCTTGGCGATCCAATCCTTGGCTATAGAAGCTGGCTCTCGGGACATGAAATGCCACCTCTCTGGCAGGGAAGGAGCCTGATCAGCTGTGTGAGACACAAAAGTTTCGATGACATAGTCTGACTTCTCTCCACATACAGCTTGGTTTCTGGTACCAGTTTTCTCAAGATGGGTTGGACTCTCTTACATTCTGGAGTTGGCCACGGTGAGCGGTATAGAGCAGGAGTGGGCATACTTATTGCCACCCGACTCTGGAGATACAGCAGATCTCAACATCTCGGCAGGATCCTCAAGGGGTGCACAGAAGGTTGGCAATTCATTCTACATATTTTGTGTATCTGAAGAAGGCATTCGACCATATCCCACCAAAAGTTCTGTTGGGAGTTCTTCAGGAGTATGAGGTTCCGATCCCACAGATATGGGCTGTTTAGTCCCTGTAGCACTGATGTCAAAGTTTGATCAGCAGTTTGCCAGCAGTAAATCAAATTCGTTTTCAGTGAGGGTTTTACTCCACCAAGGCTGCGCTTTGTCACTGATTCTGTTCATAACCTTCATGGACAGAATTTGTAGGTGCAGCTGAAGCGTTGAGGGGGTCCAGTTTGCGGGTCTCACAACTCCACGTCTTCTTTTTGCAGATGATGTGGTGCTACTGACTTCTTCAGACCATGATCAACAACCCTCACTGTGGTGGTTTGCAGCAGAGGGTGAAAATCAGCACCACCAAATCAGGGACAGTGCTTCTCAAAAGAAATAAACTGCCCTCTCCGGGTTGGGAATGAGGTCCGACCCGAAGTGGAGGATTTCAAATACCTCAGAGTCTTGTTCTTGAGTAAAGGCAGGATGGAGCAGGAGATGGACAGGCACATTGGTGCAGTGTCCACTTTGATGCAGAATCTGCACAGGTCTGTCATGATAAAGAAGGAGCAGAGCTCAAATGTGAAACTCTTAATTTACCGGCCAATCTATGTTCCTACCTTCACCTATAGTCAAAAGCAGTGGGTCATGACCGAAAGAATGAGATCCCAGAAACAAATGGACAGAATGAGTTTACTCCACAGGGTATACAGGCTCTCACTTTGAGTTAGGGTCAGAAGCTCAGCTATTCGAGAGGGGCTGAAAGTCGAGCCGCTCCTCATCTGCATTGAAAAGAGCCAGCTGAGGTGGCTCGGATATCTGCTTAGGAGGCCTCCTAGTTGACTCCCGGGTGAGATGTTCTGGATATGTCCCACCGGCAGGAGGCCCCCAGGGATGAGACGTTGGAAAGTATTTGTCTCTTAACTGGCCTTGTAACGCCGGGGGATCCCCCAGGGCTAGCTGGGTGAAGTTGCTAGGGACGGGGAAGTCTGCTGAAGCTATTGCGTCTGTGACCAAAGCCTGAGTGAGTGTAAGTAAATGGATGGAAGGATGGATGGATGGATGGATGGATGGGCTTTCATTTTGACATGTGGTGGCTGATTATTTATTATTTGCTGAGCATACAGTCAGCAAAACTAGCATAGTCAGAGACAGACGGACAGATCAAGTGTTGGTATTGACTCGGAATTAACAAAACTGACTTACATTTGTCAGAATATGACCAAGAAAATGAAACATTGAATTTGGGAGATGGATGGGCCAAGACTGCTTTCAGTACCTTTAAAACCATTATATCCATTTTTTTTCTCGTCTTCTGCGGGGTTTCTCACCATTTGCAAGTCTGCCAACAATAGTAAAGTCTTAACGTGAACCAGGCATTAAGCTATTTTTGAGCTCACCCTCTTTTTTACTTTGATTGGGCAGCTCTTGGTTGATAAGAACTTTACAGAGATTACACTTGAATTGATGATGAATTCAATCCCAAATGGATAAACTTGAAAATATATGAATACTGTAGCAAACTCCAGTTTCCCACCACAAATCCCAAAAACATGCGTATGTGAATTGGACGCGCCAATTTGCCGTAAATTGGATTTTTAGAAATTGAGTGTTCATTCGTCTCTGCGTGCCTTGCAATTGGCTGGCAACCAGTCCAGGATGTCTCCCATCTACTGCCCAAAGACAGCCGGGATAGGCTCTAGAAAATGGATGAATGGATACTGTAACATATTTGCTTTTTTTTTATTATTATTATTACACTGGACTGGACCAAACCACTACAAGCGTGAATATAGCCTAAGAGATCATAAATGGTTGAAACACAGAAAAGTATATCCACAGAAGAAGAAGACAGCATGTGTCAAAGGGTGTGAAAAAGGTGCAGCTTTTTTTAGATGGCAGAGCGATAACTAGATGGAAAGTGAACCCTGCCCTTGGGAAAAGCTGACTTTTCAAAGGAGACTGACTGAAGAGGTTATTTATTTTTTTAACATATGATGGAAAGTGAGTACTGATAGAGGGGAGTCCCCACGGAATTCATGACTGGAGATCTGTTCTCCTGGGGCAACTGTCTCTCCCCACTTTCCATCTCACACCTTTTTGATCTTCACCAGAGAACTGCCACTGCCTCTGTGGGAGAAGAGGAGAAGAAAGACAGAGCAGCTCATTCTCGATGCCACCGTTGCCTTCGTTTCAGTCAATCTCCTTCTGCTTCTCACGTTTTGTGGTTGGCAGAGGCCTCATTGGTTCTTTCCGCACTACAGTCAAAGCCATTGGTTCTTCGGGCTCCTCCAAGGATTGCCTTCCACTATGTGGGAAGTACAGCTTCTTATCCCAGTTCTCCTCATTAATAGAGTTCCCACCGTACTCCAGAGTTATTTAAAAAAGTCACTTGTCGTTCTCCCTCCCCCTCTGGTGTTTTGCTTTCATCTTTCCATGTCTCACGTTAGAGATGAACCAGCTGTGTAATGTCTTGTCTGACACCTTTACTCCACCAGGACCAGAGTGAATTATTGGGTGAACGAGAATGATGCCACATAAGCTTTGCAAAGCTACATCTCCGCGGCCTGTCGAGGAATACTTGCGTCGTCATGGGAGCTCATGAAAACGTGCCAGTTCTGCTCCCAATTTCTCTTAATGAACACGGGTGTCAAATACATCCTTACATTTAGGTCATTTGGGAGGTTCCCCATAGCTGTAAAAAGTCAAGATACTAAAAATAAAGACTGTTGCAGAAAGTATGAAACGTGGCTTTTTACACCTCCGGGGCAGAGAGCCTTACCCAAATTGAGCAGATTGGGAGAGATCTGAGCCCGGCGCTGGTTCGGGTTCTCAGCAAGAACGCAATTATTATGACTGTGTTGTTGCTGCAGCGACGCTCTCTTGAGCGACATTGCTCTTCCGTAGGAATTCTTAGCTGGCTCCGGAACTACCCTGGCTTTTCCATTTCCACATGGTATTCTCCCATGCATATTGACACAGCACGACACAAACACATATTATTCTCTAATTCAGCAAATTATTTACATTTCATTGGCATGCGTGTGAGTGAAGGACAGAAATCATTTGCAGCATTAGTTGAGTAGGTTTTATACAGCGGCGCTATTCATTGTTGTACATTACATTACTGAAATAGAAACAAGCACAGTCTGCTAATCTCCCACACAACAGTCACAAGATAAACAATTCTACAGTTGCGGTCTCTGTAAGCTGCCAACTCACAATGCATGTCAAGGAAATAATATTTTCCCTCCCCCTCACACAAAAAGTGTTTGCCTAGTCTCTGTGCTTTTGCCCGTTTTGCCTTTTATTTGCTCCCTCACCTTGACATATATCTCCCTCCGAATGGCATTTCCCACCATCGGCTAAGGAGTAGAGCTGCTGAGGATGCAGAACTGCAGTGAGACCAGCATCAATTAGACAGTAAAGTGCACTTTGTTTTTTGTTCCTCTATGCCAAATTAAATTACACAATACGTTTTAAAAAGTGTAATGGAAAAGCAATGAACTTTAATTAGGAATTCATCAAAACAGAACCAATGCACTCCAGCTGGCAGTACTTACAGATTTAACATGTGCTGGCTTTATGCCGACAAATCCAACAAAACTTCCATTGGAATGGTAATAGGGCGTAATTAAACTATTGCAGGATATATTGCTGCTTGTTACCATTGAGCAATAACCAGAATGAAAGGAAGTGTTTGGTTCCACAAAGATTTTTTTTTCCCTTCAAAAGAAATCATTTCACACTCCTGTTTTAGTCTGAAATGTTCAATTGCTGTTGTTGTAATGAAGATGCATGCAATCAGAATTGTTTATGCAGACTGTGTGTTGCAGAACTGTAAATTAAAGTTTCCAGAAGTGTAAATGGCACTGTTATTACACAATGACCTTCTTCAAACTTACAGCATCCACCTATTAAACTGTCCAAGATGTTTGCATGTCCGTACTCTCCCAGTAGCTGACCACCGGAGAGATGCTTTGTGTAACAAATGGAAAACAAATTAAAGGGGACATCTGTGTGTGCTGTACACCTCCCTCAATGTGCATTTTATAGTTGTGTCTTTGAGCGATACAGCAAGCAGAATGTGAAATGTGAGACAGCAGCTGTGATTGCCCTCTATTTCTTTTTTTTTTTTTTTTTTACGAAGCACTGCCAGGCCCGTTGGCATGGCAAAATTTTACATGAATAAAATGTTAGCGTTTTATTCAATCTTTTCAAAATGAACAGATTCCATTTTGACTGCTAACTGCAAAATATGCAGCAACTGCGGACAGAATGCCAAGGAGCAGTTTTCACTTAAATTCACTTACATTTCCACACTCACATTTCCTGCCACACTATGTTTTAAGTCAGAACACGGGCAAAGAAAACATGCCAGCTTTTGAGAAATTAAATGCATTCTTAAAACCAAAAATGAATAAATTAAATACTGAAAAAAGCTTTTAGTTTCTTTGAGGTTTCCCTTAGATCACACAGCAATTCTGCTTGGGAATGTACTGCTAGGCCTCATTAGGGTCATGGCTAACTGGAGTCTGTTGGAAATGGAAATACATTAAAATGTAGTTAAATTCAGAATGTCAAGAAGTACAGGTTGCAGGTTACCAAACACACAAGCATGAAAGAGGTGTTAGGGGACGAGGTGATAACATAACAGGAACAGTTTCACAACTCAATAAATCATGCATTCGTGAATGCTTGTGTTTGGAAATGAATAAATAAACAAATAAACATCCTATTAATGATTTGACATCCGCATTATTGGGGTGGTTTGGTAGTTGTTATAAAAAGCTCAATAAGGCTAGTTTAGTGCTGGGTGGGAACTCGATATCATACTCGATAATATGCATGGCACATGCTCAATAGAAGTTGTTTGAGAAAATCTTCGATAGAAAATAAAGTAAAAAAAAAAAAAGACCTTTGCATTCTGCGTGTTTTAATAACAGGCTACGGTGTGGCATTTGGTTTGTGCCATAATTACAGAAATATAAGAGGAGAGTTTGAGCATCGACGTGTGTCTCAGAGCAACAGAGTCATGCCAAATTGCGTCAACACAGCTTTGCTCCCGTCTTCCCTTCCGTTTCCCTAGCAATCAACATTCTCTGTTATGTTGCCCTCATGACCATCCAGACCATAGAAAACAGCGGAACTTGTGAACGATATGAAAAGGTTGCTATGGTATCAAAATGACGGCAAATTGTGTCCTGCGCAAACAAGCATTTACAGCACAACTCAATAAAATATCCAGGAACATGGATGTAAACAACATTGCACATCCATGCACAAAAACAACGTATGCTCCTTCAAAGACTAATTTTCTCTAAGCTACATATTTTAAATTGTCTTTGTCCACTGAATAATCCTATTTTACTGTGGCTTAACTTTAACCCATTAAAAAAAAAAAAAGGTTCTCAATTGGCTAGCTTATAAAACAAAAGAATCTATGCATATATCGGCCGATAAGAATTACTTATACCGTGATGAACTTTTCAGTCATATCACCCAGCCCTCGGCTCAATATTTGATTTACATAGCCTCTTTGCTTAACCATTTAAAGCAATACTTATGGTAAATCATCTGGGTAAATCATCTCATGCGTTACATAATAATGAGTCATAATTAAAATGTACGTGAATACCCTCTCTCTCTCCAAATAGTATTGGTTCCCCCTGACTAGGCGATGGAAGTGAGCTTTGCATTTCTTGTGTGGGAATGAATCAAGACCGCAAAGGGAGAAGAAGAGGGACAGAAGAGCCGGGGTGAAATGAACCAGGAAAATACATGTCCCCTGCCACATGCCTGCCGTTCACCCCGCAGAGTCACAGATGTCTTGGCCTCGTCAGTGTTACAGATGCAGAAATGTCTCAAAGGCCTGCACATTTAATTTGGCAAGCGAAAGCATAAATCACATATCAGAACACATGCACATACATCTTTGTTTCAGATTTTCTCAAGGGACAGGATGTTGTTCTGGTTTGATCTGGAACACTTATCCTATAACAGAAGAAGCTGAAGCATTCAGTGCTACAAGATGTACATGCCAATCAAAGCTGGTTTGCCACCAAAAACACCAGCAATATGTCACAGTTGGCAATGGCTCAGAATGTTGAAAGGAAGTGTCATTCAGGGCTAAGTGCTCAAAATCTATAAAAAGAGACCCCTCACCCCCCTATATAATCAGTTAGAAAAATAATGAGAACAAATAATATGGAAAATTAATTGATTCATGGGATATTCAATACACTTTGTCTTTTCAGCAGATTTTTTTTTCAAGTTTGTCATCTGTGACAGTCGGTGAGTTGTATAGGTGAATTGTCGAACACTGAAAGCAGCCTTTTGTGGTCTTCAAACTCCGTCCATCATATCTTAGTGTTGTAACGTAAAGACCAGAAGTCAGAAGTCATGTGGATGACAGAACAGAAGAGTTAGTTCTGTTCAGCTATGTTTATCCATTTCACTATCGACCCCCCCCCCCCCAAAAAAAAAAAAATATATATATATATATATATATATATATATATATATATATATATATATATATATATATATATATATATGTATATATATATATATATCAAACATGATCTTGAGTAAACTCTTGAGTACCCCCTGAAAGTCCTTCAAGTACCCTCAGGGATACTAATACCCCCCTTTGAGACACCTGCCATAGAATATTTGTACAGAAAAAGAATTAAAAAAGCAAAATTTCCGCAGTACTACATTGTTAATTCACAAGAAATTGAACAACGCAACCTACCTTATTGCCGACGGCCTACCTCTGGCTTGTTGAGTAAGGAAAACTTGCTAAATGCCACTAGAATCTTTATATAGGTGTGTAATGAACTGCTGGGATGCCATTTCATGTTATTCCTACCATTCCTATACTCACTGCCATTTTTGAAAAGCTGTGGGATGCATCGTCCCAACCGGAGTGAAAGGTTTAAAGCAATTATTTCTTTCTAAATGTTTTTTCGTTGATTTGGTCTTTTTGGGGGGAGCCTGATATTGTCCCTTACAAATTTATATTCTGAGGTTTTTCAGCATTTTCTGTAGAATTTTATGTTTAGACAAAAAAAAAAATAAAAATAAATAATAATAGTAATACAAATCAACATAATTCAACAGACGTTACTTACACATGGATTTTCGGAAGCTGGCCTGGTGCATAGCTCCCGCAAATAGGGTTCCACTGTGTAATTCTAACTTGTAAAATCACCATTCATCACTGGATTGCGGACACTTATAAATTTGCCCTGGGAAGAAAATCACAGTAAATGGTTTATTTCTTGTTTGTTTCCAATACTTTGTTGTTGAATGTCTTTTTATGAAAAATGAAAGATATTTTGAGCATGTATTTTGTCCATATTGTAAAATGCTACTTTGATTGTCCATCTGATTAAGAATTGTGTTTGAATTTTCTGAGCTTCAGCTGGAAGTAAACCTATGCTGGCCGACTGGGGCAAACGTACTGCAAATGGCACAACACACAAACACAGGTAAAAACACGCTACAAATGGCAAAATACTATTCCCAAAACAGAAACACTTTTACCAAAACGGAATGAACCTGAATTAAAAAGATGCATAGCTGGCAGCTTTTTTTTTTTCTTGAGTCCTTATAAGTGTGTTTGTGTGCATGTGAAGCGTGCAATAGAGTGGCTTAATGTTAGCAGTCACATCACATCTCTGTTTGCATCTTCACTGATTACAAGGCTCAAGATTCAGACTAATTTTGAAATGAAGTGGACTCTGCAATTACTGGATTTTGTGAGAGAACGTGAAGACTTTAATGGTTATTAGTCTAATATCACACATTATACAATCAAAGCATATTTAATGTGTCTTAAATTGTTTAAGCCTGCTTTGAGCATACATCCTAAGTGATTCTTTCCCTGTGCAAGTAGATGTGTGTGTGTGTGTGTGTGGGGGGGGGGGGTACATGTGATTATAACAGGGAAATTACATGTCAGTCTACAGTGTGTACGGTGTGTGAGTGCGTGTGTGTGCGTGTGTGTGTGTGTGTGTGGGGGGGGGGGAGGGGGTTATTTATCCCTCTCTATTTGAGGATGCAGTCCTTTGAGAGACTCTAAGCAAATTCCATTGTAAACCCTGGGCTACAGAGCGAGCACACGAGCCAAAGCCATCCATCAGAGGTGGACATTTTCCCCGTATGCAAACAAATGAATTAGAGCACCCGCCTCCCACAGGGCTCATGACTCAACATAGCAAAATGGGGAGCAAGGATGTTGGCAAAGGTGAGGAAATGTTAAATAATAATGTGAAAATTGCAGAGCCATATGCATTCATTGCAAAGTGAAAGCAGGGGAAAATAAGAAATAAATAGGGAATAAGTTCAAGTGAAAGGACTACAGGGGAGTTTGTAATGGAACATGTTGAAATCAGTGTTACAGTTGGCTCAGCTGGTATTTTTTAAGACATCTGCAATTTATGTGAGTCCATACAAGGAAGTGATGTGTGTCACTTTTTAGCACTGGTGTCCTCTAGGAATGATTAACCCAGAAGAGCCTAATATAGAAAGAGAGGAAGATTGCAGAGGATGACAGCGGACAAGAGAGAGAAGGGCAAAGAGGACACAGTTGTGTTCCATGGAGGGTCTTGTCTATCTCTGCACATCAAATCATGCTCAGTACCATTTAGCGGCCCCTCCTAATTATTCCTGCATCTGTAATCAGTAAGAGACTTCCTAATGCTTCTGGGCTTGTCGTCTTGCACCGGTTTATGGTCACTTGCGTATTGCTATTGCAATTCCAGAGCAAAGTCACATTTTTAACAACCAAAAAAAAAAAAAAAAAAAAGTCCATCCACGTGAACTACACCTGTTCATAATTGTACAAAAAGGAGGACAAACAGCATTTTCTTGTGTGTGTGTGTGTCGACAGCAAAGGCCATAAATTACCTTGTGAGGATGATTCATTCTGGGATGACTGTCTACTGTGAGCTTGTTAGCCTCAGAAATTAGAGCAAAGAACAATGGAGGCTATTACTCCAGATTCTGGCACAGAATATAATCTGAAAGGTGAAAAGCGGGGCAGTATTCATTATGCTGGCAACAATCTCCAGAGTGGTGATATCAGTGTGATTCGAGAAGGATAGAGTACATTTGCCACCAGGGCGAGCACTCAAGCCCGCGGCTATTCTGGCTAATTGTGACATGGCACGAGTGACAGCAAGGGTGGGCTGGGTTAGCATCCGACAAAGAACACCAGTCAAACTCGGTAACTCATATACAGACATCAACGCTAATCTCCCTCTGTGTGACAATAGCACTGCTGTGCTTTGCTTTCTCCAGAAGCTCTGTTCTTGAGCCTGGATTGTTTATGTACGTAGTATTTGAGCTTTCCCCTCGTATGGGACATATGGGGTGTCGGAAGTTCTAAAATTCCAGTTCCATAAAGCATGCTAATTCTGATGCAGACAGCTAAATAAGACCGTCTGTAGAATAGTGGGATAAAACATAAAGCTCTGCGTGAGCTGAGGGGAGATTTGGGATAAAGGAAGGTTAGCAAGAACTGAGAACCTTTTGTGTTTGTATGCATCAGAAAGACACAAACGTTTAATGCTATTCCACACCAACTGCGTGGAGAGTAAAACAGGTGGCACATTTATATTAAGTCAATCTAGTTCGCACTGCAGGGTGCAATTGCACACATGGCAGCGCAGACGACGGGTTGCAAAAACACGGTACGATATTCCACTCATATTACCTATTTGCCAAAGTTAAATAAATTGAACTCTTGGTTACACCCAATCAGATTCTGGAATGCTATACGTCACATATTGGTGACTGGTTTGTGGACATCCAGAATTTACATTTGCTAACACAAACTGTAGAACAGCGGTTCTCTAGTGGGACAGTGGTACATGAAGAACCTTCAGGGGGTACTCGAGATTTTAAATCAAACCAACAAATATGCAAAAAGACTTTAAAAATATTTATTGACTCATTTAATTGAGTATAAAAGAATAAAAGATCATGAACTAATTTTATGCTCAATAGGTTATTCAATTACATTATTGTAAGAACTCAGATTCTCCCCATACTAGAATGGTTTGACCCAATCTGTCATGTGCACCCTCTTGTTACCTTTCAAATTAATTACTTATTTTTGTAAACACATCTCAGCAATGATTCCAAAAGTGGACACTTTAAGGCTTTGTCTACATGCACACGGCAAATTTAAATCCGCATAGACTCCCCCTCGTCGTTGTTGTTTGTTTATTTTAAAAAGTCGTGTCTGTACAGTACTGCAGTGGTCCGCAACCCCCGGTCCGGTACCAGCACTCACGTGGCTTGTAGAAAGGCGGAAGCGAGAACTTGGGACAACTGGTATGTGCAGCGTTTGCTTCACTTAACAACTGTTAAACCCTAGTTACTGTACTAAGCTAACGATAGCGCAGCATTGTCAGCACAATATTTAGCATGGTCTCGGCCACTCGATTGCGACATTGAAACTTTTATTTTTTGGCAGGCGAGTATTGTCTCAAAAGATAAAGGTGCTGTCGGTGAAAATATTGGCTCTGTCACATCCCAGAAAAGTGAAAGTTCTCAGCAATGCTCTTCTTTCCCGATCTACCGTAAAGTGCAGAGCAGCTTGCTCCACTCCCCTCTTTAGAGCAGGCAGCCCCTCCCCCCGCCGGTACGCAATATGAATCTGAGGTGTAGTGAGAAGGATGATGTGGTTTTTAGAGGAGCCATCCTCCCCCCGGTCCGCAATATAAATCTAAGGCGTTGACCGGTCCGCGGTGATCAAAAGGTTGGGGACCACTGCAGTACTCTTCAAATTCTGTCCAATCAGAACTTCCGCCTCTGAAGTGTCCAATCAGAAAGAACTTGGGTCTCTAACGTCCACGGTATCTGTGTCCACGGTATCTAGCTCGATCACGCAAATCCCCGTTGAAGCTGGTCACACACATTCACACATTCACGAAACCGGAGGCTTGGGCAAATCTGCACTTTGACCGAGGGTTTGGAAGCATTCGATTTTGATGGAACAAAAAAAAAAAAATAATAATAATTCCCGGCCATATATCGCAAATCGATCAAAACGGAGACAATTACATTTAGACAAGCCCTAGGTTGAATATTTTGGAAAAAAATTATTCAGAATTAAGTTAATGATTTATTTTTCTTAACATCTCTACTGTAATCCCAACATAGGATGCTTTGTTTAATATTTTTCTGTGGACAAATATTCATTTATATGTAGAGTATACGTTCTTTGAGAACAGGTCTGACACATTATTTTAATTATTTTTTTGCGGAAAAAATATGTTTTAATAATTAAATTATATTTTTGGATAACAGATTTCTTCTATGATCCACTTTAGGCGACTTTAGGTTTTTTTTTTATGTGTGGAATAATACAAAGTTTGAAAGTGTCTAAAGTTTAAGAAATCAGACTTTGATGTCATGTTTTAAGGCTTTCTTTTTTTTAACTCCGAAATGTTTTGACGGTTAAGGGGTACTTGGCTGAAAAGATATTTCACAGAAGGTACATCCCTTAAAAAAGGTTGAGCACCACTGCTGTAGGTCATTTAGAGCAGACAGCACACTTTGTGAGTCTTGAAAATCCTTTTTCAGGTGATGGTGAATTTTCACAGTAGAATGAAAAAAGAAAAAACTAATAATAATAACGTGCCTATAGCAAGTTCTGTTCATGCATTTGTCCATTGCCAGATTATAACATGCTGTCCTGATTCTACAAAGGCGAATTAGCGTGCATTGCATCAGAGCTCGAATGAATGCACCTTCCTTTTTCAAAAATGCTTACACTTCTCAGCTCCTAATTGGTTCACTGCTTTGAATTGGTTTAATGTGAATAATTTCCTAGTGTCTGTAATGCTATTAATAAGAATAACATTTATTTAAAACAATGCACAATTAAGATGTATTCATTAGTTCCTATTGATAAAACCTGCAGTACATGTTCCCACAATAATTTAAGGGGGGAAAGACTTGAGTTGGAACTGAGCAACTGAGACAACTGGATAACCTTCCATAAAGGTGAGCAATATGACTGCATCCATAGCAGAATGTCAATCCATAGAAAATCTGCCTGGAATTCTAACATACTGTACATCATTTGAAGAGGTATGGACTGGCAATAGCAAGGTTAGAAAACACTTGTACGAGGCTTTACAGTTTGCAAACTGAGAGTTCTCCTTTCGTAACTTTATTGATCCATTTATTTCCAAAATCTAAAATATAAATATATAAATATAAAAATTCCTCTGAGTCATATTTGTGTCTTGGGAGAAATAGGAGAAGGCTGGACTGGGCTCTAGATATTTTTTAAGAACGGTTATCTCATGAATAATGTGACCATGGCGTTTTATGTTACACTTCCATGCGGACTCAATAAGACTTCTGTTAAAATACTCACCGAGTTGGATTTATGTCACACTGATGAGAAATAAACTAGTCAACGTAACAAAAATATGACAAGTAAAGGGAGCATGTGGAGATGTTACAAATGTGGCAAAGGAGGCCATATAAAACATGACTGCCCATGCTTGAATGACAAACAAAAAAAAGGCAATCCACAAAGCCAAGCATGTGATGTGTGGTATTGGAGATTCCTCAGAAAGTGCCTTTGTGTTCAAAAAGTAAAAAACAGTAACAGACCAGAACAGGTTGAATGATTCTGGAGCATCAAAGCACTAGACGTTTGACGTAAAAATGATTTTAGACTACCAATGATTCACAAAAACATAGTCAGTGAAACTGGGTGATGGCAGGGTGGTTGACTCCCTAGGAATTGTCAACATGAAAATGACCTTCAAATCAAGTGATGTAAAAATGGCACGATGTATGACTTGCCGAATGTTCCAAAGCTGTCTGGGAATTTATTCTCAGTGGGAACTGCTACCAAGAAAGGGAATACAGTGCAGTTTAACTGTATGTCAACAATGCGTCAAAATCTGCCAGTCTGTGGTCCCAGCTACCTTGGTCAAACCGCTAAGCTTAAAGAACTCAAAGACATGGTAAGCGGAGTAAACTTCTCTGCAGAAAAAGAGATTTCCTTCTGTGAAGGATGTGTGAAAGGCAAGTTTGCAAAAAAACCTTTCAAGTTGATTGGAGGAATCTGTTCCAAATGCAAGATCCAGCTGATTCACAGTGATGTCTGTGGTCCCATGCAGACCGAATCTATAAGTGGATCCAAATATGTTGTGACTTTCATTGATGACAACACAAGATGCTGCAATGTATTCTTCATGAAACAGAAAATGAGGTGCTAAGCAAATTCAAGAGATTTGAGAGAACATTCTCAAATAAGTCTTGTCTAAGTGTCACAACACCGAGGACAGATAATGGTGGTGAGTACACATCAAAGGAGTATCAAGAATATTTGAAGTCTCAAGGCATCCACCATGAAATGACTAACTTGCTCACCACAGCAAAATTGTGTTGCAGAAAGAAAACAAAACCAAAAAAAAAAAAAAAAAACAGGACATTAGTTGAAGCAGCCAGAAGTATGCTGTCACATACAAAGTTACCAAAAATGTTCTGGGCAGAAGCTGAAGAAAGAGACATCCTATGAGAGATGGTGTGTAAAGAAACATGAAATGAGCCACATTGAAGGTATTTGGCTGTATTACTTATGCTCATATCCAAGACGAAAAAGAAGGAAACTGGACAAAAAGGCTGCCAAGCTCCGTTTTGCCGGATATGCAAGCAATGTTAAAGGATATCATTGCATGTATGATGAAGAGAAAAGGATGATTCTACTCCGCCGTAATGTCATCTTTGATGAATCAAACTTCGGCTGGAAGCAGGTAGTGAAAATAACCTGCTCGGAGAACGAGATAAACCACAAACCATAAAAACAGATGAGCGTGAAACACAACCTGATGAGGACACAGCTGAGAGCCCTGTCAGAACTAGCGTCAGAATCAGAAAAGCTCCAAGAATATTTGGACAAGATGATAGAGTGACTGTTGATCATCATGCCAATGTGTCTTGTGTGACAGAGCCAATCACACTGAGCGATCCGAGTGGAAGCTAAGTCCACAGTGATCCTGGAAGACGACCGAGGAGCCATCGCAATCGCAAAGAATCTTGTTAACCATTCCAGGACCAAGCACATAGACATTTATTGCCACTACATGTGTGAATGTGTGCAGAATGGACAAATAAAACTGCAATATTGTCCAACCAATGACATGAAAGCGGATATCTTTACCAAAACAGTGCCTAGACAAGACATCCTCATCGGTCCTTTTAATCCGGTTCGCCTGGCTTGTCCATTTATATTATACTATAAAGTTAATAATACCGGTAATAGAATATCTCCTTTATTTACTTTTCCCATGTAATGCCCACATTTCCCCAACAGATGGCTCTCGCGTGACCTTTTGGCGCCCACTTCTTCTTGGTTAAGCTTTTCCCATAGAGCTCTTCTTTAAATATGAGCTTATCAAGGAAAAGAAAAGTGGATAGTGAGTGCCGAGTTTGTAATACGGAATGGATAACAAAATATTTTTTTCAAAGTCCGATCAAAAGCCATATGATATGCCAAGAAACGTGTGCGGTTTTAAGGAGTACAATATCAGCCAACACTTTACTACGAAGTATGCCAATTATGCTGGCAAGCAATCAGCGCAAGAAAGGGCAGCTACAGCTGAGAGGTTGGCAGCTTATTTACAGACTCAGCAAAAAAATATTATCCAACAAACTATGATTCAAGAGTCAAATACCAAGGCAAGCTTTTTGCAGTATTCAAATTAGTAAAAGCGATCAAAGCCTTTCTCCGAAGGTGAGTTGTTAAACACTGCATTGGTGAAGACCACAGGTGTCCGGAAAACCGATGCAAGTTTGAAAAGATCAACTTGTCAAGTCGGACTTTGACTTGCCGTTTGGAACTTATTGACAGACATGTAGCCAGCCAAATAAAAAAAAAAAAGAGGCAGAGTCCTTTCAGTTATATTCACTCGCACTTGATGAAAGCAACACTATAAAAGACATAACACAGCTCCTATTTTTTTATCCGAGGGATTAATAACTACTTTGAGATAGCGGAAACATTTTTGAGCAAGGACTCCCTAACAGGAACGACACAGGGAAAAGATTTGTATGCGAAGGTGTCTGCTGCCTTAGAAAAACGTAAACTACCTTGGAGTAGACTTGCCAGTGTCACGACAGATGGATCACCAAATTTAACTGAAAAAACATTGGGCTGCTGAAAAGAATCCAGAATAAAGTCAAAAAGGAAAACCCTGAGCAGGATGTTATTTTTCTTCGCTATATCATCCACCAGGAATCACTGTGCAAGTCTTTATTGCAGCTTAACCATGTCGTGAATCCAGTTGTAAAACTTGTGAACTTTATACGTGCAAGGGGACTCCAGCATCGTCGGTTCATCACGTTCCTGGAGGAAACTGATGCGGATTATCGGGATTTACTACACTACACCACTCTTGAGTCTGCTGGTTAAGTTTGGGAAAAGTGCTTCAACGCGTGTGGGACCTAAAAGAGAGGATCAGCACATTTTTGGAGGTCGTGGGGAAATCTGATGAATTTCCTGAGCTAAGAGACCAGAACTGGCTTTCCCCACACAGACAGCGGCAACGAAATACCGGAGGATGGCACAGAAGATGCTGACCTTGTCTGGCTCAACCTACAGTACGTATATCAGTCGGCATTCAGTGTCATGAACATAAAAAAGACCGTCACAGGTTCAGATTAACTGACCAACATCTCGGATCTATCCTGAGACTTGCCACAGCAAAACGTATTCCAGAATTTGATGCACTGGCAAAACAGGGAGATCAACAACACTGTTCCCATTGAAATTGAAGGTGAGCTTTCCTGTTGTGTTTATTCAACTCAAATGTAATTAAATTAATCATTCATTTATTTAAATTTAGAAAGCAATTTTAACAATGACCCTTGCATATTCATGCTTTGTTTAAACATTACAGGTCATATCCGTCATGAAATGTTTAGTCAGACTCCATCCAGCTGTTCGTGGCCTACCCCATCTGTCAAATTTTAGAATGCACTGTGGCCCCCCCAGTCTAAATGTTTGCCCACCCCTGCCTGGACAGAGGTTTGAATACCTCAGTGGAGAAATTGGACTTTCCTCCTTTAAGCTGCCTTGACCTTCTTGGTTTAACAGTGTTAACTGTTTGATAGATACCTCATGTCATGTTTTGACACATGCCTACGATGCCTTATTTGTTCATTTTGGCCTTTTTAACTATTTATGTTTATGTCTATTTATTCATGAGTATCACTGGAAGGAATGGTAAAATATTTTCATACGCTAATTAGGATGAAATAATGGATATTAGATCAGTTTCCATTGTGGGTTTCTTGTTTTACTAACAATTATTTTTGTCATGTACAATTAATACCTTTAAAAACACATTTCCCTTGCTCTCCACTAAAGACAACATTCTAAATGTTCAAGGCCCAGGCTGTTGGCTCGCTTTCTCTGCCTAGACAATTTGTTTTCCTCCACAACATTTTTGTTTCAATTTGCACAGTGTTTTTCTTTTATTCCAAGAAATAACACACGGAAACAATTTGCACTATATAATAAGGTATCGGTAGTGCTCCAATTAGGCTGAATTACAGTGCTCTTTGCACACGCAGCAATTCACAAAGTATCTGATCCATTTGATTTTCCAATCAATGGGACCAACAATGGTACAACATTCTTGTGACAAATTGTTCCCGCCTTCCGCAAAGCATAAACAATTTCTGGTAAATCACAGAATCTATTTCCCTCAATCCAAAAATAAATACATAAAATAAAATCTCAATTGTTTTATAACATCTGAAAATGGAGATAACGGAAGGTTTCTCGAGTAAGGAAACACAATTGGTTTCCATCTTAGACTTACTATCCATCTAATTCTGTTTGCGTATTTGATATTCATGTGTATGCTTTCACAATTGCTGTACAATTTATGCCTTGTACAGTTCATTATACAGATTAATAGCTGCCATTCTAACAAAGCAGATGACTATAATGAATGTCTGCACCAAATGTATAATACCAGCAAACCTTTTTTATTCTTCATTAAAGTCTAATTCGTCTTTAGAGGTGACAAGAGGGCAAGTAGCATTTCTAATGGAAAATTCCACCATCTATAAGGTATAGGACCATATGAATGCAGTTCATTTGTTTGCCTTGAGATGATGATGGTGGGTTGGTGGCGCATACAAAAAACTTTGTTCATTTTTATGTATTTATTTTACATTACCGGTGTTCTAGGCATGATTTACAAATCTGTAGGAGCAATAACATTTATTTTTGGATAATTTTGAGCGTGAAGGTTTACTTCACTTTACTTAGTTTAAGGTCATTTGAAGCACTTCCTGTGTTATGTTGCTCAGCTTTTCGACAACGTGCAGTCAGACGCGACACCACGCTTGTTAACAAGTGAGTCAAGAGAGTGTTCTCCGGTTTATTTACAGCAACCCAAAGCGGTTTGTATGTGATTTTTATGTGAATATGTACGATGTTATTCGTAGCTAATGTTAATTTTATGTTTGTTAGTTCTACTGTGTGAACTGCCGGTGGAAAATGTGGATGTAGCACGTAAAGATGAAAAGTGCAAGACCACAGTAAACATCAGTGCAAAGAACTCGTCTTCCGTTTGTGGGCAAGCTGACATATTAATAAATTATAAATATGCATCAAAAACTGTAACAAATACGTATTAGATTTAGCAGCTACAGTAACGGGGTGGGGAAATCGCAGTTTGGCGATGTCATCCTCCATTACAATCTTGTTCAAGCAAGCGCTCGTGTCTTGTGTCTCATTATACACCAACAATTTTGCCGTTCATATCATAATGTAAATTATTCTGACACACACGCACAGACAAAATCAAACACCTAAAACTGCGTTTAATTGTGACACAAGGTGCCCGATTTGAAGAATTGATTGCATGTCTTTTTATCTTTGTAACATGACCAAAATAATAGAGAGACAAATACTGTACATACTAAATACCATACTATTATAGTCTGTTGACGCAAATAACGCACGGTGACCTTTTTTATACATCAGTCACAGAATGGGACACCTACATCATGGGAGTAACAACAGCAAACACTTATTAAAGCCACACAAAGATGAACAAAAGAAGAGACCTGCATTCATGTCCTTATCCTTTGTTCCACCCACACTTACACTTCAGCATACAGCAGAAGTGATTGTTGAAGTCATACAGTACACATACTTATAAACCTTCGTACTGTGCAGATCCACAGAGAAAAGGCAATGTAGCGCACCTCATGAATATTACCGAGAGTTGGATCTGGGTCATTAATATGACACAGTCGTTACACTGGAGCCCAATTAGCAGTCAACACAGAAACTGGAATGTTCCCCTGTCGCAATACATAATCACTATATCACTGGAACAGACTCCAGACCAGGACAAGATCAAACCACACAATCACAGATACTGAGACCAATTATCAGCCAAATTATTCAATGGAATGATGAGAGACTAAAGTCGCAAGTCACCTTCTGTAATAGGGGCTTTCATTTAGAATAGTAAAAAAACACAACAACAACAACTTCATTTACATTACTTTGCGCTGCACGGACATACTCAAATAGCATGTTTAATTTGACAGTGCATGCCGGTGTTCATGTGTTTTCCCCTATTCTTACTGCTGTCCAGTCAAACTAGTGAGGTTGCGTGTGTGTGCCTGTGTGTGCGTGTGTCTGCACATCCGAATATAAGAATTGTGCTGTATTCAGGGTAGGACAGTTATCAAGCGTTACGTTCTCAGAAATTTGCATTTCATTGCCTATTTAAGAAGTCACAGGAAGTTCAAGATCTCATTAGAGTGGGGAACCTGAGGATAGTATATATCAATATAATAATGATATAATAAAATCGCATTGTAAAAGGGCAGCTCAGTAATAGTGGTGAAGCAGGACAGTAGCACCTTTTTACCATCTGATCTCATATTTCCACATCCTCCCAATCACTATTGAGTGTGTATGTACACTGAAGGTCACTTGAGCCTATTTTACTTTTCTACAGACAACAAGCAGTTTTACACTAAGAGCCTTTTCGCAATTGCGGTATCATGTAAAGTCATCCAGAGCTGTTATCGGGAGAATGTTTTCGGCACACAATGACAATAAACAAAATGCAGTTTGACAGCAAGCCCAATTTCGCGAATGGGACACAATGATGGGCGCCATATGGGTCGTCGGGAATAAATCTAACGGGTGAGTGATAGGCAGCAACAGCGAGTCTATAAATAAAATCTCTACAACCCAGAGCAGAGGGAAAGGTGGTTTGTTTGATGCTCTTTTGACAGCATCATACTGTCCAACCACAATGCTATTTGAATATTGAACATCTATCCTTAAGCATCCAGATGGCTCCAAGTTAAAATTAAAAGCCTGGCAAGCCACACCCACTTTCTTGAGAGAAAGAAAGAGCCTCAAAAGCCTCCTATTGATGGCTGTTCAGCCCATTTCAAACTGACCCATGCGATGAAGTTTTAAGTTAAGTATTATTATTATTATTATTATTATTATTATTATTACTATATTTTTGGGGGGACAATGTCACTCTTTGGTACCAGAATGCCGTTTAAAGTGGCGCACAAGAAAAACAGAGTTAAAAATAAACAGACACGGTAACGCTCACGACACCATGAATTATCTTTTTATTTTTCTACTGGAAAAATAACATAAGTCATTCACTGCTGACTCTCTTTGACTAGCCACGATGAATTTACCCTACCTCTATTGTTACTCTTTACTTCTATTTTCAATTATTGTTGGGTGTTACTCCCAATCACGCCCCTGCAGTTCTCACTGGCATTGCATTGCACTGAAATCTCCCAGCAAAACGAGGGGAGTCGCCGGGGGACCACTCTCCACCAAACCCTCCAAGGACTCCAAAAAGGGGGGGCAATGTTAAATGCTGTTTAGTGCATTAGCAGAAACCATAACCAAAATCCGTCCCCCCACTCGAAGTCAGAGGGAGGCTACACTCTCGTCCACTGGGGTGAACCCCAATGTACAGGCGCGGAGCCGGGGAGAAATAAGTATGCTCACACGTGCTCTGCACCTACAAACGAGGTTAACTGCAGAGTGGAAGAGAGTCCAACCCCCCTCGAGAGTACTGGTACCAGAGCCCAGGGTGTGTGGAGGCGAGTCCGATAATATCTAGTGGGAACTTTTCCAGCTCAGGCTCCATCCCTGCTAGAGAGTGACACTTCATGTCCCAAGAGCTAGCTTCTGCAGCCAGAAATTGGGACTGCCAAGGTCCCTGCCTTTAGCTGCTACCCAGCTCACACTGCACCCAACCCCTACGGGCCCTCATACAGGTGGTGAGTCTATGGGAAGGAGGAACCGGATTATCGCTGAGCCCGGCCACCAGGTGCTTGCCAGTGAGCCCTACCTTCAAGTCTGGCTCCAAAAGCTGGGCCCTGATGACCCATATTTGGGCAAGGATAAACTTACTCCAATGATATAATTCATCATTAATGTTCAATGGTCCATGTTTAGTCTGATCCCTCACCTAGGATCAGTTTGCCATTGATGACCCTTCATGGGGCATGAAGCCCTGTGGACAACCTAGCTCATAGGTTCAATGAGACACACAAATTACTCCACAAAGATAAGCTAACGGACCACAAAGGGGAGTTTAATTTGAAATTACTTTGAATATTTTACATGATGGTATGAAATACATTTCATTATAGGCTGCAGCCTGAAGTGACCCAACTTCATTTTTGTTGCCTCTAGCCGACCTGTATTTGATCTTTTGATGGCAGTGTGGATGACACATGATTTTTTTTTTTTTTTTTTAAACCAAGCCACTTGGGTATGTGGTACCTAATCTGATATGTATCCAATCTTTTGACATGCGACTTCGGTCTGAACGGCCAGGTCTCATTCATTTGACTCACATGTTACAAACAAGAGCCAAACGTCACAATTCTTTGCTCAAAAAGGCGCAAGCAGGTAGGAAGACAAAAAAACAACAGCGGACTAAGCGGAGATGACTCAATGAAGGGGAAGCGAGGTGTATTTTGTCTCTCTCTTCTGCACGCTCTTACTCTTGCTATCGCTTGTGGAACTGCTCCACAAAAAGCTATGAGGAAACCCTCCCCCTCTCTCTCCTCAATTTCCTCTTTAATTTCAACAAATTGAACATTTTCTGATATCGGAATGACAGGTAAGCCAACATTGACAGATACTTTTGTAAGCACTAATATCAAGCACGCTCACTGAGTGTGATGTCACATTATCCTTAATGTGCATGTGGGAGCGTTTTGGGCCACTAAGCATTCATACACAAGTCACAAACAGGTCGCATTTATTGTAAATGTGAATGACCTCACCAAAAAAAAGGTTTGACCCCTGCATTGTGAACATCGCCTTTTTCTTAATTCAGTCATTTGTGGCGATTGTTATTGGAACAGCTTTATTAAATATGCATATTGTAAGCTGGCAAATTACAAAACAAATAAGTTGATACAAAATATATTTTAATTTTTGTAGGACGCAAAATGTATTCCTCTTCCAGTAAGTACCATGTCTGACCTAAATTCCAGACCCCAACTTAATAGAAGAAAAGGAGTATGGATGTAAATTCACAGCAGCTGTGAGTAGCATTGTATCTACACTGTTATTAGGTGCTTAAAATTTGTGTCCCTATATGGACTCTCAAAGCCTCAAACCGTCAACCCGACTCAGTGTGATGACAGCCCCAAAAGGGACACTTTTATTAAACACGATTGGAATCAACCAGATACCAATAAATTATGACATCTAACTTCGGGAGGCGACCTGCTGATATCAGTATAATAGACGGCAGTCATAAGATAAGGCAACTGGGGACTTTGTGGACACTATTATAAATGGACTGTCGCTGAGGCATTTTCTGACACAGACCAATCATGGAAAAGGCCGGAACACCCTGAAAAATATAAATAAGCCTCCATTGTCAGACCGGCGATTCACTGCATTGGCAAACTTGTGTCTCAGGGTTGATTGTTTAATAAACTCATTAGTGTGATCAGCTTAAGACCTTGAAGCACTCTGCCTCTCATTGGATCCCGGGAGAAGCGAGGTGCTTGCCCCCGGCCGAGGTTAACATCCGAGCCTGACCCATCACATTCTTAATTGAACTGATATTTATGTTAATTATTTAGTTTGTATATTCAAAACGGACACTTTTTTGCATTACACTGTTTTAAATGTAATGAATTTGTAGTCTGAAGTTCACGTTCAGCTCAAGCATGCCTTTGGCAGTTTGTTGTTTTACATCAGCCTTGATAAATGTAAGTAATACTTTTCA
Organism: Hippichthys cyanospilos; assembly: GCF_059441005.1. Classification (NCBI taxonomy): domain Eukaryota; kingdom Metazoa; phylum Chordata; class Actinopteri; order Syngnathiformes; family Syngnathidae; genus Hippichthys; species Hippichthys cyanospilos. Next base: position 7,005,745 of record NC_142374.1, read on the forward strand.
CTAATGCGGTATATGCTATGAACAAAATATTCAAATTGTTAATTGATGAGTCACTCTCATGTTTCATTCGCATGTTTTATTTAAGAAAAAAAAATCACACAAAGTATTTGTATTAGCGTTTAAAGGGCCTCTATGATTATATTTCAAACTTCCCATAGTGAAATGTAAGCATATCAAACGTGAAAGATCTCGTCGACAGACGCCGCACATCTCACTGTATGGCTGTCTTGCCCGTTCATAACGTCACTCAAATGCCTGTCAGCCAAGAAACATCCACCCATCCATCTTGACCACCTCTCCTCATGAGGGTTGAGGGGCGCTGAAGCCTATCCCAGCGGAGTGAGGGAAGGAGCCAAAAACAGACGCTTTACTGACATTAAAATGCAAAACAGTGTCAAGAGACCGCACACACTAAACACCCTTATCAAATCTGTCCCCGTGGGAAACCAGTATTCATAACAACAGTTACGCCCGTGGGTGAACTATTTACTACTCACGTTGATTGTCTGGGTGTGTGCTCAGTAAAACATTGCAACTAAAAAATGAAATATTGCTGTTTATGTGGCCCACTCGGTGCAAATTTTTTTCTCCCAGATCCGGAACAAAAACAAGACGAAAAGACCTTGACAAGGTTGGCATATACGGTATTTACTCAGGTGGTACGAGGGAAATAGTATTGTCATCAGCCCTCTCACAAGCCATTTTTATCTGCTCAGAGGGACCTGTGCTGAGAGTGCAGAATAAGCAAGGGATGCTTAGAAATGCATCAATAAAGGGAAATAACACTTTGGAGTGGTCTTGTGTGAGAAATCAACGTTGTAAAATCTCCCAAAAGTTGAACACCCCTGATACAGGCTATTCTATCAAATCTAAAGTGTTGGTATCTCCTTGGTAAACTGTTTTCAACATTTGAGCTTATACAAACCAATAAAGTATAATCTATTTGAACCTCAGTCATGAAGAAAGTAAGTCCAAGAGTATAATTTTGATTAAATTATGGTGTTTGACTTTTGAAACATAATTTTAATTATGGGTTAATTAAAGCTACAGTATTGTATTTTGAGATCGTAAATGAAATGTGTTTTGAAAACTCCGGAAATTGTTTTTTACATGGGACATGCAAAACACCAAACCCTAAATACCGTAACCTACTTAAAGTGTGTTACTCTTATGTGAGCTTGTTTATCTAAAAATATATTATCATATTGAACAACAACCTTTTTCATTCAGTCTTGTTTACTTAGTGATAGTGAAACAAAAAAGTAAAAGGCAAATATTTAAATAAGTTCACTGTGAGATTATTACGCGCATAAATCTTGTGACACAATTAATAGAAGTGCAAATGTAAAAAAAGTACACCATGTGCATTGACAAAATAACTTAAAGGTTACAAACAAGATGTTAAAATTGTAACAAAGGGTCTGTATAATGCTAATTTTAACCTTTAACTACATGTATACATAAACGTATATAATGATGTATCATCTTTTGCAAATTGGCAATTCAATTTCTCATGAAGAATTAGTTATTTTGGTGACTGTATTTCAAATACAGAGGTAGGACAGCAAAATAGATTGCTTAAATTGTGCCTCATGACGTCCTGCACCGCTGACTATAAGGAGAATGTGGGTGTGTGTTTTGTCTGTAATTAGTGAAGTAAAAACTGGGGACACTGTCATTTACTCTGATCAGGCAGTTCTGGTACTGAAAGCACAGCAGTGAGCAGAAATGCTCAGCCTTGTGTAAATGGAGGGAAAAACCCTTTGGGGGCCTTTTAGGTGAGGAATTAGATTTTCAAAGTGGCTAAAACGTCTAAAATGTAGAATTTTCAAAATATGGGTCTTTTAAAGGGACACTGGGTAAGAGTGAGAGTGTTTTTTTGCTTTTTTTTTAATTAAAAAGGAATAGATGAAATGATTATAAATTTCAAAATCCTGTATATAAGTGTGTTCTTAACGACTTAACAGTATGTTTTAAATATAATTCTAGGTCTAGTTATCATTAAATGTTCTTACATGGGGGTGGCACTTCTCCGGAGGTTGCCATGTTTGTTATAGCTACGGACAATGGTAAATGCAGCACCTCCCGCTGTCTGTAATGAAAAAACTGTCATATCTTACACAGTGTCCCTTTAATCTTGTTTTGAGACAACATTGTTACGTATTCACCAAGGAGAAACAAGTAAGACAAATATAATGATAATCAAATGCAATGATGTTTTGAATGTTATGTGCTAATTTGTTTATTTATTTTTTAAAGACAGAAGCAAAATTTTGAGCAACAGAATGCATGGGGCTAGCCATTGGGCTAACAAAACACGAATGCAAACACACACACACACACACGGCCGCACACAATTTTCATCAAACATGATTGCCTACGTCTCTGTTCCTTCACTTGACTACTTACAGCACCCATTAATCAAATGCAGCACTTTCATTCATGACAAATAGGTGCCTCTGACACACAGCTGCCAGTTCGGAAACAAGGGCAGAGGTTTCATTATATGCAGTGGCATGTGTTTAGCATTGTTGTGGTTGTGGCAGATTACCTGTATCTGATGCTGTGTTACTATATATTTACACACAGGATGATTGAATTGTGTTTCCCCATTTTAAAATATGTGTAACTTAGTCATGTGTTGTAATAGTTTATATTGTACGTTTATATTTTTTATGCTGCATTTCCACAAATATAAGACACACCTGTGTATAGGATGCACCCTTAAATTTGGCTTCAATTTCTGGTAATTTTTTTTTTTTTTACGTGTACAATACTTTGTATAAGACACAACAACTATTTGGCAACAATGTAAAGCAAAACAGAAAAAAATAATCTTTCTCCTCAAGATGGCAGCTCCAGTTCATTTTGCTATAAATACCCAAAGTTGTGCAGCATCCATGTTCAACCAAGTTTATGATTGTGTGTATATACCAAGAGACCGCAATTAATAAAAGAGTCAAACCGAAGCTTTCCGTGTTCTCTAACCAGAGCACTTGGCTGCATACCTTGCGACTCTGAATTGAATCAGCTGAAGACATCATGAATTTTGCATGATCCTCTTCGTTTTAGCAATATTCCTGGGTGTAAACAAGGATGGACTTGGACGTAGGTCCAATCTGCTCGCTTGTTTTATTGAAAGTAATACTCTAACAACCTCAGCTAACATGAGCTGCAGTTAGCTGCGAAGGCACTACCTGCTAACAGCAAATGGACATTCGCCCTCGTACCGTTCCAGTAATTATTCACAGTAAGAATAGGGCCCATTTAAAAAATGCACGTCTGTGTGTAAAAACCCAGTTTAAGTTGCTGACTGATATTACTTCAATGGTGTTAAAAAAGAAAAGAAAAAAAAATATAGTGTTTAAATTAACTATAGGACGCATTTATACTTTTGGCCGTCAAATGGGGGGGGGGGGTATTTTATTTGGAGAATTACGGTATCTTTTTTTCTTCTTCTTTTTTGTGCATATTGAATGAATTGTTTTCTACACTTATTGAGAGATTTCATTTCATGCTGGTGTCACCAAATTTTCACCAAATCACATTCTAACTCAGTGTTGGGCAAGTTACTTTATACTACATTATACTACTCTCACCAACATAACTGAAAATATGGATTTGCCATTCTGAATGAAACTCATTACATTGTGTTTGTGGAGACTTAGAACAAACATTCTTTTGTTAACATTTAGATTATATTCACCTAACAACAGTAAAGAAAATACTATTTTTTTTTTTTGTTTTAGTCATTATTTCACTATGCACACTTGCACATTTGTGTAGGTATCTGTACATAACCTATCCACTTACAGTTCATACAAGTGCTCTGCTATCTATGCCTTGTTTTTGACTTAACTTGGTCTCAATGTTGGGCAAGCCACTTCAAAACTGTAATGTATTATTTATTATATAATACTGTCATTTCAAAGTAATTACTTACATTACAATATTACAGTCTTTGAAATGTACTGCATTACACTACTATTGCATTACTTTTACATTACTCTCACCAAAATTGTTGGAGAGATGGATTTGCCATTCTACAAATTAAATGGAGCTCATTACGCTAATTATACAATCAGCGGAGGGTTGACTTAAGCCTAAAACCAGTACAAATCATTTAATCCGTATTGTACAGTAAACCTTTGAATACAAGATACAAAATATTTTTTTGATTTTAATCCCTTTATTATTTAGCTTCACAACATAGTGATGTATTGTTCATGATTTAGAAAACAGTTAGTGCATTTCCCAATGCCAATGTTAGTATGCACATTCTAGTTCAGTCAGCTAAGTTGACAGACTTTTCAAAAATAGATGGTTTTGGTGGGTCTTGCGTTAGCAGCTAGCCTACATTATTGTTGTAGTGTTTAACTGTTTAACATGAGTTTTTATATGCTTCATCTTGATACACATTGACTAGAACTATTTATAGGATATGCATTGTTATAATTACATTTCTTTTGTAATACTGTACATTACGTCCAACACTGCTAAATCTATTGATGTTCCTATCACATTTTTTTTTTTTTTTTTTGAACAAAGCTACATTAAAATGACAACAATGGCTCAGTTGAGCAATGGTTGAACAAAGTGAAACATTTGAATCCTTTTTTGGGCAAATAATTTTGCAAAAAATAATAGATATCCTATATAAATATACATATTAGAAATAAACTACTTTAAATTCGACCTTTTATAATTTCACCTAAGTTGATCGCTGTAACCCACTTTTCTGTGAGGTTAAGGAGTGGCATAGGATATACAGATGAAGTCCAAATGTTCATTGTTAACCCCAACTCTGGGCAGGTGGTCATAAAACTCTTTTTGAAGAGCCAATAGAGCTGTAACAACTCCCTGTGAAGAGCCAGTAGAGCTTTCGCACAGAAATAATGATGAGATGTAACTCGTTCCATGGCTCCAGTTGTTCCAAGAGACGGCGAAAGCCAACCTTCTCTACCTCGAACAGGTTAGTTATACAACGCGATGATTTGAGCTACATTGGCTGCTATTTTCTCTTTTTTTTTTTTTTTTTAAATCCTTTTTCTTTGTTTCAGCATTAGTTGGCCGGGTGTCTTTACCTTTGAGTTTAGCTCTGTTTGCTTTTCGGGTGGCATATTAGGTTAGTTGTATTAAAAGCAGCTCTAGCCTTTCTGCCAGGTGAGTTGCTCATTTTTCCACACTTTGTAAGTCACAGTTGAACTGTCCATTTAGGGCACAAAAATACTGTATTTCCACACTGCAGAAATGATCACTAGTTTTAAGTTTAGCTCTCTCGTCACATTTGTGCATTCATCAAAGGGATGCCCTACTAGTTGTGCTTATGTTTTTTTGCGCCTGTGTCGTAGCTGCATGAAATGTGTGTGTTTTTTCCTTTAGGCAATGTCTTTGTACCTCGACATTTTTATTGGTTTGTGGCTGTTTAACAGTAATACATACTAATACACAGCTATTATTAATATTAATTATTTAAATAAACTTCAGATCATTTCCTCTATATTTTGATCACCTGGAAATTATATGATCTGGCCCAATATCCAACCATGTGATTGGAATCAGGACATCCCTCACCAATACATAAACCTGGCTTCAGCAAGTGCAGAATTTAGTTTATTTTTAGCAACCGAATTGTCAGGCGCGCCATGGGCACGGCAAAGAAAACCCTCTAGGCCAACTGGACTACCAAGCACGGCGCTAACCTATCTGCCAAATTTCCAAACACCATAAACGAGGACTTGTGTTTACAAAAAAAATTAAGATTTGATGGATCTTAGCCACACTCGCAGCTGTGAATTCTATGAGTATAAAACCCTAAATGTGTATAAGATTCTTTATGTGTCCAGGTGATTTATGTTTAACTCAGGAGTATCCCTTTACTCTCTCCACCACATTTAGTTTCAAAGCACTGACAGCTCTTGACACGAGGCCTTGACCTGAGTGGTGAAAACAGACTAGCACCATAGAGACAACTTGAATTAAATCACGTGAAAGTCGATCCATGTCAGATCAAAACTACCTGAGTAGGGCAGCCTTGCCTACATGCAGGTGCCAGGATGAGTGACACATTAGGGTCATAGACTAACAGGGTGAGTGAGTCGTAAGTGAAATCCATCAAGACACTGACAATTGTGCAGATAAACATGCAGATATGTACACATGAGTCGAAAATTAGATACTTGTGGCAGGTGATGGCCATTGTCACTGTATGGTGCGTTCCTTTGTTATTTGATGTGCGCACCTGGACTATATGGACAAAAGTACTGGATGTTACAGTAATTCCCCAAAGATCGATCAAACTTCTTTTCCAAAAAAATATGACAGCCAAAAGTTTGGGTGCATCCTATATATGGTAAATTAAAGATTTTAATTTTTTTCGACAGCATCAGAGGAAGATTGCATCTGCCAGCCACATAAGCTGTTATCATGTACAGATCTTCTACATTTGACATATTCTTACTTAAACGAGTAATTCCGATAAATGGATGAGCTAGAGGCAATCAGTTGACTGCTAACAGCCAGTGTGTTCATTGCAGCTAAAATGTAACTTGTGCAAGACGAGTTTGTTACTGTGTTATTTTCAATAAAAGAAGCAAGCAGACTGAACCACACACAGGAATACTACAGTAGCTTTCAAGAAAAGAGTGATTCTTGTAGCAGAGTAGATTAAAGACTTTAAGGCTGCCATAAAGTTTGGCCTAATGACTAACGGACACTCTCTCTCTCTCTCTCTCTCTCTCTCTCTCTCTCTCACAAACACACACATTATATATCTTTTTCTCTCTTTCGCTCTCACTCGCTTGTACACTCACGCTCCTGCACCATACCTGAAAAAATATCTTACACATGGAAATACTAGAAAATATGATGAAATTACAAAGATTTGATTTAACAGTCGCCAAACTGTTGGTGCGTCCTGTACATGGTAACATCGAAAATACCAGAATTTCACATGAAAATTGAGGGGGCGTCTTATACATTTGTATACTTTGCAGAGTATGGTAGTTGTTACTTGACATTTAAGCATTACCCCCAGCTACAACAGTTTGAGTTTATCCGGGAAGACTGTTGGTTTTTTATTGTGCTTTTCTTAATGAAAGTTGCAGGTGTTTTGATGTTGTGGTTTTCGGTGAGAGACAGGGTGCACCATGGACTGATTAACAATTGCCTGATCAACAAACACCCATTCACGCTCTCGGGTCTTGTCTACACATAGCCGGGGTTCTCGCAAACAAGCAGCAAATGTCTCCGGTTTGCCCTATTTGCTATATGTGGCTGGGCTTTTTTTCTCTTTTCATTAAAACCAAATTTTTCAATACCTCCGGCCGAAGTGGGGATTTGCCCTATTCTCCGGTTTCGTGTTTGCGTGTAACCAGCTTAAACCCAAGAGTTACATCATTGTGCTACTACTTTTGCTGCCAAAGACGCAGACACTGGTGAGGCCAGAGGCAGAAGTTCGTCGTCAGAGGCGGAGGTTCTTTCTGATTGAGGAGAATTTGGCAACACTACTGCCTCCTAGCGACATTGCATGCTTGTATGTGAATGAAACCAGGCTGTGCTGGGTTCATATTGATGGAATTTCTTGAAATAAACAAACAACAACAACGAGGGGCAGAGTAGGTGGGCTTAAATAAATCGGTTACATGTAGACAAGGCCTCATTCAGAGTTGTGCACAATGTAAAACAAACATGTTTATGGAATGTGGGAGAAACAGTCATTCTATCCAGAGGAAACCAATGCAAGCACAGGAAAAACAAACAGCTAGTGTAAGGCACAACCTCCAATTGAATAATTAAGAGGTGTTTGTCTCTACCTTTGTGGGTAGCGTGTAGCTTCTGTAGCTGATAAATATAATTTGCCCCTACTTGCTGGGCTGTGAACGTAGCGTGCTATTATGTTTTTGTTCTGCAAAGTTTATATATCTGATGGCTAACTTGAACAGGATGTGTTGTTCAGATCTTGGACATTAACTGTGCCCCATTGGATGCAGAAGCAACCACTTTAGGAGAAGATACATACAGTATGACAAGCTTAAACCTGCACAAGGCCATTGGCAGAACCTCCTGCAAATAGCCTGTGCTTATATCAGTTACTGTATTGCAAAGAGCGTTTGGTAATAATTCAAAATTCAACATGGATCTTTTAACCCCCTTATCATGGCCATATTGTCTGTCTGTCCACCAGTCATCTGTCAGTTATCCATGCAACCGTTTTCTATAGCCACTTATTCCTCACTAGACCCTAGAGGCTTACTGATGCCTATTGTTACGGGTGGGTTTGTTCGTAGGTCTCGCTCTCCGGTGCCTGCCTGCTTTGTGTCTTTTTCCCCTGGGTTTCCTTGAATCTTTTTTTTTAGGTGTGCCACACCAGACGCGGGGATTGGTCGGATCCAGGGGGGCCCATGATTGGCTGCTGCTGAGCGCACACCTGCTATATATTGAGCCGAGATGGCAGACAACTCTCTCGTCCCCCTTCGCTCCCAACCAGCCACGCAGTTGTTGTGTCCGGATATTTGTGTAATCAGAGCCGTAGGGGTGAAATGCCGTTTTTGTTGTACCTTTTCTTTCCTACTGTTTTATGGAGCTAGGGAGGTAAGCATATTTTCTTTTGGTTGTTTTGTTTGCTAGGTTAGTTTGGTTATTTGACAGACAGGATTGTTTTGTTTGTTGTTTTGGCTTTGGTTCACCCTGAGTTAATTGCCCCCATTTTTCAGTAACACCTCTTTTATGTAAATAAATATATCTTTTGTTTTCCAAACACCTGGTTCGTCGGCTGGCTGCTTGGGAGTTGGGGAAGGCGGGGCCTTTTGCTCGTGTTGTGTCCTAGGCCCCTAGACTGGGACATAACACTATCCTAGCTGTCTTTGAGCAGTAGGCGAAGGAGGCAGGGCACATAAAGACAAACAACCATTCACACTCACAATCACATCTAAGGGCAATTTGGAGTCCAATACACCTATCATGCATGTTTTTGGAATGTGGTAGATGACCAGAGTGCCCAGAGAAGGCCTACGTGAGCACAGGGAGTACATGCAAACTCCACACACATCCAGGGCAAACTGGGAGGCGTATGTGCTAAAGTATAACTAGTTTTTTCCTGCTAAAAATTATACTGTGTTTCCCATAATAAGGTAAAGTTGAACCACCGTTATTTAATCTTGAATTTGACTATGCTGCTGTATGATATTGTGTCATGTTTTTCTTTCTTTTTTTGTTTAAATTCCCTAGTGTAACCATGATTAAATTGACCTTACAAAATAATTGTCTTTGTGTGTGTTCTTTCATTTGAATGCTTGAATTTATAGGACAGTATATATCCACAGCTCAGTGAAAACTTTGTAAAAGTCTATTGAATGCTAGGTTCCCTGTCTCCTCAAAGTGCCCACTTCACAGGTGTTTGATATCCCTGGCCAACTTGGCATCATCCACCCGTGCAGATCTGCTTGCATTTTCTTACAAACATACATTGCACGCTTCGACCTCATGCTTGGACTCCCGCAGATAGGTTTCTCCTTCAACCATGTCCAGGAATCTGCACCTCTTACCTAAATATTTTAAAAGGAAAAAGAGGAGCTACTTCTATTGGGGACAAATCAAGCCAACTGTGTCCATGCCCACAATAGCAAATAATTGTGGCAAAATATCATATACAGTGGACCCCTGTGATACAACATCCCTGATTTACGATATTTTCATGTCACGACCTGGAATACTTGAGTTTTTTTTACTCCCCTCTTTATGACATTTTCCCGGATTTGCGACAAAAACAACTGTCATGACCCTAGGGGCTGTCCTAGGTTGGCTGTATTTGTGTTGTATTGCTCCATCTGCTGCCGTTTTTATATAATGAAACTTATTTACTATTGCCGGCTAACTGCTTCCATGCAACGCGTGACTACTATGCTGGTCTGCTATTGGTCGGCGTCTCCTCACGGAGATGGTGGTCTGCTATTGGTCGACCTCACTTGTTTCAAAATGTCGGAACGGTAAAGCTTTGTTGGATTGTAAAACCGTATATATAGTGCATTTTACTACTTAAATTAAAGTTGAAAGGGTTAGCCATGGGTCCCAAGATTGCTAGTGATGTTAAAGAGAGAAAAAGATGATTTCTGTGGAAACGATGCTGGCGATAACCCTTATTAGGGAATATGGGCATAACAAGCGACACTTAAAGGTAAATAAATCCTTTCTTTATTTTTTATTCATGATGTTTTCTGATTGTATACATGTATAGTATATATACGTAGCACTTACTATACTATTTTGGTACCAATTTTTAATATTTGTGTACAATTTTGATGGTTTTACCTGGGGTTCTAAACACCCGTCATACGATGAATTCGCCTTGCGACCCCAACCGCGGAACAGATAAATGTCTTAACACGGGGGCTCACTGTACAGTATAAAATCTATCTCACTCCTGTGCAGATTTACACCATGCTTGCACTGGTCCTGAATACCTGTATATGCTCCTTGGAATTCAATTACTTTCAAGCCTACTCTGGGAACGTGTTGTAACTTTACATGTAAACTTAAATATCCAGAATGAGTATTTTAGGTAAAGTCTTTTTATTGATTGATTGGACCTGAAATTCAATAGCAGTTCATCTGCAATCTGGGGATGCTATGCAACTACTAAAACTTTAACGATGGACAACAGACGTGTAAGGACAGGTCTTCAAACTCCCCCATGCTTTTCTTCTGTAAGGGATTTAAATGTTTTACTTTCATACATCTGGCAAATAAAGTGAAACACCACAAACAAGCCCTCGACCATTTCGCATTTCATTTAACCTCCAAATAAGCAGCAGGAATAAATGTGTGGACCCAAGCCAGTAGTACTTTAAACCTAGGGAGCCCAATGGCCCTAAAGGCTGAGCAAATGCCTCCTGCATAGTGCATGTGTATAAACATCCTTTTGTGTGTGTTTGGGGCTGTGTTTGAGTATTTACGGTGAACTCATGCAAACATTATCAGAGCCGTCACATTAGCCCTATCACGGATGCTGTCGGTCCACATTTTAACAATGTATGACATTCTTGTGAGGCCTAAAAAAGGCAAACTGGCATTGCAGAGGCAGGTATAAATATTGGGAGTCAAACAAGGTGGGGCGTACGAAAAGAAAAAGGGTAAAAAGTCACTGCCCTTCAATTTATGGAGTAAAGAAAAATCTGAAAAATCTTCAGAGATGTTAATATTTCAAGATGTATAGAAAGAAGAAAAGAACAAACCAAAATGGTTTTCTCCTCGTGTTAATCCACTTATGCTCTCATGATAAGTGTAGTGCAACAGAAGGGGATAAGATGAAAAAAGATAAGTGATCCCTGGCCCCTAGAATGACAGAATAGCACTTTTATGATGTCGACCAGATTATTCTCGAAGATGGATTGGTTGAGCTGGAACACCAATTGATTAATCCATCGACGGGCAGAGTGTGCTGTGGCTGTCCCCCTGCTCAGCTGTTCTTCCCTTGGACACAACATTCAGACAGACACACCGGAGAGGATGACTAATGAGCGGGGCGACTGCAGATACCGATCGTGTCCATCTGTGTCAGTGTTTATAAGACACTGGCATTCACCTGCTCGCTGGAGATGATAACCACGCAAGCATGAACAACATCCAGTCACAACTACAGAGATTAAATAAATGTACAGAAAAAAGCAATAGAGCATTTCATTGTAAATGCATGTGTTGGTACACACTGCTGCGTTTAAATGCTTTGTGGTTTTGCAGTGTGAATAAACTGATGAATAACAGTTGTTGAAAAATCTGACCACAACACACTCTTCAAAGCAATGCAGCTGTCATCTTTTCAGGTGAGCTTTTATCACGATCACATCAGCTGCCTCCGATGCAGGACTTGCCGCAACATGCCGGCAGCCATTGTGTCGAGGTTATTATTAGCTAAAGCTCGGGGAAAAAAAACAAAAAACAAACAGTTCAACAAAGATTACACACACTGGAAGTATTGAAACTCAGTACAGATAGAGTCCATGCAAGAGCTAGTATGGAAAAACAATGAAGAATATTACATGGTTGAAAGAGGGCCATGGTTGTTAAGTTATATGAGCATGTGGTCATAAAATGGTCTTTATTGGCAAGTGAAAGTCAATTTAAGGGTGTGTGTTACAGTCATATGTGCTAGATGACCATTTATTATGTAAATAAATTAAATATTCCATTATGTAATTTATCAAAGAATTATTGGTCACCTGACAGGTGGAAAAAAAATAGATCATGGTAGAATTGGTTACGTAATCATGGTTTGGGGTGGGCTATTAGTGATTTGGTTACACCTTTTTGAGGTGTTATTTAACACTACATTACTATTTACATAAATACTTTTGTTTGTTGAAGATACACCTCAAAGTTAAGGGGCCTATAATGCTACTGCTGTAGTGAATTGCTTTTATGGTTGTAAATGTGAAACATGGTATAGTAATAAGAAATAAACATACAGTATATCTCTCATGGCGCATGCTGGTGTTGTATTGATCCGTTCGTCCACACCTGACATCAGGTTAAGGCACTTGTATTTACAACCTATCCTCTCATCTTGTCCATGTCCACACTTTTTCCCCGCATCTTTCCGCCATTCAAACCTCACAAATTCTTCCCAAGACAAGAAGATGGGGAGCATTTTGATCTGTAATTTAGCTGCTGCCATTAAATGAACCCTCTTGAGATGTTTCATAAGCAGGGAACATGGGCTCTATAGTGATAGCTCTATTATTGAAACAAGTCCCGAGCAGTGAAAGAAGGGAATGCTAATAGTGTTCTAAGATGGGCTTTGTCGAGATTAATCCGATTTGAGAAATGATCATTTCATTATATGGCCCCGAGTGCTGCCCCCGATCTGAACCGGCCCATAAGATGAAGTGGGAAATAAATGACAAGCTTGTGGGAAGCAAATACATATATACAGTAGAGTATGTCAAGACCCGGGCCTCTCATCGCTGTGTTCTTTCTTACGTGACAGTTTCATTAATTTCTTGACATGGCTGCTTGAAATGATTTTCAATAGATGCATCACACAGCAATATATAGATAAATTAGACGTGAAACAGATGTCTGAGGAAACACTGTCTTGGTGTGAACAGCAGGAAGATCTCCGAACTAAATCTGCTCAAAAGCAAATGCCAACTACCACAGAGGACTAACGTGCCACCGATAATAAAGAGATTATCATTGTCTGTGCATTTTAAAGTTCATATAGTTTCCATTTATAAAGATGTGCATCCATTTCCTATATTTATCTCCAAATGGGAAAATGAATCATCTGTCTTTCCACCGCTATGAGTCAACCTGCGCCACTTTGCACACTGCAACCGTATTAGTGTGTGGGGAGAAATAATGCTGCTAACCTCATTGCAGAAAAACTGTAGAATCAGTATTTAAATATGTCCCAAGGTGATGTCACTCCATCACAGAATGCTTTTCTGCAGATGACAGATACTCAGGATATTTCTCACACGGTGAATAATGAGATTCATTCTTCATGCAAAAAGTGACAGCTAACCCCCATTTATGCATTTACCACCAACAGTGGTTGATGGTTTGCTGATGATGACAGACATCTACTTTAGGATCACCTGTGGGGGAGTAGATGTGAGTAAATACTGCATGCGTGATGGAACAAGTGAAATACGGTATTGGCTGCATATCTCTTGATGGCTATGATATTCTATTAGGGGCTGGGATTTTACTTTGACTTTACACCTGGAGGAACACTGACGATAGTGTACACTCAGTCTCCTCTTTCTAACACAGTCTTTGGCCATACATCCAGAATAAAAAACATGAACATATTTTCTCCATGCTAAACGCATCTTATTGCAGCCGTATGGTCACAACTCTACCTACTGTACGACATATTTGTGCTGGAGCAGCAAAGGGCCTTCCACAAAATCTTATGAGCTGGTGAAATAAGATTCGGGAGCAACATTTGACCAATCAATCCATGCATCTTTAACTTATCCCACCATATAATGGAACCTGGTGCAAGAAAGGACAGGCGGCTTCTATTTCAGCACCCCAAAAAGGGATCAGCTCCATTACAGGGAGCCATGGAGGCATGGAACAAGTGCCTTCTGTGTAGAGCCCGGCCATGCCAGGAAGATACGACATGACAGGCAATGTCTGACGATTTAGGCAACCAGTCATGTGATACCAGCAGTGCTTCTCTTGAAATACAAGCAAAACATTATTTCATAATTGTCATATTGTAGTCAAAAGTCACAAAATAACTAATATAATCACACACTCAAATGGATTCAGCTTGCTGCAGATTGGTTGGGTGATGAATAAATAGCTGTTGCCTACTTTGCATTCAGTGGGTGTACAGCGTGGTGCAGTGTACTCCTCGGTGGTGCCTATGATTCCAAATATTGTATACTCCAGACAGGGCCACTTTAGTCACTTTGTATTTATATATGTACCACACGTGAGCTGGAAACGCTCCCGGAGTGCTTACGGCAGCGCGGTGAAGCTTTTCACATCATCTGCCAAATCAGTGCTTGCTTCAAAATTGATCAGATATCGTCTCAGAGCAGACAGGGCGCCTTGCCGCAAGGAGGTCGATGTTTATGTACTATAATTTGCATTTAGTCAGTTGCAACTATGCCATTTGTAATAGAATTTATACTTGTATAGTCAGGTGTGAGGCAGGCAGAGGGACACGCACGCACACACACAAGCTTACTTGTTCAGGTTGACAACGATCCTGCTGGACGAGGCGTTTTGAGAACGTTCCTTTTGGTCAAAGCACAAAACAGCATCAAAAAAAAAAAGAAGGGAAAAAATCCACGATTCTCAGACGAGCTCGCACAATTCGAGGCTGTTTAGCCCCCCTCCCATCACAATAAGCATTCCATCCATCATTGTAGAACTGGAAATAACTCTCAAAATGATGGCGATATATCCGATTTTGCCCTTTTCCATGACGCTGTTAGCGCGGAGGGACCCACAAGTGCCATTGCTGCAACTGCTCGACCCATTAATGTCCCACACTTCTCCTGAGTTGAGGATTTGCACACTTGTTATTCCTCCAGTGCTGTAAATGCACAAGATATAATATGGATAAATCTTCCCAGATGATATGTAGTTCACCTTCCAGGTTGATGCATGGGGGGAGGGAGGGGGTGTTCAACGCCGAACAGCGTTCTTTACTTTAAATATCCTCTTACTTTTTTTCGGAAATATCACATGTCATCAAGTCTCTATTACTTTTAGCTGTCAGTCCCGCCAAATTTGAAGAGGTTTGATGGAAAAGCTCGCGTTGGCTTTTGAGTTTGTTTTTGTCCCTTCAAGATTTGTTGAATTGAAATGTCTCATACACACGCAATCTTTATACCGAAGAATTTAAGTCATGTAATATCAGTACCTTTTATTCCCGGCTGGTCCTCTATCCATTAGCAAAACGAAAAATGTTGACAAGCGGACTCCAAAAAGGAGGTGGAATCCAGCGACTATCCACAAAAAGCCATTTATAACATCTTGGATTGAATTTTGTTTCTCCGAAATCTTAAATACTCTCGTCTCCTCCGTGCATTGATATCATCATGTGCAGTCTGGACCCAAGTCAGCTGAAGAGGAGCCTCACTTCTGTGCCACACGTGCGTAAATCTCTCAAAATCAAGTCTCACCTATCCACTCAGGAGATCCACACAAGGGTACAGACGATGGTGAGTGCTTCTCACTCGAGTGTCCTTTTTACCCGTCCTTCTCCACCTCCCTGAGCTGCAAACGCTGCGGGCTTGTGACCACGAGACCTGGCTCGCTGTCCGGGCATGGATGCTTGCGTGCAACGGTGATGTGGAGCATTTCAGACAGTGTTCCGGACAGGCATAGGAGTGATAAGCAGTCATGTGGGTTACCTCCCTCTGACAAAGTGCTCCCTCAGTCACTGCTGCTGAATCGGGAGCAGAGAGGCAGGATGTTGTTTCTCTTCTCCCTCAGACGACATGTTGCTCGCTCAAACATGCGCGGCTCCCGCAACGACATACTAAGTTTGAAATCCTCTCGTATTTTTTTTGTTTTTGTCTTTGCAAGTTTTGTCTCAAAGGCTTTTGTCGTATGTCGAAATTGATGGTCGAAGGTGCACCGGTGACAGACGACAGTGATGGAGAAAAGTGGTTTGACTGCTGTGAATAAACCAGATTGGACGCTTGTGTGTCTGACAAAAAGGACACGACTGCCACCTACCGAACCCGCTGTTAGCTTTCTTGTCAGTGCGATTGTTCCTCGGGCTCATTGTGCAGAGGACATTGCATATTTTGCTTACAGAGAGCTCAGATTAATACAGTATATCTTTTGAAATCTGGAAATGGTAAACGGAACCTGCAGCAAAACTAGCGTAAACATTGGCTTTGATTTGTATATTCATTTGACTCAGGGATCTTGATCCAAACCATAGCTGTGATTTTGCTGAATATTAATATGAAAAAAAACCTCAGTACATCCATTACGAATCATCAACATAGATTAGTAGTATGGATTTCAGTATAGACCGAACAATGCTAATGTGGTTCAAAAGAAAATGAAATGAAAGAATTAAAGATCATGGATGCCCACCCAACCAACTCATGCTTTATTTAGGTTCAGGTTGAAAAAAAAAAAAAGAGTATCAATCTTATTGTATTCTGTGGCCGTCCCACGCCCACCCTACTGTAACAGCAGAGTCCACATTTTGCTGACATATTACTGCTCACGTCCCACCTTTCACCTGGCACGATATGCACCGCATGCACAGACACAAACAATACACATTACATCAGCAGACGAAGCTAAGAAATGTGTGGAGTGGGCAGCGATCTAAATGCCAGAGTAGAGATATGTCCATTGACGTACCAGCATCTGATATTACTTCCCCCTGTGCTGAACAATGTTGTATCATTCACCTGCTTGTATAAATGTCTTGACTGTCTCCATGTCTCTGGCATATAAAAGAGCACTGACATGCTTCACAGTTTGATTATTAGAGACTAGAACTTCCTCACCTTTTGTTTTCTTTTACTTCTCTTCTTTATAAGAACGCAATGGACTCTGATGGACATTATTAATGTACAAACGTAGGTTGCTTTTTGAAATTTGAAAGCAATGTTGGAGAAGCTACATGATTGTCATTGCTGCGGTAACTTTAAATTGTTTTGAGCTACTTTTCTGAATGGCAGACTCACCAATTGGACTTGATGTAAACATTTTTTACTTAGCGTCAGATCTGGATTTCTGGTCACCAATTATTTCGATTCTGGTCTTCATCTCAGATTATGTGGCTTTGGAGACCACAGCATCATATCTGGTGGAAACACTTAAGTAGTTAAAGTGACGGGATGTTCAATTGTTTGGGTGCATCTATCTGTAAATCAGCCAATGTCACATCTATTTTTACTTGTTATCTGCCAATATAGGTCCTTGTTTGGAATGACACTTAAAATATGGAGAAGCGGTGCACTGCAAGCCAGTTGCCCTTGTTTCTTGAAAGGGCAAGACATACAAGTCTCTTGGGGACAGTTATTCCTGAAGTGGCAAGGACAAAGGCAATTCCAGGTCATACCTCAACATAGATTATTGGTGAGAATCTATGCACCGTCATTAAAAAAAAAGGTTAGTAATTGTAAGTAATTGCTTGGCTTTAGCAATTCGATCTCCAAACGTGAGACTGCATACAACCTTTAAATGGTAAGTTTTCACCGCACCACACTCTTCTATAATTTGATGGTGACAACCCTGAAAATGTGATGTTTAGACACAATGAAGCAAACGCATTGCTGTGGCTTTCAGAGATGACTCAACTCACGCAGATCCCTTCCTTTTCCTCTGAGTATTATGTTGTCACAGCCTGAATAATACATGTGTTGGGATGGAATTAGATAATGTAATAATCGTGTTGGGTATGCCATGTGGGTTTCAAGCAGAAGGAATACTGTGTGTATCCCACTCAACTCCAGCTACTTAAAAAATGCTTGTTTACTCTGCCAAGATGGTGTTTTAGCTAAAAGAGAGAAAAACACATTGCCAGAAGGAGAGATGTTTGAACAAAATACATATTATGTTCCAATCTTTTTTACATGGCTGTTTTTAAACAATCATTTATATAAAATTTCCCTGGAATTGTGTACATGTGATGTGTCTTTACAAAAAGAAATGAAAATGGAGAGTTTAGCTTTTTTAGTTCTTCACTTAATCCCCTTTAAAATGATGTACTTTAAGTGACTAACTCTAGTAATTATAGTGAATTTTACTTCTTTGGGGAGCCAATGTCAACCTAGCTTTCTCTCTTGTCCAGGCTAGCCTTGAGGTCACTAGAAAAGTTATGATTTTACAGCAGATGGAATGTTGAAAGTTGAAATCATTAGTTTTGAAAAAAATGCCTTTAACATTTTGCCATATACTGTACATCATTCAAATGTCCATAGCAACTACTGTAGTACTTTAGTACCATATTGAAGCAGAACTTTCTGGATGTGTTGAATGACCACGGAAAACAAAAATCCAAAATAGCAGTGAAGGACATCGTCCGATACTTGAACACTTTAAGATTCCATAAGTTTACAATTCAATTCCTGATGGAACGTCTGCCAAAGTTTGCTTGTTTTATAATGTTGTTACTTGTGTGTGTGTATGTGTTAAATATCAATTCTCAATGGAAAATTTGATCAAATATTTTTATGTCAATTAAAAAATGAGTTCCCATTTGGTATGGCCTCGCTGTAACCAGAAAGTTTCACCATGGATATTATATTTTAAATGCATTTGGCTAGATAAAGAAAATACAATTTTGATGATATTTTAATGGTTCAGTTCAGTTTTGTTTTATTTTTTCCCCACTCAACATTATACAGGAGGAACATATAAACACTGCAGGATTTACAAGTCACTCCATGCGCTGCTTGTATCATGGGTCAGGGAGACTGGGCTTTGCAATGACGATCACAATCATCTTTTCATCTTCAGGTGTCACTTTTCATAAGTCATATTTGTTTTACGATTCCTCACTCTTGACGCTTTCACTGCGATTCTTTTTTTTTTTTTTTGGGGTGAGGCGCTATGGCAAGTATTACTTGTGTATAAGTCCATGATACTTGGAAAATTAGCTAAAGAAATTCTCACTTCCATTTCTACCAAGAAATACCACTGGGATTGTATATCTCATAGACCACGATACTTGTACAAAAAACGTACCAGAGAAGTGAAAATTATTACCAAGCACCTACAATGCATAGTAATCAGAATAATCTATGTAATCATTAACTCAAAAGAAATTACACAACACAATGACATTACACGACAGAACTTGTTTTTTGTGTATGGAAAAGTTGTTTCTTCTTATTTCTACCATTCCTATAGCCAAAGGGATTTTTTGAAAAGCTGTTGGATGCATTGTCCAAACGGGAGTGAAAAGGTTCAACGAGCTTGAAAGTGTACGTTTGTGGTATGTCTCGACTGATTTTCAATGAAATGTGCGCACGGTGTGTGTCATTCTTTGAATGACATTGACAACATTGAGAAGTGATCAAAACATTGCATTTTTTACCTTAAATTATTAGAGTGCATTACTCAAAAAGGCATTTACTTTTTGGTTTTGTTTTATAACTTTCACCTGAGAGTTATTCTCTCAGCAAGTGGGAGGATCATGTTCTCATGTAAAGAAACTTTGAATGCCCACAACACAGCTTTAATGAATGAATGAAAAGATATAATTTAATAGTAGAAAAACTCATTAAAGTAAGACATGGAAGAAAGAGCAAGTGCAATCCTGTCTCATAAATGTACAGCCGTGTTGGTATTCCCTACGGCTGTACGTGTGTCTGGCTTCTGTTCGATTTTGTGCTGGAGGGGCACATTATGGTTTTATTGGTCGCTATGTCCAATTATATAGCTCATTTGTGAATGATATCCGAGGCGAGGATGTCCAGCGTATTTGCTGACATTTTTATGTGTTATAGCTAGCTCGCCAGATACGGCAAGAAAGGCCATTATGTCCTTATTGGTGGAAGACCGGTTGGCACGTTCACCTCACAGTTCAGAGTTCTCGGGTTAGATTCCATCTTTGGCCTTCCTGTGTGGAGTTCACATGTTTGCCCAGTGCCTGTGTGTTTTTTCTTCTCCGGTTTCCTCCCAAAATCTCCAGGACATGCATGGCAGGGTTAGGGACACGCCACATTGCCCTTAGATGTGTTTGTGAGTTTGTCATTTCTGTGTGCTCTGGGATTAACTAGCAACCAGTTAACTGTGCGAAGACTGCTGGAATAGGGACTAGCAAGCCAGCGACCCTAGTGAGGGCAAGTGGCTATAGAAAATGGCTGAATGGTTATTAAATGAGTAGCGTTATTGACACAATCACAATAAGAACTCATACCCACACTCATATTCACCATTTACGTGAGTGGATACTGAAGTGTGTACAAAGCGGTGCAAAAAGCACAGCTACGAATAATGGCAGCTTTTCCATCACCAAATCACCATTTGATGATTTTTTTGTGAGCCTATGCTTCAGCAAATTTGCAGTGTGAAATTCATTTTTTTTCCTCATTTTAGTCAAAAATGATTTGTGTATTTAAATGTGGGTGTGGACAGGAAGTTATCGAGTACACCCGTGCGCGCCTGATTTTACATTGATGGAGGTGTACAGAGGAAAT
The DNA here is from genome assembly GCF_059441005.1 of Hippichthys cyanospilos. Classification (NCBI taxonomy): domain Eukaryota; kingdom Metazoa; phylum Chordata; class Actinopteri; order Syngnathiformes; family Syngnathidae; genus Hippichthys; species Hippichthys cyanospilos. The sequence continues at coordinate 7,026,387 of NC_142374.1, forward strand.
GTACTTGGATTCATGTGTATACACAGATCCAGCTGTATATTTTTCTGCATGTGTTCCGAATATGACCGTAGACCAAGTCTTAATGGAAAGTCTATGCAGGTCTTCGTACATAAGGCCCCAGGTTCTTTTCTTTCTCTGTGTAGTTTGTGTTTTCTCCCGTAATTGCCAGTGTATTCCTTGGGGTCCTCTGGACCTGTCTTACATTCCAAAACCACAATTCTCTAAATGAAGACTCTGAATGGTCCCTAACCCCAAATTGAGTTTGATACCCCTACCCCTAACCCTAAACCCTAACCCTAACCCTAGATCTGGGGTCCCTTGCCCAAAGTCAGCTGGGATAAGGCACGATACCTTAGTAGGGATATGCGGTATGGAAGATGGCTGGAAAAATAGATAACTTCTGATATTAATTTTCAAATCAAGTGTAACTGATTCGACTTTTGATTGGAGTTTTTCTCCCCGATGAAGGTGGCTACAACTTTGCCAAAGCTGTCCCTTGAAACAGAGACTATGTATATATTATAAATGTGTGCTCTTTATTTGGTGATAATCCATTATTTACAATGTTGTTTGGATGATACGAAAAATCTCATCTCTGCCATAACCATGCATGGTTCAGAGCCAATGAAATTAAAGAATTCAGGTGCAGGTGCAATTTGAATATTAACACGTCAGCCTCACAATTTAGAGGCTGCGGGTTTGCTTACAGCTTCAGCTTTAATGCGTGGGGTTTGCAAGTTCTCCCTATGCTCATGTGGGTCTTCACCGGGCACTGTGGTCTCCTCCCACATTTGAAAAACATGCTTGATAGATATTTTGGACATTCTCATTTGTAGTGAAAGTTTGTTTGTCTTTGTGTGCCCTTCAATTAGCTGGCAACCAGTTTGGGGGTGTACGACTCCCTGAAGACAGTGGGGACAGGTTCCAGTATGCCCAGCCTGTGAGGATGAGCGTTAGAATAATGGCATGATGGTTGCATACGTTTTTTTATTTGTTTTTTTTTGCATTCCATGTTAAAGCGTTTTTATTTAATTTTGTTTGTCAACTACAACAACTGTAGAATGAATCTGTGTTTTTTTAACTTTGGAATCAAAAAGCATTTGAAGCTAAAAATAAACTGTACTTTATTCATTTAATGATGCACAGCGACATACTGCATCACCACTTTATACAAATTAACAAGTCACTACAAACATGCGCTGCGAGAGTTGAGGGCCTGGGGAAGAAACTGGCTATGCAGAGTTATGTTGAGTAACAGTTTTGATCATTTTTGCCTTTAATTCAAATCAACTTGCGACATAAAACATAAATTGTACATGTGTTGTTTTTGTAATAATTCAGCCAGAGACTTGATTAGTTTAAGAAGACATCGTTTAAAGTTGACGTGTCACAGTTTGACGACAAACCAAATTTGGCCCTACTTGTTTGATCTCCTCTATTTCTCATTGGGAGCCTAGGCTTGCCTGTTCCTAGCTCTTTCGGAGAATGCCAAGGCGTTCCTAGGCTAGCCAGCAGACATTGTCTTTCTAGCGTGTCCAGGGTCTTTCTCTGGGGCCCGTGGAAGTGCTAAGTGCTAACGCCTCAGCTGGAGTTATACTAATCAGATGGCCAAATTTCCTTATCTGGCTCGTTTCAATGTGAGAAGCAGAAGCTCTCTTATGAACTCACTGTGGACTCTGCATCAATCTGCCTGGAGATTCCCCGCGCCATCTTGCCCACAGTACTGAACAAGCTCCAAGCAGACCCTCACGCCACGTGTGGTTTGACTGGCATCTTTCTCCACAAAACACCATCAGGTGATGAATGGTTAAAATCTTTACCCCTCTCTTTATCCTTTTTTAGTGTCAAAAACATGCAGCTTAAGTCCACACTCAAAACATTGCTCTTGTAGTCACAAATTCTAAATGTTTTGCCTGTTTATAGTAAAAAAACGCAACAATTTCCCAACCCGTGGCCGATGTCTCAATAGAAATAAAGGCAAAGGAAAGTTTAGAAAACCCGCCCCCAAAACACCTACACCTTCACTTTATCGTTTCCCCATGAGTATGCTCTGGAGTAACGAGGATACATTCTGAGGTTATATCTACATTTAGGAAGAATTAAATATGTTGTGGATGTCTAATCAAATGCAACATATCAATGACATCTTTGTTGATGTCTAAACTTAAGCCAGTTGCAATGCTCATTTTACCTCTGAAAACTGTTGGGCCCCCAGGACTTGCTACACTAAAAAACTATGGGTCCCAACAGGAATGTTAGGAGTCCCAAAAATTGCGCAAGTAAAGTAAGTCTGAGGTTCAAACTGCATTTACAAGACGTCAGCAAAAACAGATATTGACAAATGTCACTGTAAAATTTATTAAAACAATAGCATCCATCATCATCATCTTAAGATCGCAACCACTGATATAAATTAGTCCATTAGAGCTAGAAAAGTTGGATTCTTGATTTGCGTGTCCTGCAACTTAATGACAGGGAAAAATATTTCTCCTGAATGTAGACAATTTGAGAACCAATGCACCGTCCTTAGGCTATATCTGTCAAATAACACAAGCTTACTCAAAATTACAATCAATAGACCATAAGCAGCATTATGTTTCAAGCTGATGAAACTCAATTAGAATTCCCCCGACAGCTCGTGCAGTAAATCAATATGGTTGTCTTGACAGAAGGAATAACGTTAGCTAACTTAGCATGAACGAAAGACAGACTAATGTTGCTAAGCTAGCTCGAACTTCAGTTATGTCTCTCATTCCTAGCTGATTTATCCTCGCTGCAGGCAAATAGCTTTCTGATATTCATCTCGGAGATAGGCTTTAAGTCAATTCAAAACAATATTTTTAACACATTGTTGTCGGCTAAACTTACTGACTTCTTGCAGTGATTCTCATCACTTGCCTCTCTCGCTCTCATGGAAGTAACATCAGCAGAAGTTGTAACACCGCTGGTTGTAAAGTAAGCCAGACAATGCATAGAAATAAAATGTGAGATATTAAATAATGATTGAAGCAAACAGCGTTAGTACGGTTTTATTTTGAAGTTACTCCTGGAAGCAAGGCCATGCCAACGATCTAGTTTTCTTTTTCTTGCTCATCTTTACTTCATAGCTAAACAGCATTTGATGTAAACAATGTTGTGTTCTTTTTCTTGATTGGCGTTCTTTTTTCCATGAGATCAAAACGTGATGGACAAAGTTGTCAAAAAAGTTCTTAACTAGTCAGGTTTTGCTGAATTAAAGAGTAGATGGGTGATGATTAATATTTTGATGTCTAAATTCAATGCGTCTAGTGGAGGCCCGCTGATTTGAAAGAATGGGCCCCATCAAAAATTATGCATCTGACTATGATACATTTTTTGTTCCGGAAATTGCTTACAATGTTTACCACATGTGAACATGCCAAAAGTCTCTGCCTTTCTCAGCCCCTAGTATACTATACTAGTTGTTGTTGTATGTGCTTGGTTCTAAGTAGTCATTTTTCAATGGTTTGCACTCAGCAAGTTTTTGCCAAAATTATAATTTACTTTATTTTATTACTATGTTTTTTTAATTACCAAGCCTTTTTTAATACAGTATATACTGCTTGTTAAAAAAAAAAAGTGCAATAAATAGACATGTTTGACCACACATGATGAATAGTCGTGATGAATACTCATAATCACAATACTGACCAAAATAATCGTGATTATTATTTTGGCCATGATTAACTAACCATTGCCGATGCATCTTTTACATACATTACCTCTTTGGTGGTGCTGGCTTGGTGAAGTTAGAAATGATGAGGTGAATAGCTGCCACAATGCTCAGTGTACATTTGAAGATCACTCAAAGAGAATTGTCAAACGCTCTCCTGCACAACAGCAGGGGTGTTTTTCAGACATAGATGCATGGCAAATTATTGGGGCATATATCCTGTTTACGGCAATAGTAGATTGTTTGTGTTCACTGTAACAAAGAGTGTTTTGGCATAAAATACTGTCTTTTGCTTTTGCTCACATTTTATGATCTGAATTCAAATGTTTAAGGTTTTTTTCCATGTACAGTGGAAATAAAATATCTACACACCTGTTTGAATGGAAGTTTTTTATGTGATATGAAAAGAAAAACTTGTGGGCGTATGTCATGGTAAAGAAGGAGTTGAGCTCATAAGCGAAAACCTCGATTTACCATTCACTCTACATTCCTGCTCTCACCGATGGTCATGAGTTGTAGATTATGACTGAAAGAACAAGATCTCATATATACAATAAGAGGAAATGAGTTGCTTCCACTGGGGGCTGGTGCTCTCCCTTAGAAATAGGGTGAGGAGCTCGGAGCCGCTGCTCCTCCATCTTAACGGAGGCACATTGATGTGACTCAGGCATCTGGTCAAATACCTCTGGGATGTCTCCCTGGTGAGGTGTTACAGGTGCATGTTCCACCGGAAGGAGACCCCGGGGATGACCCAGGACACACTGAAAAGACTATGTCTCTCAGCTGTCCTGGGAATGCTTTGAAATTACCCCAGTGGACGAAGTGGATGAGGAGAAAAAAGTCTGGGTACTGCCCGCGAAACCTGGCCCTGGATAAGCGCTAAGTAATGGATGGAAGGACAGATGTACAACAAACAGATGGATGGACTGACAGATGGAAATAAAAAATGACACCAAGATAAAACATTTCCAAACTTTTCCCACCATTGATACAACTTAAAAGTTGTACACCTCATTTGAAAAACAAAGATAATAAAAGATTTGAGGGTTTTATTGTCACATGGTCATATTGTCAATAGTAATACCACACAATGAAATTCTTACTCTATTCACTTCCCCGAGTAGACTACATTCCATTATCGAGCAAATAATAAGGTAAGCAATAAAAAAAAAAAAAAAAAAAAAACTGTAATAGAGCAAGAAAAACACAAATAAATGAATAGATCTAATTCTGGGCATATTACAGAGTCGATTGATTCTAAGAACTGTATGCATATAAGGACGGCAAATTATCATGTAGTTCAAAATATATACTATTAAATTTTGTTATGTCAAGTGTAAATTTTTTGCAAATAGCACACTTCACATCTCACTTTAATTCTCATGTGGAAAGTGTGAAATAGTTCAGTAACACCAATGGCTCAACTTTTATAGAAAGGGCACATGCTGTGTATTCTGGATGTCCAAGGATGTTTTCTTTCAGAAGTAACTGTCATACCTAATAATTTGGTGGCTGAAAGTGGCTAAATTAGCTGGAAATATGTTAGTGATGGGCACGTTGATTCACATACACTTTCGCATCACTGACTTGAGTGAGAACTATGAACCCACTCTATGTGCACTAAAATCAGGAGAATTTACCATTCCACCATCAATGACTTCATTACAACTCAAAAAGTCTTTATAACGCCACAAACTTCATATCTAATAAGCCTATAAATAAATTATGATATACACACCAGAGATGCTTGGAAATTTATGGACAAACTCCATCCCTTTTTGCCAGCAGTGTAGTTAGTTGCTGCCACTGTGAAAGTGGCAAATACATTCTTTACCGGTCAAACAAGTGACCAGCCAGCTGCAAGCATTGTCTTATGATTCTCACACTGTCCCAAGTTTTCTTTTCTTTTTTGTTCAAGTTCAACCTTGAAGATAAAATTCTGGTAATATGGATTTGTGTTTGGCCACCATGTCAGGACCTGCAGTCCTCACTCCACTTCATGCAATTCGAGTAGCATGAAACAAAGAGAGTCCTGACTCATCGCTCATTGCTTTCTAAATTCATAAGTTTATATCTGATTAGTTCAAATTCAGAAAAAAAAAAAAAAAATCTGCCATGTCATTTTAAATGCACAGGGCCTGCAAATCTGGATCTAGAGACCTATAAAAAAAATCACTTATATAACAACACAGAATCTGAAAACTGATTGGATTAAAATAACAAAAAATAAACCCTGCAAACCTGCAAATGACTCTTGGTTGCACAGCCAAGTCCCACCCCATTGAATAAAGACACAAAACTGTTAGAAGGGTAATGTATGTATTAGTCTCCATATTAATCTTAAACGTAGGTTAGTGCTTTAATGAGATTTACACCTTCTGAGAAGGACTTGAAGGCCCAGATGGCACCCTAATGATAAGAATGCATTTGACTTATATTGTGCATTCTCTTGCTATCACACACTCAAAGCGCTCACAGAGGATACATTATTTATGTACTCTCAAATTCAAACTCTGGTGGCAGTGAACTAAGTGGGCAGCCACAGCTGCCTTGAGAAAGGGATATGACCGCTTCGACCACCACCAAGCATTCGCACCAGCCATACACCAATGTGGATGGCACTGGAGGCAAGGTGTATGAAGTGTCTTCCCAACAAATGAAACAACATGATTGAGAGAAAAGTGGGACTCAAACAGCTGATCCTTCAGTTACTGGACAGATCTGCCTTAGCTCCAGACCCGCGGCCACCACACATTTATTCTTATTAAGGCCGAGGGTGTATTAAAGCCAATCCCAGATGACCAGCTAATTTTAAGATTATTTTGTCTAAACCTTTTGAATACAAAAAAAAAAAAGGACAACCACAATTCATATGTGCATGGTCAGTCTTGACCACTTTGGAAAATAAACGGTTCCTGAAGAAAATATATTTCAGATGTGAAATGAAGATGCTTTAACTGATCGTTTAAAACGAATGAAGGCCACTGACTGATCAGTTATCAGTAATTAGTTCTGTAATTGAACAGGACGATCAGATCATCGTTTTTCAGAGTGCGAAAATAATACTTTGCCTGTGACAATATGTGCAATATATTATCTGGCCACATGTTAGCATTACGCAGGCAGGTCATCTCAAGGTAACCAGTTAGACTTTGGAATTTAAATTTACCAGCTTTCTGGTACAGAAAAGTCACCTGTCATTTCTTTTAGCTATATGCCCACTTAAACAATAGTCAATACATACATTTAGTAACTGCTGAATGCTTAACTCTTGTGCCGTATTTTAACAATTTCCGGGTCATTTCTTCCGCATCATTCGGACAGTACAGTATTTCCTTTGATGTGAAATGCCTTTGATGTAAAATCAAAGGAATGGACAAAATACCAGCTTTACACTTGGCACGAAATAGCTTATCACCCATTAAAGGTGTCCAGCTTGTCAATACATATGTTTTAAATTCTTTTTTTTATTATTTACATCCTTTTAATAATGCGCAAGAAAGACATCAAAGATACAATACATAATAATACACTTGTTTCAAAGGGCTACACCCCAATGACATTGATTAATCAGTCCCACTGGAATTATGTCACATGTTCTTTATTCGCTCTTATAGTATTCAGGCAGGGCAGATGGAGTTTGGGAGTAACATTGTCATAAGGGGTTCCAAAATCTGAATGTTTGAAAGGGAAAATGAAAAAAAAGGGGGGGGAAGGTGGGGTAAAAATTAATTTGGCAATGATCAGCTCTCTGGCCTTCTGTCCAGTCTGCTGTCTGATGGGTAGTAACAAAGATGAAGCAGCGGGGAAATCAGACTGTTCCCAGAGAGCAAGGCTCATTCAACCCAGTTCACTAGTATGTGGCTTTCATCATTCCCGACCAAAGATCAGAAGAGGAAATCAGTCAAGACTGCAGGTACACAGTTTGGTTCTGGATTGCACTTTCTGTTTTTACATTCATAATAACGATTTTTATGCTTGTGTTAGATCATTGCAGCAATGGATTCCAAAGTAAATTTGGAGATTTAAAGTAGCAGGTAGGTCTAATTGTGGGATGTTTTCTTTGACTGCATCTCTGTCAAAGTGTCTTTTATTTTCTATATTCTCTTTTTGACCACTGAAAAGTGTGTTTTAAAGTGTCAATCAAATGGATTCAGTAGGACAGTATGGAGAACTGCATCAATGCCCTTTCTTTCCCACTTGCTCCTTATTGAAACTAAATACAGGAAGTGGGGAAAGGCCATTCACAAACATATTGTAACTATTTAAAACTTTTTCTAGTTTAGGAAAATATACAGTGTATCCAGAACCTAATTACAATGCTTTTGAAAATATTTTTGAATGTATCAAAATAGAAAACTAAGTAATCATATTTACGTAATTATTCATAGCCTTTGCCATAAAGCTACACTTTTAGCTTAGTTGCATCTTTTATTTTTCCCACTGATCATCCTTAAGTGCTTTCTATAGTTTAGCTGTAGAAACAAACAGACTTACCCTCCAAATTCAATAATTTCAGTTGATTAAACATGATTTGGTAAGGTACCCAGTCATAAGCAAGACAAATGAATTGTCTGTAGACCTGCAAGACTGGATTGTTTTGAGGCACAAATCTGGGGCGGGATACAGAAAAAAAAAATCTGCTGCTTTTGATGGTAGCAGAAAAGTGGATACTAGAAGAGGGGGGTCCATTATTCATAAAAGGAAGACATTTGGAACTACCAGGACTTTTCTTTGAGGCGGCCAGCCATCTTAATTTAGCTAACAGGGGAGAAGGGCCTTTGTCAAGGAGGTGACCAAGAATCCAATGGTGACTCTGTTGGGGCTCCAGCCTTCCTCTGTGGAGAGCCTTCCAGAAAAACAACCATCTCTACAGTCATCCACCAAGCAGCAGCGGAATGGTAGAGTGGACAGATGTAAGCTATTTCTTCGTAAAAAGAAGGTGGCAGCCCTTCTGGAATTTGCCAAAAGGTAACCGAATGACTTTCAGACCATGAGAAACAAAATTCTCTGGTCGGATGAGGCAACAATTGAATTCTTTGGTGTGAATCCCTGGCGTCTTTGTATGAAACCAGGAACATCTAATCGCTAGGCCAAGAGCATCCCTACAGTGAAGCATGGTGGTGGCAACTTTATGCTATGGGGATGTTTTTCAACAGCAGGAACTGACAGACTATAGAGAGAAAAAGGAATGCAGCAAAATACAGACATATCCTCATAAAAAAAAAAAAAAAAAAAAAAAAAAACTGCTCCAGAATGTGCACGGCTCCAGACTGGGCCGAAGGTTCATTCTCAGGAGGACAAAGACCTGAAGCACACAGCCAAGTTCTCGAGTAAATTCCTTTCAGAACCACATTGTGAATGTTCCGAAGTGGCCGAGCCAGAGCCCAAACCGAAACAATTGACCATCTCGGGAGAGACCTGTAAATGGCTTTGCACAGGCATCTCCCAACCACCTTGATGCTTGAAAACTACTACGAAGAAGAATGGGCAGAGCTGCCTAAAGATAGGTGTGCTAAGCTTATGGCATCAAGTTCAAAAAGACTTGAGGATATAATTGCCGCCAAAGGCGGATCAAAAAAATATTAAGCAAACACTGGATATGTAAATGTATATTTTTTAGATTTTGAATTAAAAAAAAAATCATAATGTCATAATGGGGTATTATGTGTAAAATATTGAGGAAATAGATTAATTTATTGGAGCACTGTCAATACTTTCTGGATGCAGGGTTTGGTAAAGTTACTTTTACAATTTGAGCTCATTCACTGTAATGTAGTCATTGAGTACAAATTGATTTAGATTCAAACATGAGTTGTTCCTTACAGGAGACGTTATTGGATATGAAGTCAATTTGCATGGTAAATAATCCACTGCCCAGATATTGCAAATTAGCACGTCGTAATTTGTTTACGTGTTTAATAAAAGTGTGCTAATTATAATTGGACTTTTTTTTTTTTCTCTCATGTTGTCAGTAGAATAAGAAAACAAAATGCTGGTTTAGTAAGATCACAATAGGTCTTGGTGGGTGAATGGGACCACAAATGTTGGTCAATTCAAATGATTAGTTAACGTTCAGAGCCAATGTTTGTCCCTGCTTTTGCACATCATTTTATTTGTGACATACGATTCGGCCGAAGCAAGTGCCTTATCTCTTTCCACTAATTGCAGGTTCCTCGGTCCAGACGCCTTGCTTACATGCCAGAACATTCCACCAGAATTTTAATCGAAGTGGGAGGAGGTTGAGCAAGGAGTGAAGTGATTGAATTGTTCTCGGGTAATGAGACGATCGCTCCTCGATGTCATCATTTGAGAGAGAGATTTGCTAGAGATGATTCCACACATTGACTCATGTCAAATATGCACTCTTCGTTTGTCATAATGATTACCCACCACAAATGTCCACCAGCTTGTATGCTTTACCTTTCAGATGATATTAACATAAAGTCAAATATTAACACTACTACACGTCACAACTTTGCACATGCAAAGACAAGCATGTGTCCCCTTGCAAGTTATTCTTCAGGCTGAAATGGATTTATTTTTCCTTTTATTTTGAATATTGAAGGGGGAAGTCTGCATTTTGTAAAGCAAACAAAAGCAAAGCCTGAATAAAATCACTTTGGACATCTACAGTATGTTTTAGTGGGTTTAAAAGGTGAGAGTATTTTAATTGTTCAGGATGGTTCCAGACTCTGCATTTCTAAAAGAAAACAAATGCAAAGAATCAATAAAATCCCTTTGGACATCTACAGCGTGTGATAAAGGGTTTAAAAGGTAAGAGTATTTTAATTGTTCAGGACGGCGGCAAGCTGGTTATCGTGTCCGTCTCACATGTGGGGGTTGAGGGTTCATTTTTAGCTCCAGCCTTTCTATGTAGAGTTTGCATGCTGTCCCTGTGTCCATGTGGGTTTTGTCTGGTTTCCTGTCGAATTCCCAAAACATGCAGGACAGGTACATTGGACACTCAGAATTATAACTTTAGTCGTGCTTAAAAGTGCGAATGGTTGTTCATCTTCATGTGTGCAGCAATTGGTTGGCAACCAGTTGGGGATGTACTCCGCCTACTCCCCGTGGACAGCTGGGATAGGCTCCAGGACACTCACAACCCTTGTGATGATAAATGGCTTGGAAAATAATGGCTGTTGTTTAATTCAATAAATGCTCTAACATTATGTGATACTGAAGACAAATGAAAACAATGTTACCTTGATGCTGTGAGATAGAAACTCTTTTGCCAACTAGCCTTTCCACGAATGGGCAAAAAGCTGCAAGCTTTAAGTTTGTTTATGGTGGGGAAATATCAGGGGAAGCCTTTCCGCCCCAAATGCATCATTTTGATGGCTCTGATCTACACTTCAGTGGTTTGTGTATTTAGTATTCATGACTTTTATATGTCTACCCCTCCATGGATCAAAAAGATAACATTTTCAGAGTTTGGTTTGTTTTAATGGCAAAGTTTTATCCTCCACTTGTTTCATGAAATGTCCCATGTTTTCGCCCCACAAAAGATAAGTAAATCAGCACATTAGAGTTAGATGACAGGATAGGAACCATGAATTATAAAGATAGATTTATTCTCATCTTGGCAAAGAGCAAATTGTGCCAGCCGGGATGGAGGACATGTTTAATTCATATTTAAACTAAGTAGACATTTAAAACTGGCATTGGATGTTGATTGTGCATTAAAATGTGGATTTTGTTTTACTTCCAACAAGCTATTCCAAAAAGCATTCAGAAATAATGAAGTCCCCCCCCCCCCCCCCCTGAAAAAATAAAGATACGGTTATTAACATTTAAAGATTAAAAAGTTAGTTTCAAATCTTTCTTTTGTTGTTGACTGAATAGTCCAAATGTTACTAAAATTGTGTGTTATGAGGAACAATGATAGATGAAAAAATTATTCGGGTTTTCAAAATTTCAAATTTGATTTTTTTTTAATATATTATAAAATTAATTAAGTAATTAGTTAATTACATTACTTATAAAATCAATTATAAATCATTACACACACACACACATACACATATATATATATATATATATATATATATATATATATATATATATATATATATATATATATATATATATATATATATATATATATATATATATATAAATTGCCAATTTACTTAACAGAGTAGGGAGTCACCCAAAATGTTAGGAGAAATAGGAATAAAATAGGATAAATAGGTGATTCACTTTTAAATGATGTTTACAAAGTATGGACGTCAAATTGAGAAAATGCATATTCAGCACATCAGTGAGAGAACTCTGAAGCCGTGGGTCATTATTGCAGTGTGAGCACTATGTATAGTGCGTGCATGGCTGGAATAGCAATTACACGTCTGCCATTGTACCTTGATGTCATGAATTTGTTAAATACATTTGCAGTTCACTATCATGCTTTTTTAAATTGTGATTGTGTTGATAGTTGGTTGATTAAAGGTTTGTAACTCTTCAGTGTTCTAAAGAGTACCTGATCTATCTTTGCAAGATATACATTTATTATTTCAATAAATATGGGAATTAAGTCTCTTTTTCGAGAACAGGTGTGGAACTGCACTCCTCGAGGGCCGGTGTCCTGTATGTTTTTGAACCCTTTCCCTGAAACACACCTGATTCAAACATTTAGGGTGATTTGCAAGCTCCTGTTTAGCTCGCTGATGATTTGAATCATCTACGTTGGGGAGAGAAAACCAGAAAACATGCAGGATACCGGCCCTCGAGGACTGGAGTTCAACACCTATGGTTTAGAGAACACTTTCATTTGGCTCAACTCAAAAAAGACTCTGCGTTTTCAGCTAACAGACAACTTCAGATTTTTTTGTTGCTTCAATTATTACAAAAAACAAGTATAATTATAAAGATGAAATTCTAGAATTTTAAAATTCTACATTTGTGTAAATAAAATGTCTGTATTTTTTTTAGATATTACTCCAAAAATGTTAAATTAAAAAAGAAAGAAAAAACACAACTAATTGGAGGTGTACTTGGAATATTTTTTCTTCAACCAATTTAAAGTGAAACAACCCTAGAAAACCTTAGAAAATGCAAAGCAATGTAGACAGTAAACTAAAATATATACAGCCAAACGAAAGAACAAAATGAACAAAATATCCAGATTGCTTGTCTATCGTTTAAGATCATCAGAAACATCAAGTTTCTCAGCACTGAGGAGCTGATCAGCTTTAATTTGTCTTTAATTTGACCCTTTTGTTCTGCTTAGTTCTGCTCTGTAACAGCAGCAAGGGTTGCATTAAGAAGCACACTATTATCTCAGCTTTACCCCCTTTGTTTTGCAAACAAATTCGATGTGTTTCCAGATTTGGCGTATTTGCGTGCACAGTGTGCTTGTGTCTGTGTTTCACACGTACATTTCTAGGTAAATGCCGATATTCCCTCCTCTGAGTCAGTCACAAAGACACAAATACAGTATTGACCAGCCACATGTTGACTCGCAATCGGGTGCCAACTCTCATCGATCACTTTAAAGAGCCAGCTCGAAGAGCTGCATGTCCATCACCATACTGTAGTCTAGTGTCAAGGCATATACGATTGACGGGAGAAAAGTGGCCATTTCCAAGAAAAAAAAAAGAAAAAAGAAAGCATATAGGTCCTCCAGAATTGTAGGACATTTTATATTCCACCCATCAAATTTTAAATAATCAACATAAAAATGCACAAACATGCAGTTTCTCAGTACATTTATTTACCCTGTAACCAAATCTAAAAAGGCTGAAATGTTGTACATCTTGGTCTCTCTCTGTCGGTCATGTTCTCTCGTCTTGTAGAGTTTTGTTTGTTACTTGGGAGGGCGGAGTTTCCTGCTGCACACCTGTAGACCATCTCCAATTAGCAGTGTAATTAAGTGCAGCGGAAACTGGTATTTCACCATTGCTTTAGTTTGTACTTTGTGTTCTCATTTGATAATCCTCACACCCTGTGCTCTTTTTGTTCTTAAATTGTGCTATTGTCTGTGTAATTCAGTCTGTTTTTGAGTCCTTCATATCACAGTCAGCTTTATTATAACATAACTTAAAATCGTTTGAAAAATACCAAAGAAGTCGAGAGTATGCCCAAAACTGCATTATGCATTATTTGTTTCAGTCCTGTTGCTTGTAACTGTGGGAACTTTTGTTTTACGAAACATATTCCAAATAAGAATTATTATTCATGTAACGTGCTTACCACCACATGCACTAAACTTTTAAGCATGACAGATGAAAAAGAAAGCAGTGAAACGCATGATATGCTGGACTTGACATCATCAAATTGTTTTCCAAAAGAAATGATAGAGCAAAAAGTGTCCTATTTTTCATATTTTTACAGTTAGCTTTACTTGAATGTCTCACTGTACATCATGCAGCCCTGTTATGCATATAACCAGAACAATTCGATGTGTTTTTTTAATTTGATTTTATTTAAATACATGCGTTTTCTTGCTCAAAAATAACATGTAGTTTTCCACTCCAGAGAGAAAGATAACATTAGCTCTGACATGCAGCCCTGTTACCTGCGACACTGTTACTGTGATTAGCATGCCAGGATTGCACCTGGCGATATTCATGTAATAACAATTGTGCCATTGACCTGTAAGCTGAACTAATGACACCTTTGATATATTTCAAAAATCACTAAAGTGAAGGTTTTCTTTTACAAGAATTTTGAAGCTCAAATGTCCAATTCTGGAATCACCCTTAAGATAAAGGGTTTGGAACAACACAGGCCAGTATGCCTAGCAAAATTTAAAAGTGTGGCAAGCCTAAAAAAGTATTTCCCTTTAAAGGTCATACTTTCAAGTACTCATCTGTTTTCTACCTGTCACACTTCAGGGTTGGTTTCTCTTCCAACCGGTGGCTGATTTCAGGCTGCCTACACTGCCAAGTCTCCTTCTGCCATCGATCTGGCACAGGGGGCTTCTGTAGTGGTGTCATTCATCGCTATTTCATTCAACTCAACTTTACTCCCAGTCCGTTACTGTCTTCGCTTTTCCTGTGGCATAGTGTTGAGATCTTATTGTGACCCAGATGAAGTGACGATGACCAGTCTAGATGTCACTCACCCAGTTCTTATTCTGGTATGCCTCAAACAAAACCAATGGTTATTAAGGCAAATATGTTTTATTTACTTTGTATACACATACACAGAAACTTATTGTGGATATCGAGATGGCATGTCAATGTTTGAGTGGCCTGCAGACATATAGGAAAAACATGGTAAACTTGTTAAAACTCAAAAATTGAAATATGCCACAGTGTTTGCTGGAGGAGCTACAGTAGCTTCAATAAGTGGTCTTTGAAAAGTCAACACTTTCGATTTGTTTTCAACCTCAAAAAATTACTAGAATTATTGAAAATGCCCATTATGCAGCCCCCAAGTTATCACATGGCATGTTTTTTGGTCATAGTACCTTGAAAATCAGCAGAAAGGGTTATGCCATCAGATTTTAACTTGCCATAATGAAAATGTACAGTACAAGACACTCTCATTGTTGTTAGACTAACGTAAGAGGTCAGAATTGTGCTTATAGCTAACATGCTTGCAATCCCATGTATCTAATCGCTTAAAAAATTGGCACCCACCACCTTTTTTCGACCAAGCAGGTAAGCAGTAAAATATCAGTCCACTATAATTGTTTTTTTTTTTTTTTCCCTCCCATTTTCAGCACTCTCCCAGTAGGAAATTGCTGGAACTTTTGTACCACTTAGACCAATTCACCATTTTTGACTAGCAAAATGTAATTCAGACAGACATTCAAGTAATAATATATATATTTTTTTAAATGGCTTATTTGTTGAAGCAAGATGTTGATGAGTATTCGACAGAAGCAGATGGCAAGCGTTTGACTGTCCACTACAACCCTAAACTCAGACACCTTGTATGAGAAATCATTATCCAGCAGCATTATTACAGAAACCTTAAGAACACCAGACTTATTGACATCATTGAATGATTGCCTCACACATGCATCATCAGACATCAAAAGTCAACTTGATCAAATTTGATACTGTTTTTCTTTTGAAATCATTGATTTGCATTGTATTGTTACATGATATCATTATTTTGTTTTTTTACAATTCCTCTATATATTGCATGTATGTAGATCAGGATGGCAGAGCACACAGAAGCAGCGGTTCATTACCTCTTCAAATCTCCACTCTTTGTACACCTGTTTAATCACAATAAAGGCTTTTTTCCCAGTCAATATAAACAAAAAAAAAACAAAACATAATTTTCCAGTCAATACTTAATTAAACAGCAGCACCAGCTTGCACAGAATTTCAGGTACGAACGCTATGAAAGTCCAATACAAAGCTAGAAGGTATCCCAAAAAAAGATGAAAAAGACAAACACTACTTTAACTCATAACACTCATCAAATATTTTTTAAGAGTCCAGACATTCAATCCAAGATATTGATCTCGTTCAATACCAAGGACATATGTTTTTAAGAGTCCAGACATTCAAACCCAGATACCTAACTTATCCAATGCTAGGGATGTATTTTCATGTTTTTTTTAAGAGTCCACACATTCAGTCCCTGACATTGAATGAGTTGATGTGCCTCAACCTATTATGTACCTATTACATAAATTCATTAGAGAAATAAGGCTGCAAAAATAGTGTGTCGGACACCTGGTGAAAACTTACCAAGAATGAAATGACCTAAGCAGCATAGACATTGACCACTAAGTGTTTATTAGGGATGGTAGGATATTCTTATTTCTTTAAGCTTTTTGGACCAGAAGTGCAATGAATACACGGGGAGAATGTGCTTCCCAAAATGTCTCTTCTTTTAAAATTTAACTTGGGTGATTTTGGATGAACTGTTTTGGCAAATACAGGATGGAGCATAAAAATTGGAACACCAGCTATTTATCAAATTTTACAAGATTACTCCAATCATAAAAACAACAACAAAAAACAACTTATTTGCTCTCACTGTGTGAGTATTCATTGCTAAGACATTTTGGTTTAATTATGTGTATTCTGTGACTTTCTTGTCTTTATTTCTTTTTCTGTCTTGATTTGAGTTTTATACAGTGGGCTCCACAAATAATATATATTTTTTAAGATAGTTCCATGGAATAAACCAAGGTAAAAGTGAATACTGATGTTGAAAAGAGTGCTCTTGCAAAGTGGAAAATTACTATTTATGGATTCAGATTCAGGGAATACCAAAAGTATGCCTCTATGGCACCACACATTTTTTAAACGGGCATTCGGTAGTCAAAATAATCAATTTTAAATAATAGTTGTTTAAATACTCAGACATCACTTCATCCTGCACAATTACCTTAGTTTTCTTTCACATATAGCATCTGTCTTTCTCTACAGGAGAACTCAAATAATTTTGTGAAAGGACCGGAATGTTGTTTGTAAAAATCTTTGTTTTGGGAAATCCAACCTGTAACTTCCTAAAGACTAGCGATGTAGTAAAATAAATGGTGAACCTTGTTGAACATTTTGCGCAAAGTCTCATCTTGGTGAGGCGTGACTGATAAATTCTAGTTGTCATGTCGTCTTCTGTTCGCTGAGGTGAACAAAGAATTTCACCGTGCAGTTCAGTGCTATACATGTGAAAATAATTCTCTACAATCTACAATTTGGGTTAGTTTCTTAAAGTAAAGCAATTCTCGTAAAGCATTTTGTTAATTGATGTCATTCAGCAGTGTAGAGGAGACTAACCTGATATATTATTGTAATTACTGTGGGCATAGTTTGTGCTAATTTGCAAACGCAGTTTTCAATTAATTTTGAAAAACTGACTAAACAGAAGTGCAGTTAACAATGATAATCCTGATTTTTATTTATTTATTTTTGCAGGATACAATGAAAGTGAGAAGGGATTTTGGATAACAACAGGTTAATTTGTCAAGAAACTAGTAAAAAACACACACACACACAAGAATGGCTCAATAAAACATTGGAGTATTCTGAATGCAATTAAATGATTAAAATCCTTCAGGGGAAATTCACCTTGAATTAATTAGAATCCTTTCGAAGGAACTTCAATTTGCACTTTATACTTTGTGAAAGAAAGTATAAACTCACTCACATTCACTGCTATTTTTTGGTCCAAAGCAGGCGAACCGTCGAACCGTGACTCCTTGATCCCAAAGACCATGTGCTCGAAGACGAGCTACGGCCGCCCTGAAGTGGTATTTTATGAGCCCCGCTTGAAATTCACGTTAACAATTGGGGACGATTCTGAAACATGCAGTCAAAACAAAAGAAGCTGGCGCACATAGCTTGATAAAAGTGGCCCAAACTAGTCTGCAAGTCTAATTGAGAGTGACATCAATCGCTTGCAGATATAGCCTTGTGAAGAGTACCCTCATTTCTCATAAGGCTTGACTTAGTTCAAACAAACACAGGTGAGCTTTCTCCGGTTGTGACATTTTGTAGGAGCAGTAGGAGGGCTACCATCTCAACCCTGTTTTACACCAAACAAGCAGACAGGGATCAGTTGAAAAGGAGAGTGCTCACAGACATATTGGTTCAGTTCATATTAGACGTGACGAAAAAAATACAGAACCTTTTTATTTGTCCTCACGATCTCATGCTGCTTCAATCTTGCACCTTTTAAAATGATCATACCAGTTCAGCGCTCTCAGACGTTCCACATCAACATTTCTAATGTCCATGCACTTAGTGGAGAAATCCAGCTCCGTAATGGATTATAATTCTTGGCTATAATGATAAATAATCAGACCGTTTTTTTCAATGTACATTTGTTTCCTGTTCACTGCAAGTTGTGATCCTAGATGCTTGTGACATCCAAGTTACATCACTCTTTCAAGAGTGGGACAAGCATCTGTTTGACTATGAATCTTTTACTCTTATGGGGAAGTCCTCTTATCCCAATCTCTACTAATCAAGGTCAGCCACATAATGTAAGTCTGTCTAAGACAATGAGTTGGAATAAAGTTCCACCTCATTTCAGGGATAGAGTTTTGCATAACAATAGCCACAGTATATCACCTTTTTTCATCTGCTTTGACTCACTGCTCTTGGGTGGGTCCTTTTACAGATCATTAAATTACAGTGGGCCCCCGGTTTACGAACTCCCCCTCTTACAAACTTTTCGACTTACGAGCGTTGAACGCGGCGTTTTTTGTCCCCCACTTACGTACAAACCTTTCGTTTTACGAACAATCTGACATGCCGCCGGTAAACGTGCTACACGGTTATCTTCGCTTTGCTCCGTCAACGAAGTTAATTGTTTACGCTTGTCACTGTCACACTGAACGCTATTGCTCTTACAATGTCACAGTCACTGTCTCACTCACGGTGTCAGTCACGGAGATGCCGATATGCTATTGGTCGATTAAGGTCACAGTCCCGGTCTCACTCACAGAGATGCGGATATACTATTGGCCAGCGTCACGTCAATCACAGAAATGTCGATATGCTTGGCCGAACGCCTTCATCTTGCTCAGTGTTTCCCAACGTTTTGATCACCGCGTAATATTTAAAGCCTTGAGAGCGCTGTCCGCGGCACAGTCATTGCCGTAAATTTAGACAGCGGACCGGGGGGATAATTTCCCGCGGCACAACTGACAATATCTGTACTAATGTGCCGCGGCACGATGCCGCTGTGCCGTGGCACAATGTCACGGCACGCCGCGGCACGATGTCGCGGCACACAGCGGTTGATAAACATGGATCTAGCTTGATGGCACAGCTGGTCGGTGTGTTGTGAAGACTTTGCAAACTTTATCTGTTAGACGTGGCTGCTAAAATTGCTAGTGGCGGTAAAGGGAGAAGTAAGAGGATGATGACAATAGAAACCAAGCAGGAGATAATAAAAAAAAAAAAAATACGAAGGAGGCGCACGCATGGTTAACCTTGCTCGTGAGTATGGCCGTAACAGCTCGGCAATCTTCTAAGGGCAAGACTTTCCTTGCCGGGGGACGGACCTCGATCGACAACAAAATTGAGAGGCTTCTTCTATTATGGATTAAAGAGAAGGAAATCGCCGGTGATATGTTGTAGTTTGAGAAAAGTTCCCGTTTAAGAAAATAAATAAATAAATTCTGCGGATTGGTCTCTGCTCCCCTCCTCCTCCACCCAGCTCAAGTCACGTCGCCCCAAAGGTAAATGTCATTTTTCCTTTGTATATGTTATTTAATTTAACTGTACAGTAGATTATGTTACTCATGTTTTAATATGTGTATAAAGTCGTGATGTTTGTACCTAAGGTTTTTGCACGCGTTGCACGCATTCACTAATTAACATAGGTTTGGATTGCCCGTCATACGAGCAGTTCGAGTTACGAGCGTAGCCGCTGAACGGATTCAGTTCGTAACACGGGGCCCCCACTGTATTCATAATGCATTGTGGCAGTTACTGCTCGAATTTAAGATGCCAGTCTTGTTAGTCACTGAATGTCACATGATAAACCTCAGACTGTTCCCATATTTCCTCAGGAAAGAAAAACGGATTGATGTGAAAACTATAAACACTAAATAAAACACAACACAACAAAATAATATTTAATATACGTTCGTTTTTGAAAAATCAGGAATTAATTTTGCGAGGTATGATTAGGAACCCAATATTGTCTCTAATAGTCGTGAAGGAAGATGTTACTTGAGGCTCTCGGTAAAAAATGTCAGCTAAGCTTTCACATTATCAACCAGCTGGAATTCCCTCTAGTTGTTATAAGAACAGTATATATGGGAAGAGTGCCGTGCTTCCTCTAATCATTGCACTAGAGGAGCTCAGCATTGCCAGCTGCAGCACAAAATTTTCTGAGCTCCATCGTACAGTTTGGCTTACTAGAAGTCCCTTCAGGAGCCATTGAATAAAAAAAAAGAATACCACTGATTTCAAAGCAGTCTGTGGAAATCAAAGCGGTTTGCTGAATATAGAGGGAGTTGCAGAATGTATTTACATGTTGTTTTCATAGCAACTACTACGTAGATGAGGTGGTCAGATGGATGATATTAAGCTATGTTCACGTTAAAGTCCCTCTTGTTGTGCACTCGTTCATATTATCAAAATAAATGTGACAGCTAGTGTGAATGGTGCGCCTGTGACGTGACAAAAGACGCACGCAAAAGGCGCAAAAGACGACGTCACATAGCAGTGTTTATGGAGGTAAATATGGCCCTGTTTATCTTCTACATAGGCAGCAGAAACATTTTGGGGAAATGAGGCAAGGCTTTTTGACACCTTCATTTTCATGGAGACGTAGACTCAGACACATCTTTGAAGAATGACTCATGTCTTAACACACAAAATAATTAAACTGTCTCTGTGGCTGAATTAAAATCGCGTTGTCATAAACCGTGAAGTATGTTTGCAATATCCAGATTAAGTGGATGGTTTACATTTTGCATCATTTGTTGTGCCTCAAACCCATTGTTTGGTAAAATGTTTTTTTCATTATTTTACAACTTTATTGTTTCAGTGTCTTGGAAATACTTTTTAAGAACAGGGTTCTTCAACCCATAGCCCCAGAGCTGCATGCGGCTCTATCATCCATCCGTTTGCTGTTAAGCAGATATAGAAAATGAATGGGTGGATGGTTCTCTTACAAAGATTCAACTAAAACATTCCAAGATGTTGAATGTCAGTACCATTCAAAAGATGAGAAAATTCAATTCAATGTTTATTTTTTTTTCCTCCTACATTGCACATTCAAATCTATCTGTGGTGCTCAGAAGAAAAATGTATGATAGCTTCATATAAATATGTTTTTTGTGGTGCTGGTTGTGTGCTGAAACTCTTTGCAGGAAGGGGCAGACACATGCCATGGCCTTGTTGACAGTCGTCTTTCATCCCATTCATCTCCCAATCAATGCCCATAATTTTCTTGGTGAGTTTGGGATGGATTTCTGTCACTCACAATTTTCCAGAGTGAGTACTGTTGAAAACATCAGTAGGAAGTTTTGTCAGTATTTACTGTGGAAAATTGCGAGTCCGTCTCAGATGCAACACAATGTGATGCAAATTGAAGGGGGGACAATGGAAGGAAGGATCGGCAGTCAACAAGGCTGTGTCACATCAATGCCCCATTCTGTCAAAAGTGGATGTTTGCATGTTATCTCTGCAGATAATTTCACAGAGTTGTTTTAAGGTACTTTAACTTTAGTTAGGCAAAAAACAAAAATATTGATGCTGCTTTTATTTTATGTAAAAAGCAAATAAATGTACAGTACTTCCACCACAGGTGGAATTTAAATTTGAAATCATCCAGACTATGCAGCAACACGCAAGGAATCATTAACTAATATTAACAAGTTAGAAAGCTATTGAAACCAAAATGTTTTATTCTTCAAAGGGCATTTTTTGCCATTATGATAGCTTTACAATTTTATGATGTGGATTGTGCTTTATGACCCCGTAACGACTTTATTCATTGTTTCAAGTTAATGGCTTGAATATGTTGAACTCTTACTGCTAATGAGAGCAATTTAATATTAAGTGGTTTCCTAACATTTGACCTGTACTGTAAATATTTTAGTTTGCTAATATTTTACAAATGTACATTTTACATGAAGTGAAATACTTCTGCACAATCATCATGGGATAAAAATGATGGTAAAACAGGTGACACTGTTGTACGGTTACAGGTGGATGATTTAAGTTTGACTTCGATTTCATGAACAAGAGGATGACTACGACATTTTGTCATATTCTTTCTATTGAAGAATTGAAACGTCTTTTGAATGAACAAATGTTCCCTGCCCCTGTCCTATAAGGATTTCCTCATATGTATTTAATTAATTTGCTGTAGAAAATTGAAAAGCTCTTTATTTAAAATAAGTAACATACGGAGGTTGTGCAACACATTACCTTGACAAGGTTCTGTGTGCTGCATCATTCCAGCGTCCAATCAAACCCAGTTTAACATTGCCGCTGCACTCCAGAAAACTGAATTACACAGCTATGTGCTGGTCTGATTAATGGCCACAGTAATTAATGCTGAAGGGGTCTGTCTGAATGTCTGTGTTGAGAAGTGTACAGCAGTGAGCCAGCTGCAGCACACAGAGTTCATGCACGCGCACACACACGCAGGTAAACACACACACATAAATGAAGTTCAAAACATTTTCAATCTTGAAATGGGGAAAACACGGACAAATCTAAACGTTCGACCTGCCCTAAACAGTGTGCATTTTATCCATTCATTAATAGATCATAACCAAAGATAGTCAAACACATAATCTGATTTGAATGTGAGAAACATCTCAATCCATTCTCCACCTGTCAGTTCTCATTTCTTTTGTCTTTCTCTCTCTGGAAATGTGTACTTACAAGAATGTTTTTAAATGTTTGAATGAAATATGATTAACCAGTTGTAACATACAGCAGTTACTTACTTACTGCAATACATGAAGAGTTTTGATATTAACAGCCATAAGTGTGATTAGTCAGAAATGTTTTTTTCAAGATTTGATTATGTCCAACATATGCACTCATAATAAAACTGGTGTGCAGGAAAGCTTGTCAAGTCTGTAGGCTGCCGTCGACAACGGTTCAGCCGACATACCACTGACTTTACCTGACGTATGCACTAAGGTATTATTCGAAGTACAATTAAAATACCTCTCAATCCAAACAATTACCAAGCAATCTATAGTAATTGCAGCCTTCTACTGCACAGATAACAGTCCAGTAGATAACATTTTAGCATGGACAGTGAAGCCTCAAACCTAATGTTCTGGATGTAACATGCAAATTTGAAGCCTCTTCCATTGCTCCAGCTGGTGCACAACTATCAGTCTGTTTCAGGATCAAATGATTTATCATGCCACACGATCTAATTTTTTCACAGGCAGTGGTTAATTTGGCATGACTGCCACTCGATTGAAGCAAAAACACCTGCATGCTTTGCAGACTTCAGAACGTTCTACCTGATCAAAATCTTAAGACCAGTTGAAAAATAGCAAGAATTTATCTTTTGCACATGTGGGCCTTAATGAGGTTTAATGTAGCACAATATGCAAAAGCAAATAGGGGCTTTCACCTGGCCCTTAAATTGGCGAAGGGAGAAATTCGGACAACTGGTGTGTGCAGCATTCACTTCCTTTTTTAACAGCTGTTGAACCGTAATTACTGTGCCAAGATAACAATAATGCATTATTTACTTTTTTTTGGCAGACGAGTTGTGAAGGAAATCATATATTAGGTTGTTATCATTATGTGCTTATTTCTTGTCTAGAATAGTGTGCATTGCTATCCATGTATGCAGTCCTAGTTCATCTTGCCCCAGTCCTTAGATAAAGCTGTTGATGCAGGAAAGTGTGAGCTGGGACCTTGGATCAGCTGTTGGTGGCGCCCGACTTACTCTTTTTGTTATGTCTTGTAATGTGCAATGCTTTGCTGTATGAATGAAAACCAGGCAGGGGAGCTTGAGCAGTGGAATTAGTGCCGGGAACACACGAGTTCGTTCGCCGAAGCTTTTTCCCTTTGCCATGGTATAGAAAAGTCAATCTAGGCTGGTATGAGTTACTCTTTTTGCTGCTTAGCAGCTGGGCTTGTCCTAGTCTTCTTTTAGAGATTTCTCTGACACGAGTATTGCCGCAAAGCGAGAGACACGCAACGTAAAAAAAGAAGAATAAAGGTGCTGTAGTAGAAAATATTGGCTCTGCTACATCCCAGAATAATGAAAGTTCTCAGCAATGCTCTGCTTTCTGGAAACACTAAAGTGCACAGAAAGCTGACTCCCCACCACTTGTGAGACAAAAAGTGATTATCTTGACCCGCGACAAAAGCCTTGCGTAGAGCGTAAATGGTGTGCTTTGTCTCGTTCAGTGTGAATGCAAAATCGCTGAACATTGTCGCGTTCAGTGTGAATGCAAAATCGCTGAACAACACTATATATATATATATATATATATATATATATATATATATATATATATATATATATATATATATATATATATATATATATATATATAAGGTATATATCACGATGTTCAGTAGATGTCAGCCAAAAAGGCTACTGTTTAAAGCTATTTATTATTTTTTAATCTGATGAGAATTAAAGTTTCAATGTTTTCAGGGTTTTTTTCATCAATAAAGTTGAAGTTGAAGTAAAATTATTCTTTACAGTCATTTTTATCTGTCATTTGTCTGACATCTACTGAACATTGTGCTTTTTGAAAGGTAAAATATTATTCTTAATATGGCCTTTATTTCGAGCCTGGAACAAATTAGGCAATTTACGTGTTTCGGAACTCACATAACTACTTGGTATCTCACCGCACATGCGTGAAAAAAAGCTGCCAGCTTTTCGCAAGAAAAAAAAGGTTTAGGACGTGAATTTAAGACCCAAACAGTAGAATTAAAGTACTGTACAATCGAGGACATTGACAAATAAATAATGATAAATATTTTCTGCACTGCATTTATAGCTTACCTCGGCCTCTTGCCACTGCTTCAAGTGCTGTCGTAGTGACAATGGTGTCTGTGTACAAGTGAAATCCGTGTGCCGCACTTGTAAAATACTTGACTTCAACTGACTTTGAGTACCACAGTCCTCCGGTAATTAATGATGTGATGCTCATGACTAAATCAAGTTGAAATATGACGGGTGGATTATAATATGTTAATGAATACTTAATGTTCAGAATTCTGAAGTAATAATCTAACCAAATTCAAAAATGGCAAAACAAAAGTACACAAATGTTTTGACAGATTGTGTATTCGACAGAGCAATGGGCATAAAGTGAAATTAGTTGAAAGTTGCTACCAGAAAAGTGGGATCCATCGTTTAAAGATTTTAGACTCGTGCTGACTCGTCTCTCTTTGATCAGATAAATGGGTACAAACAACAACTATTCATCAAAATGAACCTCTCAAGCATTCCGAATTCTATACACAAATAAAAAAAGAAGGTTTCTGCGGTTGTTTTATTTGTCATGTCTGTTTACATTAGATCCAAATATATTCCATCCGTCCACTGTCGTCATATTTATTTAGCTACTATAAATTTTGAACAAGTATGTCTTTTCTTTCTTTCAATGTTTATTTGGAGTTTTGGTCTTATTTAGGGAACAATATTTTTTTTGGTCCTAAATCTTCACGTGAGGATGTTAATAATTTTGCATGGTAGAGTATATCATCCTGAGACCAGCCCTATGTGTGCCCACTGTTGTATCCATTTTGTCTCAACAAGACAGCAAAGCTAATTGCATCCCATCCAAACACATAAGAGATCTTTGGAAAGGCCAGGTTTTCCTTTATTGAGCACACTAGGAGATACAGTGGAACGATACCTCAAATAAGTCAGACATTAAAAACAAATTTCTTCAACAGTGTGCAAAAATTAATAAGCCAAGTCCCATAAATGAGTTTGCAATTGGGTCCTTGTTGGGGCACTTTAAATCCTAGCCCTTGGCAAAGAGCTGCATATTGCGAAAGGAAATTCTTGTTGACAAAATGTAGCATATACCACATATGATGAGTTGAACAGCCATTGTGAAGAATGTTTGGCAAAAATAATCATACCAATAATAAAATTATACTAATAAAATTGACAGATGTGTCCGTGGTAATTTGGTCTCAATCATTTTTAGGGTACACGCCATTAAACTGTTTAAATGAACTTCCTTCTTAGGGTGGTTGCACTCATATTTGCAAGCCTAACCCAAAAGCCTAACTCTACCCCTAACCAAAACATGCAGGATTTACTCAATGTAGAGTCATTCGATCCAGAACTTTTTTTGACTTATTTTGAATGTTTCCCACATGCCTCCCTGGTGAGGTGTGCGATTCTGTGCAACTGAGAGCGGACCAGAAGTCAAGTCAAGCTGAAGCAGCTTGTCTTATAACAAACTCTAGCACCCGTAGAGGAACACAATCTAGAAAGGGGAAGTCTACTGTAGACATTCCTCTTTAGATTTCTCCCTGCGATTTGGAACCAATTAAGAAGAACTAATGAGGAGATCATTTAATCAACAATATAGTCAAGCAGCCACGAGTTGTCTCATAAAACGGTCATGTCTTTTCACACACTGATCTGGGCAAAATTGGAATGTTTTTCTAGACAAGCTCATTGATGATTGGACCTACACACAAAGAGAAAACCTGCAATCGCTAGTTTGGGATAGACACAATTGCTTGTCAATTGCTTGGCATTTCTAACAAAGTATTAATTTCAAGACTGCCAAGGATTATTTAAATGTGAAAACGTTTTTTTTTTTTTATTTTGGATTATAAATTTATTGTTTGTAATATCGCTTCTGGGAATCTTATCACACACTATGCATTTTCAAAATAAAAAGCGTCAAAACTTTTCAATCTCATTTGAATTTTCTTTTTCCAGATAGAAAGTCAGCACTTTCCTTTTAAGGTCGGTGGCTTTATTGCCTCCAATAAACTCATGTAACTGTCATCCATTAGAAAGCACATGCTTTGCCATAAAAACTTTGCCAGCTGGCCAGTCGCTGCTACCTGGCTGGTCTTTCTATTGCCGTTCCATCCAAGATGCTAAATGAGCTCAATCAGTTAAATTTAAGTCACAGTACTGAGGAACAATTAGCTTGGAGAAATTGAAGCCCTTGACAATTCTGCGATGATTTGACTTGCAACAACATGTTAATACTGTCTGTCTGTTTCATTAATAAAACAATTCCTGCAGGGAACTTCAAGTTGCGTGAGATGCCATCAAAGTGAACAGCAAGGACATCATACTGGCAATGGCAGTGGTGAACAAGGTTCCTGTTAAAATCATTTTCATCCATTTTGAGATTATTTGGAAGACTATTTAGCTGAGATGCTTTGTCACATCTTTCCCGTTGAGGTATTAACAGTGTCTATTACGAGTAACTCCAAAACTCCATTATCAGAACTGACCTTCAAAACACATACAGTATTTCCTTATTGTATTGTTAATACACTGTGCTTTGCCTCATATTTTGTACAGATGATGATGTTATATTTACACTGCACCAAGTGATCTCTGCTGTTAAACTGCTGGTTTAACAGATTTCTCAATAAAAGTTCTTCGACAGACATTTTCGAGCCAAGATAAAAAGAGTTATAGGACATTTTAATGTCACTCAATGTCAAAACGGCATCCCAATTTACGCCAGTTCTAATGTGAAAGATTTTAATTATTTTAAAGCTGTGCTAATATTACACAAGGTATGTCAATGGTATTCTATATATGTTATGACTTTGTTAAGACTATGTGGGACTTGAGCTTGTCATTGCAGTATTCTTTCAATTTTGATGCAATTCCATGAAAGACTCAAAGAGTAATTGCTAAGAGCTCATCAAAAATCAAGCTAACCTAACATAATCAAGCATCCCAATTATGTCAGTAACAGAACAAAATGGAATGAGTGTGAAGGGAATTTTGACATGGAGCAGTGGGAAGAATGATGAGGCACTTTAGACAAAAAGTATAACTTTGTGTTATGTTCGTTCATCAGTCTGTCTATCCATTCATTCATCATCTAAGCTGCTCACCCACACGATGGCCGCGAGTGGGCTGGAACCTATTCCGGCTGTCTTGGTGAAGTAGGCACATTGCATTCTGAACTGGTTGCCTGCCAATTTGCGGTGGACGTAATAATTAAAGAACACTCACAGTCACAAACACACCTAGGGATAATTTTGAGTGTCCAATATTCCTACTTTGCATGTTTTGGGAATGCTGGAGGAAACTAGAATGTCCATCAAAAAGCCACACAGGTACCTGGAGAAAATGCAAACTCCGTACAGGAAGACCAGAGCCAGAAGCAAACCCACAACATCTGGATGTGAGGCAGACATGCATGTGTTATGTCACATATATTATTTGATTAGAATACACTGTAGCATAGGGATGCCAAAACCTTTCTACTTTTCCAACAACCAACCCCAAAAGTAAATTCTGCAATGTAGGATTTGGCCCCTTGTAGCCATTGTACAGACATAATATAGAGTATGAAATGTGTTGAATAAAACCGTGCCTACCTTTCTTCCCTATGACCTAACAGTAGTAGGGAGGCTGATCAGGCATGTGTCTCTTTTTAGATACAAACTCTATTTTCTTTTTGAACACACACCACAGCAAGCGGCCGCTAACTCTCCCTGATGCCAAGAGCACTACCCCCTGCCACCATACTGAACCACAATGATCTTTCCCCACAATGAATGTTTTTTTTTAAAGGGCTAGGTTTGGCCTATGTTGTCTGTTCCCATTGGTGTCCCCTCGCTATAGTTGAGAGAAACAGGGAATGTCCACCCCAGGGGGAGCTTCTATCAGAATAGCGGCTATTGTATGTTGTGCAAACTGGAGCCTGTAGCCTGACAAAAAACAAACAAACAAACAAACAAACAAAAAACAATAGTATGACAAAGACCCGCAGTGCAGCATCCACTTTATTTCAACAGTATGAATACATAAAATACCCTGTTCTCTTTTAGACTCAACAACTTCTCGCAGTGCTGGAAAAAAATGTGAAGCGCAGTTATTGCCATGACTCCATCAACATAGAGCAGGGGTGTCAAAACCCGGTCCTCAAGGAGCAATATCCTGCATCTTTTTCAGGTTTCTTCCCCAGATCAGATCATTTTTTATTAAAGAACTAGAAATTGATCCAGTTTGTTATAAGAAGCCATGCAATTTGCAATTTTTATTTTCTAAACTTCAGTTTAGCTGAAAATAAATAAATATACAGGTCCCAGTTGTCAAATTGAATCTGTTGGTGAATAAAAAGGGCTTAATTTTTTATTTTGTTTCCCCAAACATTTGCAATGGAGATCCTTGGAAAATGTGCTTTCGAAAAGGCGTTCCTGACTCCAAAAAGTTTGAGAACCCCTGCTCTTGGCCAGTGTTATCCAAACTATAGCCGGAAGCCTTTTGCGGTCAAACATGGAAGACAGATTGGATTGTGGCTCAGTTTGAGGACCAGACTGCCTTTTGCGGTCAAACATGGAAGACAGATTGTATTGTGGCTCAGTTTGAGGACCAGACTTGGCCAACGCTGGTTTATATTATCGATTACTCGAAAATTTGTATCATTTACATATGTGAAACAAAGTATTGTTTGTTCTTTAGAAAGTCTTGGGCACTGTTTTGCAAATGTTCAACCACACCTTCGAGGATAGTCATGGGACACACAGTAAGCTGTAAATCTTACCTTGAGAATTTGGAAACAAACAAGGAAAAGACATTCACTAAGAATCGGTAGCTTTAAGGGAAGGGCGGGAGTTGTGATGTTTCTGGGCTCAGGAGGATGACAGATTTGAAAGGGTTAGAAAGTAGCTTGCCGCTCTGAACAACTTTGTTGTGGGGAGTAGATGAGACTCGCCTTTTGCTACTCGTCTCATCTTTTATTGCATCTACACACTGTTAGAAATAACAACACCTTCTAAGCTTGTCAGAGGTTTATAAAAAACAGTAGTGTGACCATTGTCCACAAGGCTTATCCTACCAAAAAAGTGCAATGCTTTGTCAAATAAAAACAAAGCAGCTTCTTCAAACCAGTGCAGTTGTGCAACATCAAATGGGATGGATATTGCTGAAAGGATGCATCTTATCACCACTGAAAATTAAATTCATCACGTATACATGAGTTTAACGTGTCTGCTCCCATCGCTCTCTCTCTCTCATTCTCTCTCTCTCGCTCACTCTCACTGCTGTTGAGAAAGACAGCTGAAATAAATCAGACTGTGGGTCCCAGTGTTGCCTGTGTGGGCTGAGACAGAGATGAAGCCACTCCATGCGGCCTCTGGTTTTAATGATGTGCAGTGAGCCAATGGAGGCGTGTAAATCTGCGGGTGGCATCTCATTCTCTGCAGCCTCAATTCCAACCCAGCTACTGAGCTATCGATGTCAAAATCACCTATGCGCCCCTGTGTCAGGTTCAAGTGTAACAATCTCAATGCTAGGTTAAGGAGATGCTCCAACGACTTTAGTTAAAAGAATTGCAACTTCACACTAACTAATACAAGTTATTTACAATGTAATACAACATTATACAAGGGTTTTCATGACACATAAACTTAAACTTTAAAAGAAAAATAGAGCAGTAAAAAATGGTGAATGAGAATTTATCTAAACCTATCATGAAAATGTTCATGTAGCAAATTATTCGCAATCCGGATTACCTTCATAGAAGCACCGAGTCATAATGAAATCATTCATCAAGTACAAGAGGTCACAACTTAACAATTAAAATCCCTGTTTGTCTTGTTCATTCTTTGTGTTTTTTAACCTGTTGTTTAACCTGTTGCAAAATGCATTCATGAAATCACATTCGTCAGCCAAATGCCAATGGTATATTGCTGTCATCGCAGATTTCCAGAGAGATTCATTCATCCATTTTCCAGAGCAGGGTTGCAGGCTTGCTGGTGCCTATCCCAGCAGGCTTCAGCCTCAAGGCTGTGTGCAGTGCACACAGAGATGAACAACCATTCACGCACCCAATAACACTTAAGGACAATTTAGTGTGTCCAATACACCTGCCATGCATGCTTTTGGAGTGTGGGAGGAAGCCGGAGTGCCCGGAGAGAACCTACGCAGGCTCATGGAGAACATGCAAATGAGGTGGATTTGAACTGGGGGCCCTTAACTGTGAGGCGGACGTTCTAACCACTGCTTCGTTGAGCCGCTGCCGTTAAATTGGCAAGTAATTCAAGTAAAGTAAAGAAATTGACTGGAGGTCAATGGCTTACATGTATTTAATGACACGTAACTATCGAGGTAAAAATTTGGACAAAACATACATGAAGATCTGTGCTTAATTGTTGTAAATCCAGTTCAGGGAGGATGGGATGGTGTCCTGGCCCGAGAACGATTGAGGCATGTTAAACATGCATGTAAACCTGTCATTATGCACTTTACACTTCCGACAACCAGAACAAGTCTGTAGGGGTATTTGTTGACATGTTGATAGCCTATCCACAATTTACCATTATTTTCTGCAAATAGACACCTGTACAATACATTGCTACTTGAGCATGGAAAACATCGGAGGTGACTCAAAATGAGTAACAAATTGGCTGCAGGAAACGGACATAGAATTTATTTTTTTTCCTTTTGAGTCAAATGCCTCATAGCGTATGGTCTTCAGGGAAGAATATTGGGACAGCAACACAAGTGAAGCACACGTACAGACGGAACACCTTAACTGTTTCTGCACATTTGTGAATTTTTGGCTGGCTAATGAGCATTATGTTAAATTGTTAAGTAACCAGTCAACGAAGGCCCTCAAGGCAGTGTATCAACGCTTTGTCGATAAATTTGTTGGTCTCTTACACTGTGCTAGTAAGAAATTTTCCAACGTTTTCATTACACTCACCCTAACCCAGCTATAAAATGGGCATAACATATAGATGCATGGAATTAAAAGGTTACTAAAAGAAAAAAAAAAAGAAAACACCAAAGGTTTTGCCATTGTCTGCCAAGTTCAAATAAACTATTTAAATCGAAAATCAAAACATTACCATAGATTGACATGGCTACATAGCACATTAGGCCAATTATGATTCCAAAAAAGGAATGTGATTGTTTCGTAACGCGCTTTACACAAAACATGATGTAGATGAAGCACACCCCATTCACCAGTTTTCAGTCAAAATAAAATAATTCATGCTTTAATGTTACAGGTGATTGTGTCACCAACAACCAGTAGTATAATAATAACCAGTAGACCGAGATGGAGTGGGTCCAGCAAGAGGGCTAAATCTGTTATGCTTCGGAACAGGCTCGCCACTATTACCAAGCGCTTATGGCTATTGTTAACCGGACTTACAGGTCAGCTAAGAGCCTCACTACCCGTTGTGTCCGCCACCTACAATTACCAAATTACTCTGCTCTAGCTGATGGATGTAGCTCTAGCAGAGAAAGTATCTACATTAGAAGTGTGCAAGTGTTGCAAGTGGCGGAAGTGCATGAAGCCATACTTACATGAAAGACGTACATCAAAGACGGACAAAAACTAAAACAAACAAACAAGGACTCGGTCGCGTTGCTAGTCTAAAAAAAACAGTGAACCCTAACCCTTTGAATGGAGGAGATGTGAGAAGTGTATGGGCGTGGTGCAGGTCCACAATACTGCACCACGAAGAAGCAAAAAGGGACATGTTTAAAAAAAGAAAGAAATTGCTATTGACCCATCTTTTGTGGACAAAAGAGTCTACCCATCTTCCATCTAGTCTATTAAGCCTGCCCATAAGTGAAAACACCCACACGTTTTGAACAAGTTACCATGGAGACGCCACCTTGTTATATGACTTGACACACTCATCCTGGCCTGCAGTTACACATTCACATTTGTTTTGCTTAGCCTTTGCTCAAGCCTGCTTTCTTTCTACACCATCTTGTTGAGTGCCATTGCCATCTGTCATGTTTGGCACCCTCTTTATATGACTTGTGTGTATTTGTTGTAAATAAAATGTTATTTGCTATGGCATTCACCTTATCAATAGTTTTTCACCTTTCTTTCCTTCTTTCTTTCATTCCCACTAATATGATGACCTCTTGAGGATATACATTTTTAGAGCTAGATGGGGCAATTGATTATCTAATGGACCTTGACTATCCTCAGAAACAGTCTGTGGAATCTTTTAGAGCATATCCACACAGTACAGTATTTGATATTGGTGACATCTTTTCTAGGGGTACTACAATTCCAAATAAAAATAAAATAAAAAAGTGTGTACTCATTTTAGATTATAGTACTCCTTGGATTTGCCTCCACCTCTCTTCTGAGCTGATCATCTTGCCAGGCATCATTTAAAATGACTAAAAGAAACTGAAACTGTTTTTGACCCATTCAAATCTAAACATCACGCTGGATGACATTACATGTTTGCTGGTCTAAACCAATATATACGTGGAATTCTGATTAAGTTGTCACTTCTGGGAGATGATTGAATGAAGCGTTACCAAATGAAATCAAGTCATGACATATAACCAGACATGCACGTAAGGTATGCAGGTATGCATGTGTGACAGAAGTCACCTGTGCGTAACATTGCATGCTTCAATGCATGCAGTTGTGTAGACTCTATAACTTTCACTGACGGAAACAACCAATCCTGAGCTGAACTGTTTTTGTCCCTAAAAAGTGCTTCAAGATGTGCCATGGCTTAAAGCACCGGTGTGTTTGATAAAGGGTCGAACATTTTCAGTCAACCTTGACAATCATGAAAAGAACATGTGAATGTAGCGCAACTCGTAGCTCACAAAAAAGCGGATCAAAAATTAATAGCTATTCATTTTAACTTAATTGAACTGATAGAGTCATGACTTCAATAGTAATATATACTGTATATAGTATATAATAGTATATAATAATAGTAAATGTTTGTACACATGTTGCAGTGCTAAAAAGGAGAAAAGCATTTGATCTTTTAGTCTCAATGACAATGGCACAGAGAAGAAGAACCAATTGCTTTTGGGTTCATCCAATCAATCGGAAAAGGAGAAGACAATATTGTCTGTGTGGAGTGCTTTTTCTTTATTCTGTAAATTCTGATGTAGATCACGTTCCAGTTTGCTGCTTTCGGAAATGTAAAATTGACATGGTGCATGGCGGCAGAGCAGGTCTTTCTAGTCTATAAAATTGGTGCATCCCTGCATATAACACTCACTGCGTGCGATTTTTGGATCTTACAAGACAGCTCTAGAAGCATGACTTCAAAAAGGAAAATGTAGGTGCCCTTTTTTTTAAAATCAAATACAGATATTTATGCTCATGTCCGTAGACCGGGGGTTGGGGACCACTGATATAAAGAATAAAACATCTGTTGGCTCATCATCATATTGACCCCCAATAAACGCAGTAGTTAGTGGTGATGGGTGGATTACCTAAAATATGGCTAAATATCAATTCCAAGTCAGAATCATTATCGAATTAATTCTAGAAGGATTAGATAGAGTGATTAAAGTTTTATTCTTTTATGCACTGTGGGTGTTTTTAGTGTCTTCAGACAGGCAAAAGCCTTATCGCTGAACTCGCTTCTTCTCAGCGATGAGCAGGCACATGTGGCCCCCACCCACCTTACGTTTCAATGTTGTGCCTTTCTATGACTTAGCAGTGCAAACATGCAACTGAGCTGCTCGCTGGGATCAGCCCGCCCAAATGCCCACGCGCAGCATATGGATCCACAAAAGGTATGGAGTTCCTCGCTGGAGTTGCTCACAATCCTGTAATTAAAACATTTGCTCAGCACAGTGTGGCTTTTTTAACAACTGTATGTGCTCTGTAGATTGCTTCATTGTTTACATTTATTTTATTCATTTTTTTACAAGTCCAATGTTGTTTTTTCTTCAGAAAGAGAAAATAAGTGCACTTAAACTGAGAAACCCAGCCACGGTAAGGTGCACTCCAAGGGTCAGAGCATCAGACATAAAACCTCGTTTTAGGGAGCTAGCACGTAAGAGGCGTAGACACCACCGTAGAGCAGACAACATTAGTTACTCAGACATAATGATATCTGTCGGCTCCAATGATACTAGGTTAAGGAAATCAGAAACAAAGAAAAACACATCTATGACTTGTCTTGTTATTTGCGTTGCCATCAAGTAATATTCCCACTCTCAGCGAGAGGCAATGATGAGAGGTTTAGCAGATTGTTCTCCCTTAACTGGTGGCTGGCTATTTGTTTTTTTGTAGAGGGCAGGGAATCCAGTTTGCGGTTTGGTCATGTGCTTCAAAAAAAGATATGAATTAAATTTCAAATTTACAGAAACGAGCAGCTCGACTTGCCATGTATTGTCCACAACATACCAATGTGAACCTTATCCATCAGTCCTTGTCATGACTAATGGTGGATAGGAGGCTGCTTGAAAATTTTCTTTAGTTCTTTTATTATATTTATCATCACAAGAAAGCTCAAATTTTACACCCATTTATTTTTTTCAGGCAATGACAGGCATGACGTTTCCACAAGGGAGCAAAATGAAAAATGACAAAAACACCAGCAATGCAGATAAATTAACAGTGCTGTATTGCGCAGCTACTCACTGGACTAAGTTATCCTTGTACGTTTAAAGCTAAACATATTAAGTGTTTCGAAATTATTCTTAAAGAAGAGCTAAAGAAAAGTATTTTAAGCTTTTAAATTCAGTTGTTGATTCTCTATTGTGTCATTGCATACTGTGAAGCCTGTATGGTTTTATTTTTAACCTTTTATTTTATTGTTTAACTTCATTGTCTTTTATTTTTGATTTGTCCTCTTATCCTTGAACCTCATGTTTATTTCTTCATTTAAGTAACTGCCCCCCAGACAGACTAGTTGCTATCTAGTTGAGTATCGACTAACAGGCTCTATACACGGTTTTAATGCGCTCGGCTCCATGGCGCCATTTGGACTCACCCAAAGAGGCTTACTTTGTGCTTTACAGAGAAAACTATGGCCCTTAAATAATCGTATAGGAATCTTGAGCAAAATGGCGTTTGACCGAACTTGAGTTCTTCCTTCAGGCTTGGTGTGATAGCTCGCTGAAATAAAAAGATGCTTTCATTTTAGCTAAAACTAATTATTTGTCCAGAACATTTGATCATAATAAAAACAACCCAAAACACTTTTTTCATAGAGCCGCAGTGCTCATACGGCTCACAAGTTCACACTTTTTTTTTTTTAATTCAGAAGATTCAGCTCATTAAGGATGAAATTAAGGATAATGTGTTAATATGTTATTATGAACAGTCAGACAAATGAGTGACTGATAACCCTCTCCCATTTTGAATAAATATCTTTGTAGAGGCTTACACAACTCGTTAGTGCATCAAAATAGACAACATGCATGCTCAACTGGCTTCCCGGTTACTTGTTAGAGAAGTATTTCCGATTTTAGGACCATCTGCCTTATATATTCATAATCACTTCCTCTACTCTGGCATGAAATCAGAAGGTTTTAAGTCTGCTGTTATTAAACTGAGAAATGTATCATGCCACTACTTCTGAAATAACAGTTCTCTCAATTAGCAAGTGGCATGTCCTGACATCTTGCATTTTTCTCAGGCACCATTGCATCTGTGTCAGTAAAGATGGTAAATATTCCACCAAGCTCCTCTCTAATCACAGTATCCTCAAAGATAAAACTGTCTCTTCTTAGTGTCAGATCATTGACCAATAACTCCTTTCAGGCAAGTGAGCCAATAATCAACATATATATATATATATATATATATATATATATATATATATATATATATATATATATATACACACACACACACACACACACAAATAAACTGCATGTTATTTGTTGAAACCTGGCTTGGTAGCATTGCTGGCACAGCAGTGGTCTTGAGGCCTGTCTTAGAAATCATCAATTCTATCAAACGGGCAGGTAAAATAGGAGCGGAGGGGGAGTTGCAGCAATTACCTCTAAGCAGTTTTGACCGTGCTGGTTTTTATATCATTTGATTATCTTGTTCTTCAAACTTAAGACAAAACGTAACCGACTTCTTGATAACATTTACACCACCTGAATACTTCTCAGCTTTCTCATCAGAATATGCAGGACTTGTCCATATTTCTATCACAAGATGAGAGGATGATACAGTCATCATATGAGACCTGAAAATCTACATTAAGAATCAGAGAGACCCTAATACCATGGAGTTTGTGAAATTGCTTGACACAATTGAGCGCCTCAAACACATAAAGGAGGCTGCCTGTCAACATGTGACTCCCAGGATTTAGTCATAACAGCGGAACAAATGTTGCTCTGTTCATATCTGTTCATATCCGATAATAATGTATGTTTTTCAGTGACCCTTAAGCATAGGCCAAGAGGAAATTCTTAGTTCATAAGAGATGTGATGATGATGATGAAGCTAATGCTAAATTTGTCAGTCTCACAGGAGATTGGCAGCATTACACCTCATTGTTTTTAGGATTTGCTATTGTAACATTCACAAGCTGGGACTGTGGACTTACTTACATCAATTTCATTTGCCAGCAGGTTGTCAGTAAAGGGCAAAATGACAGCTCTCTTGAGATGGATCAAATAGGCATTTTTTTCTGCTTAATGCATACGCCACAAATGAAATATTTTTGAAAAGTTGTGTTCATATTAGCAGGGTCATGTGAATATTTATTTATTTATATGTTGTCTGCTTTAATAGGAAATAACATCCTGGAGGACGTTCCAGTACCAGAAAAAAAACACAGACCTCCAAATATAAGACGTACTATTTTTTCCCCCAAAAAATTAAGGTGAAAAGTATCAGTGCATCCTATTATTATTATTATTATTATTATTATTGTTGTTGTTGTTGTTATTATTATTATTATTATTGTTATTATTATTATTATTATTATTATTATTATTATTATTATTATTATTATTCAACGCCTTTTGAATAAGATTGCATCTGTCAGCCAAAAAGGCCAAGTTTGGAGTTACAGATGCACATTTTTATATCGACCGTATTCTTTCTTAAAATAATTACTGAAATGGGACGAGCTAGAGAACAGGAAGCAGTTGGCTGTTAGCAGCCAGGACCTGAGTTGCAGCTAACAGCCACTCGTGTTAGCTGAGGTAGTTACAGTCATGGCATTATTTTCAATAAAAGATGTGAACAGATTGAACGTCTGAATCCATCGTTGTTCACGCACAGGAAT
Organism: Hippichthys cyanospilos; assembly: GCF_059441005.1. Taxonomy (NCBI): domain Eukaryota; kingdom Metazoa; phylum Chordata; class Actinopteri; order Syngnathiformes; family Syngnathidae; genus Hippichthys; species Hippichthys cyanospilos. Next base: position 7,064,622 of record NC_142374.1, read on the forward strand.
ATTACAGTTGGTGCAATCTATACGCGGTAAAATAGAAAATGCCAGAATTGGCCCCTAAAATTAAGGGTGTGTTGTATACACAGCCTATTTGGGGAGTTAAGGGACAATTGCTCTCAAACATATGAAAAGAAGGTCTACTCTCAATTCTTATCTTCTAAGGGGCATATTCTCCCGTGTGCTTAAGTCAGAAAAGGCATGCTGCTGCTGCTGCTGCTGCTCACTTTTTTGGCTGCGCATTTTCCCTGAACAACTTAAGTACTGTATCTCACTTAGGAACTATCATGAAATGAACGCATTCTGGGTGGATCAGCCTTCAGAATCAGGATGATTCCTGAGAAATTTGTCAACACCCGCATTCCCCTGGATGCTTATGTGTTTTGCACATATGATTCCTGCCACAGGAAGTGATGACTGTCAAAGGGAGACTCAGTTGATTCCTACTGAGTGTGCGCGTGTGTCTGTGTGTGTGTGAGTGTGTAAAAAAAAAAAGGTTAGTGCTGGTGGACATTTTTTCTTCAACTGTGAGGAGCATTTCCACGTGCTTACACAAGCTGATGGAGGCTTGGAGTTTTGAAGCACTAATCTCAAAAGAACTACAGTCATCAGCCAATGGTTTGAAGACTTTTTTTTAAAGCGCCCCATGAGCAGTATGTTGCTTAGCAACTTGGTCAACTCTCGATGAAGCATATTCCCACATAGACATTATGTTAATTTCTTGCACCCTTTCAAGGTGATGTGATTCCGTCTCGGCCATTTGCACACCTACCATAAGTAACTCGGAATTTCACACAGAGCCACCAAGAAAGCGGGATTTAGTTTGAGGGTGCCTCTAAATTCTAGATTGTGGACATTTCATGGGGCAGGTCAAATGCATAAAGAGCCACTTTAAAAGTGTTTACCAGTTTTATTGTTGAGTTCCACGTGTGCCATGGATCCGTAAATCATTGTCAGTGATGTGTGCATAGGCTGATGTACAGGCTTCTTTGAAGGGAATTAGCATATGTTTTTACATTCTCTTTAGTTCTAATACAGTACAAGTAATTTAATCAGAATACTGTGCTCATAATGGAATGCTTAGAAGAATGTGCACAATAAGTTGAACAGGTTGCCAAGCAACGCAGTGTAGTGATTTAAAAAAAAAGAAGTTGTTCTCCTCTTTGCATCTTCTCTGGTAAGTGGCAACAAGTGTCAAATGACATGAAAATGAAGATGGTTCAACATCATGCTTAAGGGGGAGGGTACAAAAAGATTTTCAGCTGTCAGTTTCCATGTGAGGAACAGGAGTGGCAGGCCAAGAAAAATCTCAAATAAGCAGAGGAGGAGTATGGTAAGAACAGTCAAACTCAACCCACAGAGCAGCTCCAAAGACCAACAACATGATCTTGCTGAATGTGGTGTCACTGTGCATTGTTCAACTATTCAGCGCACTTTGAGCAAGGAGATGCTGTATGGGAGATTGTTGCAGCAGACGCCTGTCCTGCGCACATGCCCCAGAATCACTTGAGGTATGCTAAAGCACATTTGGACAAGTCAGCTTCATTTTGGAATAAGTGCTGTGGACTGATGAAACTAAAATAGAGTTATTTGGACTTAACAAGGGGTGGTGTGCGTGGCCTGAAAAGAATACAGCATTCCAAGACAAACACTTGCTACCCACGGTAAAATTTGGTGCTGTTTCTTTCATGCTGTGGGCCTGTGTGGCCAATGCACTTAATGGGAATCTTGTTCAAGGATTCCAGTCAGTATCAGCAGATTCTTGCAAACGATGTTCAAGAATCAGTGACAAAGTTGAAGTTGCGCCAGGGATGGATACTTCAACAAGACAACAACTCTGAACACTGCCTAAATTCTCGTAAGGTGTTCATGCAGAGGAACAAGTACAACATTCTGGAATGGCCATTTCAGTCAACAGAGCTGAATATTCTTGAAAATCTGGGGCTGCCCATGCTAGAAAACCCTCAAGCCTGACTAAACTGGAGATGTTTTGTAAAGATGGATGGTCAAAAATAGTTCAACCAGGATCCATACCCTAATTGGAAGCTATAGAACGTGTTTAGAGGCTGTTACCTCTGCAAAAGCAGTCGTCGGAAAATTGTTAATGTGGCCTTTTTTACCAATACCCCCAAGTTCTGGAACTCACTACATTTTTGTCAGAGCAGCCTACTTAATAAATACTGCGAATATCAAAAGTAGGCTAATAATCATCAACAGCTCACAATCATACTTGTTTACATTAGCCTCAGCTTTAAACAAGTCTTGCTGCAGCATTATATGTTTTAAATACCTTGCATGTATGCTTTTTTTCACCGTTCAAAGTGTTTAGTACTAAAGTGGCTATACATCTTTTCAATTACCTACAAAGTAGCTCAACTAAAGCATGTTACGAACAAAACTTTCAACATACTCTTTTTGTGATGTTTATAAAGGCTTTGATTATCGAGGCAAAATCCATTTGTGCATTTATTTTACTTAAACATATCTTAAATTCACCACACAAAAAGTTCAATATTTCAAGCAATTGTTTCAGTGTGGTGGATTATGACAGAAAAAATACTTTTTGTTTTAATCTGCTTTTGAAAACGTTAGTATATAATGGTAAAGTTTACAACTGTAGGCTATGCGTCCCATAGTTATCAGCTATAATAAAAGACCTCTAAAACAATATGCAAAAGCTTAATGCTTATGGATGAATGCAAAAATGTCCCTTGGTTTTGCCTCATGGTTTGCTTCAGTGTCATTTTCTCTGCTGCTGACTGCATTAAGTACTTCAGTTTTGTCATGGAAAACTTTTTTTTTTTGTCTATTGGTTTTATCTTTCGGCTTTTCCACTCCCTATAGAGACTCGTGACAACATGGCTCTTCTTGATAGGGAACTGCAATCTTAACAATTCAATTTGCAACGGAAAACATTTGCTCATTACATTTGCAGAGAAAATGCTTATGTACTGTGTCAGAGTAACTTAAGGCACTTAGATAAATTCATGACTCAGCTGCAGTTTGTGCCATGTTTGCAACGTTCAATTCTCAAAACAGACAAGAAAAGCAACAGTTGCCTCTCAGTGAAGCAATTCCAGGAAGCAATAAAGGCAGTAAAGGAGTGCATTCAACACAAGTAATTTTTGGTACCATCTCCCTTTGGCTTTTCTCACTAACTGAGAGTGATGGTGTGTGAAGCTTAGTTCTCAGGTTAACAGTCCATAAGGTCTCGACCCTCAACATTTCCTTTCACTCTCACATTTTTTTCATAACAACACTAATTTATTTTGCACATCTGAGAAGCAAAAGATGGAACAAAATAAAACAAATTTGTTTAAGGAAATACTGTGTGAACGTTTGCAACAGGTTCTCATTTGAGCCTGATGAACTATCACACTTATCAAATTGTGTCTACATATTGTTGTGGCAGCACCATGTTTTTAATTTAGGCATATCTGAGTCCGAGTTTATCCGAGTCCGAGTTATTCGAGTTTTACATCCAAAGCATCAAAAGTGGATAATGGGACTGATGTAATCTTCCTGCAGTTAATGTGTCCCTTGCTCCTAAAATCAGCAGATGTGGAATTCATACACATATCAAGCTCCTAAATAAATAGACACTGATGAAGGATATCCACAAACCTAATATAATAAAAAACAGTACAGTCTAGGTGATAAGTAGTGTAAAAAATGTTTCTTTACTAAAGATAATATAGTCGGCATTAGTCTTTCAAAAGATCAGTATGAAAACAACTGTTTTGGCATCAGTTATGAGACTTCAAATAGTTCAAGATTCAAAGTGTTTCTTGTCATGTTCATAGTGTAGAAACACCTTTCTCCATACAGTTACATTTTTACTTTGCTGTCCACACGAATGTTGACAAAAAATAACTAAGTTAAGTCAAAAACATGGTATAAACTACAAAAAGGTAGCAGAGCTCATGTATGAACCGTAAATTGGGAGGTTATGTACAGATACCTACAAAAATGTTCAAGTGTGCATGATGAAATAATAAGAGGAAAACTAAAAATATGTCGCATTTTCTGTCCTGCTGTTAGGTGAATGCAATCTAAATGTTAACAACAGACTGTTTATTCTAAGCCTGTACAAACACAGCAACTACGCTGGAGAGATGGTCGCTTTTCCTTCTCTATACCCCCCTGGCTCATTTTGTTTGAGATCAATGTACCTCTACTAGCAATGTTTCCTTCAGAAATATTAATCGGATGTGCGGGCTGCTTTGACTACATAGCATTTTCCGCGATCTCCGTAGCCCTACTTTTCTCTCTCTGTCGCTCTCTATCTCTCTCTCTCTTTTCCTTTTTTTTTGTTCCTCCTAATAGGTTAAGCCATCCCTGAGGGAGAGATATTCAGGGATGGTGCTTCTGTGGATGATTTTAGAGTTGCTGAAGGTCTTTCCTGTCATGGAAACAATACAAATGTGAAAAAGCAGAGCTTTTTCAGGTGTTAGGTGATACTCATTTTATCAAAGCAAAATGACTGCTTCATGATTGGATATGGCTGAATAACAAATTTGTCCCAGTCAACGCCTTTTCATTATGTAACCCACTTAGCAGATATATTTGTCCAAAGCAGCCCAAAATAAACCTTTTCATTTCAATTGCCAATCAACTTGGTGAACTCTTTTGAGGTCAAGTATGGAAAGTGTGGTATATTTCAAAGGTGATTATTGTAGAGGCAAGTGGGGTGAAATTAGTGTCAGCTAACATATAATCATTACCAATGAGCAGCTTAAAATATGGCTTAGTATGTGGGCACTGATGTTTTACATTTAGGGGGTTGTGGAGAAGAGAAATGATAACAATGTATTATGCAGCACTCTGATTTCTCCTTCATGGTGTGCTTGCAAAGGCAAGAAACCCCCAAAAGGTATCCAATATAAGGACTAACAAGCAAATACCTGTCACTCAACTTCAATTTTTCAGGATGCTGAAATATATTTTACAGTATTACTTCTTGTGTCAGTTGGACACAATCCATCCATTTACTCGAAGGTCACGTCACTTCGTCATGCCATGTCATGTCAGACTTCAGCTCAATGAAGACCATCCTCTTGACTTTGGTCAAAAGGTAGTTCTTAACCAGGACAGGTCAGTAGTCAATCACAGGACACAAACCTTCATAAAAATATTGGAAAAAATACTACCTTGGCATTTCACATACTTAATTATGGGGAGACTTGATTACTTTTCATCCCATGAGACGAAATGTCTCTCACTGCCTGTGTGCGCACAGTGACTGCATTACTCAAACCTGCGTCCTTGGAAATGTTCATATGTCCATCAATTTGCGGGTTTCGCTTGGGACCAGGTCTAATTTGTCCAAGTCATCAGTAAATTTTCTCTCATTGTAGAGACAACGTACACAATCTCATTCACTCCTTCACGAGAATGATACGCAGGCCCGACAGCCAGTCGGGGCTGCTTCAGTAAACAAACAAATATTCTCAGAATAGGAAGCCATGGGACAACTGCTGTGCTGCATCATGCTATGCCGTTGTGCCGCGGTCGGCCAACTTTATGCAGGACTTGAAAGATCTGCTGCACCACCATGCGCCATGGTCAATTCCAGAATTCAGAAAGCACCAAATAGGAAAAAAAAAACTAGATCCAGATTTGCAAAAAAAAACAAAAAACACTCCACATGTCGAATGAGTTCAAAAGCGATTGGGTTTTTTTCTCTGTGCCATTGTCATCAAGATAAAGAGAGCAAACACTTTCCTCCTGTTAATTGGCACTGTAACATGCGCACAGATATACATTGCTGTTTGAGTCACGGTTCTATCAATTCACTTAAAAGTTGAAATGAATAGTGAACAGGCTCCACTCTCTAGTAAATGAATAGAAAGATGCATAGAAGTGTTATCCGTAGTTATCCCTATTCCATCACTCCTCAAATGATCCGAATGAACCCAGTTCATTGTTCAAAAATCACTGATGAACACTTTTGGTACCAGGGGTGCACGTGTCATTTTTTCCTGTGTTAAAAGTTACAGTTTTTGTTTTCTTTGGCAGTCCGAGGAAGTCCCGTCAAGTCACAGTTTTAGCCAGTCAGCTGTACACACACAGGTTCAACAAAAAAAATTTAAAAAAAGAAAAGAAAAATCCAACCACCGAATAACATTTGCTTGCATTGATTAGCATAAATTTGACAAACATTTTCATCATTCTTAATTTCTTACTACTGTATATATCATTGCTTGTGATTAGCCTGCATCGTGTACTTTGTTTCATTGTTTATATCAGTGCCAGTTAGAATATTTTTTTATTCATATCTAATTCCTTTACCTTTTTTTTATGCTTGTTTGCTAATGGTCCTGACGGGCCACCCTAAAAGGTGAATAATGAATAAAACAGTGTTTCCAACTTAAACAGTATTTATGTTTGTATTGATTGTGTGTTATTGATCTATTGATGCGCTGAAGTAATAAGTGGATAGAAACATGCTAATGTAGTATCGATCATGAGGGTGCTTCTAGAATTGCACTCTGATGCCCTCTGCCACATGCTGACAGTTTGAAAACACTATGCTCTTGAAATGTGCCATTCCGTTATTCAGAGAGCCATAGTCTGGTTACCAGGAGCACGATCTGGCCACTCTATCAGTGTCAAGAAGGACAAGATGGAAGCTAAAAAAATCAAGATAAATCGATACTTGGGAGGCCAGTCAGAAATGAGACCTAGAATCTGCGAGACGGATGTACAAACCCAGTTGTTCTTAACCTTTTTAAGTGATGTAACTTTTGTGAAATATTATTTCAGCTCAGTACCCCTTAACCAATGCAAAGCATTATGGGGGAAAAAAAAAAATAATAAAACACTTGAAACATGCCATTAGTGCCATCAGTCAAAACAATAATCAACATAAAGTGTCTTTTTTGAAACATAGAGGAGATGTTATCAAAAGAAATAATTCAATAATTAATCAATATTTGTCCACAAAAAAGTAAAATAAACATAAGCGTCCTTTTTTGGATCACAGGAGAGATATTATCAAAAAGAAATAACTTATTAATGAATAAATATTTGTCCATGAAAATATAATAAAAAAAAAGTTTCACATCTGTTCTCAAAAATAAATAATTTAAAATAAATATTTGTCTATAGAAAAGTGTTAAACATAGGATGTCCTCTTTTGGGATTACTGTAGAGAACTGTTCACAAAAAATACATCATTAACTTGACAGGTAACGAGAGGTGGCACATGACAAATGGGGTCGAACCATTCTAGTATGGAGGAGAATTTGTGTTTTTGAAAAAAAAATAACTTGAATATCCTACTGAACATAAAATGTGTTTTATGAACTGTCAGGTTCATTTGTCAGATATTTGTAAGAAACTGCACACAAAAAAGGAGACAAGGCAATCTTCCCAACTCATGCATGAGGGGAGCGCAGAGGAACTGGCCAAGGACAATTCTACTGCGCTCTGCCAATCTCTCCGACTCCCCTTACTTTTATTTGATACAGAGATCCCTAACTACATGAAGGTCCCGGCCCTCAAGGGGCAGGAAAAAACGCAAGTCTATGGCCGGGACCTAATGCATGTATGAAAAAATACATAGCAAAACATTCTGATAATGCATAGCAAAAACATCGATAAGAGTCACAGCTGTGGGAACGCTCCGACTGGCAGGCTTGAGCGGCCTTCCTTCTGCTTGAGAGAAAACAATGACAGGACAGTTATTTTCCCATAAACAGTGTACTCATTCTCCCAGCGTCCCATCAACATACCTAGCAGTACATCAGCAGTTTATTTATTCATTATTATCATTCAGTAAATACTTATTCATTCACACAGGCAAGCATTTCTTCATTGCGAGCATTAATATTTTGTAGCAAATGTATAATCAGATAATATATTTACAACTATTCTAGCAATGATTATTCTAACATGAACTTATATTTTCTTGAATCATTTAATTAAGTCCATAATTATTTTTGTTTGTTTTATTTAAAATCTCGAGTACCCTCTGGAGTTCTTTCAAGGACCCCATTTGAGAACCACTTTGCTAAGCAGTCTGCCACCATCCCAACCATTCTTAAATCGCTGAATTTATCTGTCTCTTTTCTATTGTCGCTTATCCACACTAGGGTCTCTGGTGCCTATCCCAGCTATCTTCCGATAGTAAGCAGAGTATACACTGAGCGGGTTGCCAGCCAAATGCTGGGCACATAGGGATGAGAAATCATTCACGCATCCAATCACACCTAAGCACAATCAAAAGTGTCCAAAAAACCTACCATGCATGTTTTTGGAGTGTGGGAGGAAGCCAGAACGCCAGCAGAGAACCCAGGCAGACATGGAGAACATGTAAGTTTTACACAGGAAGGCCGGAGCGAGCTTGAATTGAATTCTCGACTTGGAACTGTGACACGGATATGCTAACCACTCTTCCACCGAGCTTAATTCATAATTATGTTAATTGATTGTGTATTTATTATGAGGCAGTGCAGTAGTTTAAGTAAATGTTAAAGGTGTGCCTTGGTAAGCAAGATACTCTTTTTTTATCACAGCTGTTTTGAACCAAACATTAAACATCATTCAATGGCTCTCAAGATACATGAATAATTCAACAGACATCCTCAGTGATGTATACTGGGAAAACCAGGTGATTTGGATCTTGCAACATCATACACTCTCTCCTTGGTCACCCAGCTAGGGCTTATTAGGCCCTGATTTGTGCTGAATAACTTGTGTCATCCACAAATCACCCAGCTTGATCCAAAGCCACCTTGATTCCTTTTCAGCAGCATCTGTGAAGTTCCCGATGACCTTCCTGATGTGCAGTGCTTTTCTACTGACAGCTCCCATCTAATCAACGCCCCTGGCGGCGGTGTATTTCCTCCAGCCCTACTTGGACCTCCTTTTTCATCAGCTTATGCCTTTGCTTTCCCTGAGCCCCGTTAAAGTGAGCTTTGGGTTTGGGTTGCCATAGCCAAGACTCACCCTGGTCGACTACTTGTTTTGCCTTCCCCTTTGTGCCAGTTCTGATTTCTATGCCTGCCGAAGAGACCTTGGTGTCTCTGGAGTTTCGTTCCAGTCACAACTCTCTTGAGCAGGTTACCTTACACTCCTCCTACAGGCTACTAAATGGGAGCTTAAGCTTGTTCTTCCTTCAGCTTGTTCTTCTAAGGGGATGATGATACTCTTTTGTAGTAGGCCTAGCAATTTATGCAGGGAACTGCTGACTTTTCTCTCGAAGTGGCAGTGGTAATTGGCATATCATAGGCCATAGTAATCAAGGTAAAATGCCGTGCTGGTAAATCCAAGATTTAAACTTGCCTAGTTGGTCACTATTTGCTCAGGAAGCTTCAGTGTCTCTCAGGCTGCAGTTGAAGACGAAGCCCGGACCTTTGACTGACTTTTCTTCAACAGCTCATATCTAGGTGTCATTTTCTTCATCACCAGAGACCTGGATTTAAATGGTTCAAAGTCTATCCTGGCTCAGTTTAACAAATGCTCCAACCCTTTGAGAATGCATCTGCAGCCAGGTATTGTTCCAGTCATGAATAGATTAGCATCAACTCTTTGACGCTGAGCAGATGTATTCCTGACTTGGTGAGTTGATCTCTGCACACCCCATCAGTCGGCTTTACTAGCATGTTCATGGCTGTGAAGAACAATACCCCTGACATGATGCGTTCAGTGATGATACCCAGCCTAAGCTGGTGAAATGTGGATGTTTCCAAAGATGACTCTCAAGCTGAACTATTTGGAATACTCCAGTAAGAGGTCCTGGAGTTTATCTGGAAGATATGGTCAGTCATTTGAGGTTTCCATCAGTTTGTGTGGGATGGATCAACATAAATTAACAAGATCAAGCCAGGTCACTTTTGCCTCCATGTACCACACAAATGGGTGTAAACAAATGTATGCTTAATGCATCTTGACATGTTCGGTGTCCTCAAACAGTAGGTGTGAGGAGACGCAGAACTGCTCGATGGTGCTTGAATTCTCCTGCTTTTGGAATCCAGACACCCTCTTTGTGCCGCCATTACTGTGTTACATTTCCTCTGCTTCACATCACCTTTACACGTCTCTGTAGTCTCTTCAAGAGTCTTGACACCAGTTTACTGCTCTTGCACTGATCTGTTATTTCTAAAGGCATGTATAGTTGGGTATAATTAGCATAGTAATGAAAACTAATTGCTTGTTTACGTATAATATCGCCAAGAGGGATCATGTAGATGTTAAACAGTAAAAGGACCAAGTACTGACTCCTGCGGGATACCACATGTAACGGAGAAAGATTCAGAGATTGCATTGCCAAAAAAAGAGACCAATAACTAATTGGCGTAAGTATCAGATCAAAAATGCGATTGGCTTGCAACCACTTCAGGCTGTCATCTGCCTACTGCCCTAAGACAGTTGGGATAGGAACCAACACGCCAGCAACCCTTGTGAGGGATAACCGGCTATAGAAAATGGATGTATGGATCGATGGATGGATGATGGAATTCATTTCTTTGGATCCCAAAATAAAAAGGACAATTGGTTTGGCAAGTTTTTTGAAAAGCAAATTACATTCTTATCTAAACCTTTTAGTTGGTTATCTGTCTAATGGCTGTACTCCCCAAAACACATATGCATGAATTTATTGTGTAAGTCATCATTTGCACGAAAGTCTGTTCAAGTGTCAAAAGTAGTCAAGAACTCAATACCATAAACACCATCAAAATTGTTTGGAACATATTCTTTATAGGACTGTAGGCTAGATGTATATTTTATTTACCTTTCCATTTTTTGTTTGTGTTTATTCTTTTATGTGTAGACAAAAATGCATACTTTTTTTTTTTCTTATGTACTCTATAGAAATGTTTCTGTTATCTCTTTGTGTATACCATATTTTTCGGACTATGAGTCACACCGGTATAAACGCTGAACCTGCAAAAACTGTGGGGAAAAAAATGTCACAGATAAACTGCACTGTGTCTCAAATCATGAGAAAAAAGTTGCAGGCTATAGTCAGAAAAATATGGTAACTTTAACCACAGTATGAGTGCAGCGTTTCAAATTTTCGAGGCAGCTGAGTATGAACCCTGCTAAAACGAATAAATAAATAACTGCATAGACGAGCATGGTTTGGTTGTGGTTTTGTGCTGGTCTTGATGGTGATGTTTTCTCAACCTATGACCCTAATGAGGAGGAGGAGTTAGATGTTAAAGAGTGGGGTATTGCTTCTTCAAAACAAATGAAGAAAACCTGTAGACTTAAATTGTTACCCCATCTGTACTTGAACTATGAGAAATCGACTGGCCACCTGCAGAGACCAAAACACCCTGAAGAAAAAAAAAGTCATTGAGACAATGACAAATGTAGGACATCTTATTCGATGTGAAACATGAGAGCCCTTTGGGAAAAGAACATTAAAAGCAGCGTAGTGACAGGGCAAAACATTTCCAATATACACCCATTCTACCTCTCCTCTGGGCTTTAGAAGCACACAGGTTTTCCACCACAGGCAGGTAACCCCCTAACCTTGTCCACCTATCCTTAATCTTCCAAATGCTGCTTGAGCATTTGAATTTCTGTATATCAATCTCAGGGCTTCATCCTGCATTGATTAATGGTCCCATCTATCACAGCACCGTGTGGCACATAAGCCTTTCCCTGCCAGACAGCTTTGCTTTAGAATAATGGGTGCACTCCATCCGAGTCCTGACCATGCAATGATTGTGCATCTTTGTGATCTATCTGTCAACTTCTCTGTCAAAAAGGAACAACGGGGGGGAGAGCAATCAGGGGAGGGCATGCCAAAGCCTTTCATTGTGGCGGCCTCGGCTTACCGATAAAAAGAAACATTTTTCAATATTTCCCTTTCATTCTGCCACACAAGAAGCCTATTTTCCATCAGTGCTAACATCAGACAAAACATATCCATTAAGGGTGAATGCAAGTTTTGCTCATGTACGATTTTGATATGGCTTCCCTTGCAGCTTAATTATACATGAGATCTGTTCCATTTTCACTTGTGAACCACTAAAAAGAAAATTTAAACACTTATCACGTAGGTAGAAAACATCTTCTGTTTTCCATTTGTTAGCATCATTCCATTCCAGTCAGTCAAAATCCAATTCATTCCTTTTACAATGTACTTAACATTGTTTAGGAAACACTTGATTTATTTTTCTTCTAGAATTAATTTGATGTAATTATGTCTGTCCTCATCTACTGTAACTTACCACTGTCCTGTGGAGTCAAGAGCTATTTGTGCTTTTAAAGAAGCAGTCCATCACTAAAAAATGATTACACTCTCTTGATGGTGCTTTTGTGTGAGTGCGTGTGTGCGTGTATGCGTTGTGTCCAGCAGTAGGAAAAAAAAGGCCACAAAAGGAAACAGACAAGCCAAACAAAATGATGCCACTGTTAGAGATCTTTGATGGAAATAGTTAATTTTCAAGTTGCTAAGTTTGGCTTAGCATTAAATAGTGCCAATTTATTTTTTGAGTCTGATATCCTTTGGTATTGCTTTTCATCATTTTTTTTAAATGCCACCGTCCTATTACACTGTCCAGAGATTCATAGCAATATATGAGAATATTCTGTTGCTGCCCATTGCTGACATTTTGGCTGGCTGCATATCTTCCTGCTTTGTTCTCCACTATAGTCTGATGTTCATGTCAATGTGTGGAAAAAAAAGGGGTTCTCCACACTGTAGGATCAAAGTACTTTTTCAAGGTGGTGTAAACAGAGTGCAAGTTTAACTGCCCTTTAAATTGGACTTTCTCCATTTTCCTAAGTCTTACTTTAATTAATTACCATGGGAGCCAGTAATGATAGATGTCGTATTAAAAAAAAAAATTCTACACAATAATGTGCTCTATTTGCCCTCACTGGTCAAAACGTGACATTGTGATTAATATTGCATTTGTTGACTTAAGAGTAAAGCTTTTGTTTGTCACAGGGGGGCGGCAATTTTGCCACTTGCTTTCAAATCAAACAAGCGTCTCAGTTGCTCAGGCCTCGGGTCACAAATCATAATAAGGCTTGTGCCAACTCAAAGATCAAGATGTGTCGATTTTGTCTTGAGCGCAGCTGCATCATCGACAAAATTAGAGCTGGTAAAATCCAAAAAGCTCATCTGAAATTAAATAATTTAGGAAAAGATAATGCCGAAATTGTTATTGTTGGAATAGTACAGTGTATAGCTGAAAATGGTGCATGTGGATCAAAAAGTTAAGCAACAGATTGACAGTGATTACGTGCAGATTCACTCTTTGCCTCTCTGTCAATATTTTCAGTACAAACAGCGTCTCGCAAAAGAATGAAAGGGGTGCTTCAATATAAACAAACACGTGTTCAAACATCAACTGCATGAAAATATGCTGGTACATTATGAAAACACGACCATCATAATCAATTTAATGATTACTACTACTAAAACAACTGAATCAACCAACGGAAACCTGCTAGTGGCTAAAATTGTACTTTTCTTTTTCAATGTAGTGTATATGAGGTGGCAGAATGCTCAAACTCTTCTAAATCGTGTTTTGGCTCTTTTTTTCTAGGTTTCCTGAAGCATTTTACTTAACATCACATATCCTTCCACAGGTGACAGAAAATATCCTGTGGCAAACTTTGCGATTTTCCATCTGTTTATTCCCACCTACACAGAAGCCCAAGATATTTGGCTTCCTATTCTTTATGATACTCTTGCAAACTCTTGCGTTTGACAGAGGGATTTGAAGAGGAGGAAGAGGCAATGTTTAAATCTGTCTGACTCCTACAGTCTGCCAGCAACTCTTAAGTATACGGCCAACTCATGGAATTACAGTCACAAAACTGAGGGAGCAGAATGCCTTATGTTCCTTAACTTAAAACAAACAAACAAAAGATGTAATATTATTGACAAATGGAAAATGAAGACAAAATCAGCATTGACTCCAAAATGAGACTTCTTTTTAAATCGTTATTTTTCTTGTATAGGATTTACATAAAAAATACTCACACACTGTGGGCATATATGCACTGAGCATTCCGTCTGTACAAATGGAAAGCCTTTCACTCCATCACTAACAGAATCTATTATTGCTGACGGACTGAAAAATGAGAGAAACTTTGAAACACTGATGGACCAAATACTAGCGGAAGTGGTTTTTGATCTGTTACCAGAATTGTGTTCTGTGACGGTCTTTCCTTCAGTAAGGGAGTCCTGATTCTCACAGAAATGCGTGTGTCGAGCTGTTTGCTGGGATAATTACACAATGGTTAATTGTTGTGGACTCGTCCTCAGAATAAGAATCTAAGAAAGAAAGAAAGAAAGAACATGGCTAGTAACACGGTATTGTATACACAATCATATCTAGTCAACTGTGGTTGTACCAGCTGCTAATTCTCAGTTCTCATTCCTTAAGCCTGCTCTGATTTTATGTTTGAATATATTGATAAGATGTAGGCAAAATGTTAAAAACAGCATGTTTTCTATAATTCCTAGGGGTATTGACCTGTACATTCAAATAATAAGTAAACATCATTTATTAGCATTTTTTGTGTGCGTGCACGTGAGCGTGTTCTTATGGACCCACCCGATTCAACATGCTTTGTTGTCCCTTAATTCTTCTTCAATGTCCCGCGACAAATTTGAAGGTGACAGCGCATGACAAGTTCAGAGCACCAATGTCGGCTTGGCATGTTGAGGACCTAAAGGGACAATCTCCAGTAGCGGACACATCAATTAAGTTTGATACTCCTGATGTAGAGCACATATAGTTGGCTTATGTCAGAAATGACACCCTTTCTCTGGCTACGGTGGGGAAAGTGTACAAGTAACATCACTCAGATGAAAGCACAAATGAAGAGTTTCACAGACCACAGTGAAAAACATCATTTACACTTATAGCAAGCATGCACATGGGACTAAAGGTGGAAAAGTCTCACCGCCACCTAATTCAACTCCACCGGAGGAGGAAGTGGCATCTATCACTTGATGTGCTCGGAGAGGAAGGTGGAGTTGAGGGAGATGAAACTTAAGTAGTCTACAATCACAATTGCTTTATTGAAACCTGATACAACAACATTTTTTGGAAACACTTTCCATTGAAAACACAGGTAGAACAACCTATTACATAATATATGTGTATCCCAATATGTACATTATGCACAAGAGTGGTGAAATAAAGGCAAAAAAATATGACATTGCCAATTTGAACACATTTGATTGCATTCTGGTCATCTCTTACAATATTATCAATACAAATGTAAAGTATTCTAACTCAAACTGGAATATGGTCTTTCACCACCCAGCGTGCGTGATTTAATACAAACAGAGAAACAGTGCAGGAGGAAAAGAGCTAAAAACAAAGGGGGAATATACAAATAGTCCAATTTGACAGGGGACAGCCATATTTCAAAGTTATTCCTCCCAGAGCACAAATACGGAATGATGTTGTTCGAATGAGACACTTGAGTCAATGGGAGAATCCTTATAGGCAGAAAAGTGCATAGCCATATGCCTTTTCTTTCTTAATCATGAGACACTATGGACCCAAACGACTATTCCAGATGGCAGAACACACAAAAGATGCCTGGGAAAGATACCTTTATCGTGGATGTTTGCATAGGCAGAGAGAGGACCTGACTTGCTGGTGACATTTAGCTGGGGTTGATTGAATCCAAAACATTGTCACATTGTGTTTTGTTTCCTTCACCCCGTTCCATTTGTGTGATTTGTCATCTCTTCAGAGCAACTCTCAGCCTTTTCGCGTCATCAAATCTGAGAAACTCTTCATCAAATTTGCACTGTTATTTACAATTGAACGTGGAAGTCAGTCATCAAAATGAAGACAAAGAGCAAACTTTGTTTCAAAAATGCTATGTGTGCCACTTTCCAAGGTAACGCATTCCTGAAGTAAGGCACTGAATATCCATTTGTGAAATTTTGATTTTTCAGTGAATATTTTATTTGGTGTGTGACTGACTGGCTGGTTGGCTTTTGTGCACATAAATCTTTTGAATAACAAAAAAAGACTCAGCATGCATTTTACCAATTATGAATGGTTCAATGAATGCACGCATCAAACGTGGAGATCGGTACTCCCAACAACTTTGTGAAACACTGAACTGAACTGTTCCATGCATCCATTTTCTACCGCTCATCCGGTGTCAGGTCACGGGACAGCAGTTTCAGCAAGTAAGCCCTGATTTCCCGCTCCCCAGCGACTTTGTCACTTTGTGGAAGTGGCGAACGACCTTTGGTCAGCCCCGGAGATGGGAGAGCCCTCCGTGGAGTTTCCAGTCTCTGATTCCACAGACACGTTAGTGGAATTGAGGTATTCACAGTCCAGTAAGTAATACCTACTATGGAGCTCTGTCAAACGGAAATTCACGAACCAGGAAAAAAAAAATGTATGTTTTAATTTTTCTAGGATTATATAAAATCACATTAACTATCGGAATTTAAGGTATTCGGAAACTGAAAGAAATTCGGAAGACCGCGTTAGCACAAACACAGGAAGTTCCGACTCGATGTAAAGGAAAAGTGTCCGCTCCTTCTTTCACATTTTAAAATGACTGCACAATTATTCGCACATAAAATATGTGGAATGGCACATTTAACATTGAGACAAAAAGGAAAGTGCTGAAGGCTGCAATCTGTGGTACAGATTAATTGGGACCCCACAGATTAATTGGGACTCCCCCCTCGCCAAAATACACGCACGCGCACAAACACACAACCAGATGCTTCTGCTTGTATTTGAAAATTACAATGCGTTTAACGGGTAATTACTGTGTTGGTGCAATAGCACGAGAAAATTCACAGCACCACGATAATGGGCATTTGCTTTGACAATGACAAGAATCTTTTCTGTTGTTGTCTAGGAGTATGCTGGTACAGGTTTGATTAAATGTCTCAATTGTAGAACTGAATGATCTGTTGGGTAAAATCGTGCACTTTGCTTGTTTGGGATGGAAAACAAGGTAGCTTTAGATGAATGGAACTTCTGACAAGGGGTGTCGAAATGGAGCGAATCCAAATACAGTGCCTGGTGGGAACTTGGCATGGAAGGATTTGTAAAGTGAATTGTTGATGATGCTGAACTTGACTGAGGTCAAGGAAAGTGCATGTGTGGAGGTGTGAGAATGAGAACGTCCACATTTAGTGAAGGAGTTGGTAGTCTATAAGAACGTGGCAGAGTTGTAGATGGGCCAGATGTCTAGATGTGTATGACCAAGGTTTTGCAAGGCATCGTGGATGAGTGTGTTAGTTATTAGGCCACTGATGTGAGTCCTTAGTAAAAGAAATGTGACAAAGCAATAATTTGATGTGGGATTGGAAAGAATTAATGGATCCAAAATCACCAAGTTGAACACATCGGGAAAGGTTTGGATGAGGCAATGTTCATGTCAATCTAAACGACGGACTTTATAGATCCTTGTAAAGTCATACAAAATATTTTATTTGTTTATTTGTTTTTTACATTACTATTCAATAAGCTTGTTAAATAAACTTTTTTTTACCATATTGCAAATAATTTGACCTAATTATAACACTAATAAAAAAAGAATACCGTTTTGTTTGCTATTACAGCAGGATCACAATATGAGTAGTGGCTTACTTTTGAGGGCCACTTGTGTCTTACTGCTTTACTATTGTTTTTGATGCTGTGCCTATTGTTTCCCTTGTTCAATAATATATAAGACATATGCTTGTTATGAAGTTGATGTTTTTAGGAAGGGATTTGTGCTGGATTTAGCTTCAAAAGCCTGGCTTGCCGTCCATTGTTCGAGGCTGGCATGCACAGCTCCCTATTGAATTGCTGGGTTGGTGCTGCTAAATAACACGAGAATGGAAACCAAAACTATAAACAGGGATGCACATCTTTTTTTTGTGGATTACTCACATGAATACCAGGACATAATGTTTGATGTGCCCCCTTTCAATGTTTTCTTTAAAGTCTTCCTCAATGTCCACTTCAGTGTCGCTCTGTGTGTGCACAGCGACCATTACATTATTCAAGCCTGGCTCCTTGGAAATGTTCTAAAATCTATTTATAATTGTTTTTTGTGGATCCTTCAGGACCCAGTTTAATTAGTCCAAGAAATTGTCCTTCACTGTAAAGTGACAACATAAACCAGGAGTGTCAAACAAGATGATTATGGGAAGAATTGAAAAATAATGAATAGTTAGAAATGATTATTAATTCATAATTAACAAAAACTGTCCTTGTTGTGTTAGCCACTCAGTTGTGTTTGAATCTGATCACCTCTTTTGTTGATAGAAAAATAGAAACAATTAACAACAATTAACAAGTCTGTTGTCCCAAGCTGTTTGACAACAACGGACTCAGTCCTCATCCACAGGCTTCCTGATGCCGCATTGTCTCAAGCTGCTGTTAGCCACAGCTCAGGGTAGTGTTCGATAACCGCTAACTCGGTACTCCTCCGCAGGCTTCCTTTTGCCGAACAACGAAAGTTACAATGTGCAAAAAAAAAAAAAAAAAAAAAATCTGTCCTTTCCAAAGATCAGCACTGCAACTTACAAAATAAAAAACAACAAAAAAAAAAGTGTTAAGCGCGTAGTCCCAAGATAATGATAGCTGCAAGTCACGATAGTGCTTGGTAATGCCTCATTCCTCTTTCACAGGCTTCTATGGCAAGCCTTTTGAGCATTTATTTGATATCATAGATACCACCCATTTGCATTTTTCACTAGTTCGGTCTTTGCATCGAATAAATGCTCAAAAGGCTTGCCATAGGCTTCCTCATGCTTAACAATAACTGTAACAAAGGGCACAAATGATTAATTTTACAAGCAATGCAAAGATGAGCATTGGAACTGACTAGCTGAAGTGATCAGTTTGCCATGCTTGTGCCAAATAGCTTGCTCATCGCATCGCTGACAAAGTGGAACACTTGCGTTAGCATTACGATTTGGCTTATTCGTGCTACTGCTCAGCGCAGGTAAAATCGCCCTGAAGAGATTCCCAATGAGCGGGGGTCGCCATCTGGGCCACTTTCACCTTTGGTCCCTGTTGTATTATAAACAATCAATCTTATATTTTGTTTTAAATGTACTCTATCTACAGCTCAGCACGTACCTCCAATGTATTAGACATATTTATAGTCGACCCCTGCTATTTGGGTCCAGGCCAGGATGCAGAGCAAATATCTACATGTGATTAACACTGTTTTTCAGGTAGACAGTATAGCATGATTTTTCCTGTCCAGCCCACTTGATGATAGATTTTTCTTCATGTGGCCCCTGAGCCAAAATGAGTTTGAAACCCCGAGGCAAACGATCTCCTTCACACAGATCCAAACCTCTTCAATAAACAAACATGAACACATGAGATACACATCCTTATGTGAATTAAAGGCAAGGAGAAAGCTAATACACACAGCTTGTGTTTTTTCAGCAGATGGTCTCATTTGTCTTGTTTGTTATCAATAAGTTGCTCTTTTCATACTTGTCTAAAAAAGAATGATCATTTTTGCACCCACTGTCAAATGAGCCTGTTTAGTCTGCTATCTGAAGAGGTAGAGTGCCTCGAGCCACTCCAAATCTTGGAGTCACTTTTCATAAAAAAAAAAAAAAAAAAAAACTAAACAAATACAAACAAACATTTATTCAGCTGATTGTCTTGTTGTCATGGATGAAAGTTAAGCAGGTATGCAAATGTGTGAAGTGAAGCATGTGACGTTACACATCTGTGATATCTGTCATGCATGTGTACCATTTATGCATGTGCAGCCCTGACTATATTCATTCTGGGTTAATGTAGTCCATGGTTTGTGAAAGACAATCAGATAAAAAGCTGAAACCAATGCAATTACTATAAATAATAAATGCAATGGCAATGTTGGCAAATCAAGGCCCTATTCTGTCCCACTCTTGTCTCCTGAATGAAAGAACTGATCATGCACACATGTGGCTGGCCCACAGTCTTTTCTAAAAAAATATGCAAGTTGCCTTCCATTTCTGAATACACTAACTGCATACAAACAGATGTCTGTGAAATCTGTGTAGTGTGTGTATATACAATGCTATCTATTCTCTTAACAAGACTGTGGGACAAACACGTTTGATTGTGATAGATTCAGGCCGCTATCTGATCCCCTAGTCATCTGTAAAACACAGGTAACCGCGGATATTTGCTCTGGGTATTTTCATGTCAAAATTATAGTTGGTCTAATGTGTTGTACATTGTTGGTCATCACAATGTGGTCGGTGAAGGCCAACGAGCCGAGAGCATGAGCTTCCGAGATGACAACTAAAGAAAAAAGCTTACAGAAAGCAAGGTACACACACACACACACACACACACACACACCGGCAATCAGAAGAAACTGATCACAAGAGAAGCAAAAATGCTCCTTAGTCACAATAGAGCATTTTTCAAATGGAAATCAAACTGTCACACTAGGGTTCAACCTAACAAGCAACACAGCCTGCAAGCAGAGTGCCCCAGCAGTCTGCTCATCACAAAGGCCTCCAAAAAAGGTAGATACAGGAAAGTAAAACACTCTCTGCACTTCCCCAAATCAGAAATGTGACTGCAGAGCTCAACAGAAACAAATTCTGTGGTGACTGGAGGATATGAGATAACGGTGCCTCCAAAACATCAACTCATCATGGATTGGAGCAACATATGGTCAAGATGGAAGAATTTTCTCGCATGGATGATGTGGTCATCACTGGCAAAAAAAAAAAAAAAAAGCCATGCTCATATGCATGTGTTATGGCTCAGAAACGTCAGCAAAACCAGTAAATTGGAGAGATTCAGTGGAGCAACAGCTGCCTTCCTACGTTCTAAATCAAGGTGATAGAGATTATTGTGAGGCACTCTGAGAAGTGTCACACACTGTCCATGTATAACCAGAGACCATAAGCAGTAACAATTAGGTTTACATCTCAAAAAGCAAGATGGCACTTCTGAACCAAGTACGCAAACTGAAAGACAGTTTTCTAGATAAATAAATACAAAGAAGCAAATATTGCCATCAGTAGAAAGGCTAGACAATATTAACACACTTGTTTAATAAAGAAATATTATTTCTATAAACCAAAATTATGATCCCAAAGAAACTAAACTTTTGACGGTAAAAAGGATCTCCATACATACAACTGACTAATGCACCAAATTGTATTAAGGTAACACATGACTTCCCATATCAGATCAATGCAAAAAATGCAGTCTGCAATCAATGTCTAACATTGATACGTTGCAAAAAACTCTCTTAAACAAGTGGATAGATAAACTGCAAAAATGGCCTCATTACAGAAATAGAAACTGACATTATTATTGATTATTTAGTAAAAGAATGGTAGTTTCACCATTGTGAGAGAGAATATGATCCCTCACAATGTTAAAACTGTGATTCTTTTACTTGCAGAATGAAAACAGTAAAAAAAAAAAAAAAAAAGGAAGAAGACATAGTGGGAAAAAAATGTAATTGTTGGCGTATATTTAGCATTTTGCTCATCTGTTTATAATTTTTACCAACACAAGCTGGTGTAATATACCTAGAAGTATGCATTTGTCTAGATGGCTATGAAATAGTGAGGTGAGTTTGTATTATATCTTCAAATTTGTTTTACCAAATACGGTACTGCAATTGAAAAAATACAGAAAAAAAAATCACAATTGGAGGAACATGTCATCGTTGGCTGTGTTTAAAGGACTCTTTGCTCAAGTATAGGAATGTCGTTCACTAAAGCGATGGAAAAATTCTTAGGCCTTGTCTACACGTAGCCGAGGTTCTTGCAAACGGGCAATGTCTTCATTTTGCCCTATTTGCTATATGTGGCCATTTTTTTTTCCCCCCAAAAAAACAAATTGTTCAAAACCTTTGGTCAAAGTGGAGATTTGCCCAAGTCTCTGGTTTCGTTGTTGAGTGTAACCAGCTTAAACGCAGATTTGTGTCATTGTGCCACTCTTTTTCCCACCAAAGATCCAGATAATGGTGACATTTGTGGCGGAGGTTCTTTCTGATTGGACATGTCAGAGGCAGAAGTTCTTTCTGATTGGACAGAATTTGGAGACACTACTCCCGCCCAGCGACTTGACTCGCTTGTAAGTGAATGAAACCACACTGTGCTGGATTCGTATTGACGCGATTTCTTTAACTAAAAAATCAACAACAACAAGGGAGAGACTGTGGATTTAAATAAATCAGTTACCTGTAGACAAGGGCTTAGACTTACTCTAATGTGCTCATGTGTGGGTATACATTTCTATAAGCCATGGGCAGTCATACAACCGAGAACTGAAGGACCAGGTACAAAATGTTAATGTAGCCCAACACGACTTGTTAGAGCTCTCCGTATTAATATTTTTGGATAGATAGATATTATTGCAATGTGTTTTACGACATTGCCATTTAGTGGTAGTATAGGGACGCACTAGGGACGAGGAAAAAGCGCTCGTTCCTAGTTCCCCGTCTGTATAACAACGCGCTTAGAGCTATGAGGCAGTCGAACAAATGGGAGAATTCGACAAAAGAAAAGTTAATTTAGTAGAATGATTCATTCTCAAACTAACATTTGACAAGCATCGCAGCCTTTTCGAGGATCCTTGGTTGTTTGACTACGTTGAACTGGAATCCAGACATTAACACATGGAGATAACAACTTAAGAGTTGTTATCTTCATGAGTTATTTGACCATAGCACATTGTGCTACGCTTGCAAAATGCTTGCAAACTCAATGAGACCACCGTTAAAAAGCCTACCTATCGTATCGATGGGATATAAACCAGTCGGGGGAAATGTGCAAGTTACAATTTGGTTAGTTCTATGTTTAATGTTAAATCGTAGTTGGATACTGAGCAGGTACGTTAGCTAATACCGCTTAATAGCGAATTTCTGGACATTTTGTGTGGACAGGTTTTTGTTAAGGCTTCCTCTGGACCTGGATTCATGATCTTCTAGTACATTATTAAACCTTCATCATTAACCCTAAGCCTAACCCATCTCATTGTAACTCAACGGTGAATTTGGTTGGATGTTATGGAACCTTTTGGATGTCTTGAGATGATCGTTGAATAATCAACAACCAGTAGACGTATACACATTGGTGTTTTGTTGAGTGCACTCAAGAGGTTTTATACATTTTGGTTGAACTTTGGACTAAATATTTAAAACCCTTTTTTTTTCTAGTTTTTTTTTCTCCTGAAATTGCAAAGGTTTTGGACTAAATACAGTGGGGCCCCCATGTTACAAGATTCACCCATTCTGCGGTTGGGCTCGTAAGGTGAATTAACCATATGGTGGGGCTATCCACATCTATGTTAAATAGCTAATGCGTTTAGAACCCCAGGTAAAACCATCAACATTTTACATAAATATTAACAATTGGTATCAAAATAGTATAGTAAGAACTATGTTTATATAATATACATGTATACAATGAGAAACATCATACATAAAAAATATAGAACACATTCATTTACCTTTGAGTGGCACTTGTTATGCCCATATTCCCTAGTAAGGGTGGCCCAGGCTAGGCTAGCTTTGTATGTCTTGATTATCTCCACCTTTGTTTCGATATAAATCATCTTCTTACTTCTCTCTTTAACATCACTAGCAATCTTGGGACCCAGGCCTAACCCATTCAAGTTTGAATTAAGCAGTAAAATGCACTATAAATACGGTTTTGTAACCACTCACAATAGAACAAAGCTTTGCCATTCCGCCATTTTGAAACGAGTACCTAAAAACACCTGCAGATGGTGACAAAACAACTCAAATACACCAACCCCCTAAGGTCATGACAGTTGTTTTTGTCGCAAAGCAGGGAAAATACTGTAAAGAGGGGACGAAAAAACTCAGCCTTCCACATCCCAACACGAAAAAAACGGAAGCCAGGGACGCTGTAACCCCGGGGTTTAACTGTATTCAAAACCCTTTTTTTCCTAGTTGTTTTTTTTTTTTTTTAATTGCAAAGGTTTTGTCAAGTGTTATGCAGTTATTAATTGTGAATGCACATATTGGTTATACTCAAATATATATGTATACATTGTTGTGTTTCACTTGGGGTGGAACCTCTCTGACAGAATACGGTGATAACCGACCTGCTCAATGAATCTCGCGGTAGTTATTCCTAGCTTTCTTATCAGCACTGTCTTAGGCAGTCTTACCATAAACAGGGCAACACAGGCAACAACTTAACATCACCCTGACCAAAAGTAATAACTTACTGTAAAATGTTGTGCAGACACAAAAAAAAATATTTTTGACACCAGCATGATTGAGACAACAAAAGCATCAACCAATCAAAAACATTTATACCTGCCCTGCTGGTTTTGTGTTGCAGATTCATGATTTAAAAACAAATGATTTTGGTGCAAGGGTTTTCAAGTCCAGCAGCTCATAAATGTTAACAATTTTTGTTACTCACCAGTAGATGTGGCATCCTAGAGTTCTTTTCAATAAAAATGGAAATCCTGTAGATATGTGGTATGTGTTGTTTTAATTTCCAAAAGGGCTATTAGGGGATTAATAAAAAAAGAAAGCAAAAGTCAATAAGGAGTCACTCGTTCAGGTATTCCGGAGGCTTCCTCCAACTGAATGACACACAGCTAGCACATTCACATGATGAGCACACTGTCTTGAGTCCTCTCCGTTTTCTTCTGGTACCAGTGTCTGAGTACTCATTTCCATTCAAGCCACATTTCCCTTGCCATGAATACTCCTTTACAACATGTCAGATGAGACTATCAGGAAGAAAAAAATAAATTAAATACTGGAAGGTAAAGCTGAAGAGCTAAACAACACAGAATTCCAGACATCAATGTTCCCAAGGCATGCCTCCAACTCTTGTCCACATTGTCTTCAGTTGCGGTGTGAACACTTGCATGAAGTGATTGAGTAGTGCTGTTGCTGTTGTCACTGCTCCCTGTCCTTCTTACTACAAATGCAGTCTCTGCTTGAAACTGCCTTGTCTGTCACACTTTTATGCTGCAACGCATCGCATTCACCCTTCCTCTCTTGCATACACTCCCTCCCTTTTTCTGCAGTCCTTCCTCTTTGCTTATCCTCCTTCGTTAACTTGTGCTCAGTCACGTGTATAGTGACAGTGGGAAAGACTGGCATGGAATACAAATATGTACCCTTAAAGATGTGCTAGGAACTTTCTTAATTTCAAATCTTTTCATATACCAACATGGAAGAAAGAATGTTGAGAGCATGTCAATTAGATATGTTTGACTTTTTAGTCTCTTTTTGCCTAAAACAGAACTGGAAGCAAGTAGCTCACGAATGGACACTTAAAAAAAAAAAGATATTAAACTGCTATACTATACTATACTATACTATACTATTTTTTTTTCTGTGGATGCTTATCCCCGCAAGGCTCACAGGCTTTATGGGTCCTATCCTAGCTGTCGTCACACAGGCAAGAGACATTCAATGGCAGGCCACAGAGACTAACAAGCATTCACGCACCCAATTTCATCTAAGGAAGCTGGAGTACACAATGAGAACTTTCAAACTCCTCACAGAGTGACTTGTGTGAGTTGGAATTGAACTTGGGACTCTGAACTGTGTGGTGGACGTGCTGACCACTCTTCTACTGTGTCACCATTATACATATACATATACTAATAAGTGTAATTGGATTCAATATGAAGTGAAGAAATTTGATGTTTAAATTGATCAAATGTATAGTTTTTTGCAAATATTCACTTGATTCCAGCAATACATTTCAATGAATTTGGGACAGGGGCATGTTCACCACTCCTGAAAACACTCAGTAAGCGTTTGGGAACTCAGGTCACCAATTGAAGTTTTTTTTGGTATATTGACCTTATGTGGCCTACATTGTGGAGAACAGATCTGGTCCTCTTCCTTGTTAGTTATGACTACAATGAGTTGTGGCTTGTTTATCATTATGCATGGCAACAAGTGTGGCAGACACAAACCATTGTTCCTCAGGATATTTAAAACATTTAAAAATCAATTGAAATTGGTCAAAAAAGTAGAAAAATAGTAAAGATGTGCCAGCGCCACGTCTCCAATTTATGTATAGCCAAACATGAATTGGAGATGCGGCGCTGTCCAGCAGTCGCAGCACTTGTCACCTCACCAATTACATCATAAACAGGAAATAAGTGCCCCGATGCTGAGTTGAAGCATATTACCGCCACATGCATGCAATGCTGATGGGCATGCCGTGCTATTCATGAGTTCTTGCTGCTCTGTGCTGCTTCACGTCATCAATCCACGAGCTGCAAATGTGCAGTCAAGGGCTGTCGCTAGTCATTTCTGCCCAAGGCAAAACATAGTCATTGCTCCCTCACCCCGCCCTTCAACAGAGTACTTAGGCTTAATTTTGACAGAATGTGAGTTATTTAATTTAGGTCGCTTTGTGCTGCTTTTTAAATCTGTTACAATCCAACAGTTTATTTAATTGCCTGTATCAATTTTCACTTGGAATATTATTGCTTAGCATCTTTTAATCCAAATAATATAATTTAAAGAAAATTTATTGGGCTAAGTCAAGTCTTCAAAATCCTATTTTCTGACAGGTCAAGTATCTCAACACTTCTGCAGTAATTAATAACACCATTATGCAAGATTTAATATATATTTAATATAAACTTTTTCTTCCATTTAATACAGTATTCATTTTTATGACTAATGATGAAAAGCATCACATAATTTTTCTTATAATTTTTTTTAATCACTGCAAATGTGAAAGCCCTTCTATTTGCTTCAGAAACTGTCATTGGGCAGTCATGAATAAATGCCAGTAACTCAAAAATGTATGTATTTACACTTGTGTTGCAAACACAAGCGAGGCTCAGTTGCATATTGCTGAAATTGGTTGCATGATGTGATGTCTCGATCCTATTTGTTTTCGCAGAACTAAATTCCAAATGCAGTCATCTTATGGCTTTGCATGATATTAGCAACAGACTGGTACCCTAATGTCACTCACGTAGAAATGTTCATTCTTTTTTCTTTT
This sequence comes from Hippichthys cyanospilos, assembly GCF_059441005.1. Lineage (NCBI taxonomy): Eukaryota > Metazoa > Chordata > Actinopteri > Syngnathiformes > Syngnathidae > Hippichthys > Hippichthys cyanospilos. The sequence goes on from NC_142374.1 coordinate 7,091,527, forward strand.
GCTGGTTTCTCCTCTTCTTTCTCTGAACTTGGCACCTAATGACTTCTTTGGTATTTTTCTTTGACCCATAATATTCATTTACGTCGCAACGTCATAACGCAACAGTCTTGGTATTACCTTTAGACATCACTGTCAGGTCACCCATCAACAAGTCGGAGCCCATAGTTATAGGACGTAAACAAAGTTCTTCTTCTTTCGGCTTTTCCCTTCAATTGTCACCACGGCGAATCAAGTGCCTCCATCTAAGCCTGTGTCATGCATCCTCTTCTCTAACTCAAACTCCATCAAACATCACAGCTGACACTTTTGTCCACCTGTTCCAGCCTGCCTGCCCTCACTTTTTCATCTCTTTTCTACGATCTCCATTGGTCTGGACTGTTGATCCCAAATACTGTACTTAAAATCCTGCTTGGTTCCTTTCATTCACACACACATTCTCTGTCTTGCTGCAGTTAACCATTCCTTTCTTTTCCAGGGCCAACCTCCACCACTCTAGCTTCTACTCCACCTGGTGCCTACGCTTACTAAAGGTCACAATGTCATGTACAAACATCATAGTTCATGGAGATTCCTCTCTAACCTCGTCTGTCAGTCTGTTCATCACCATAGCAAGTAAGAAGGGGCTCATAGATGATCCCTGATGCAGTACCACCTCCATCTTGAACTCTTCTGTCACACAGGCAGCACATCCTACCACTGTCTTCGTGTCCTTGTACATGACCTGTACTGTTCTGACAGACTTTTCTGCCACTCCAGATCTCCTCATACACTATCAGCATTCATCCCTGGGCACTGTCATAAGCTTTCTCCGGAGCTACAAAGACAGAATGCAGATCCCTCTGACCTTCTCTATACTTTTCTATTAATATCCTCAAGGCAAATACTGCATCTGTAGTTCTCCTTTTTGGCATGAACCATACTGCTAATCACAACTGTTTACTTCTGCCCTTAGTCTAGCTTCAACTACTCTTTCCCATAACTTCATTGTATGGCTTATAAACATTATTCCTCTGTAGTTACCACAACTCTGCACATCTCCCTTGAAACATAAAATGTGCACCGGCACACTTCTCCTTCATTCCTCAGGTATCACTCACTAGCTATGATCATGTTAAACAAACCAGTCAGAAACTCTATTTCAAACTCTGTTTCATCGGGCCAAGTGACTTGCCACTCCTCATCCTCTTCAATGACCTCCTCACCTCATCCGTACTCATCTTTGCTACTTTATGTTCCACCACAGTCACCTCTTCTGCGCTTTGTTCTCGCTCACTTTACTCATTCATCAACTCCTCAAAGCATTCTTTCCATCTTCCTATCACACTACTGGCATCAGTCAGGACGTTTCCATCTCTATCCTTGATCATCCTGACTTGCATATCATTCCCATCGTTGTCCCTTTTTCTTGCTAACCTGGATAGGTCTCTGCCTCCTTACTGTCCAACCTAGCATACAGGTCCTTGTAAGCATTCTGTTTGGCCTTTACCACCTTTACTTTTGCATAACGTTTCACCTCCATGTCCCTGTCTTCTCTCTTCCGTCCTCTCAGTGTCCCACTTCTTCTTAGCAAACCTTTCTCTGTATACACTCCTCCACCTCCTCATTCTACCTCCATGTCCTTATCTATTTCCTTCCAGTTGACATACCAAGTAATCTCCTACCTGTCTCTTTGATCACATTAGCTATAGTTGTCCAGTTGATTGGAAGCACCTCTTGGCCATTCAGAGCCTGTCTCAATTCTTTTCTAAAGGCCATGCAACAACACTTTTCCTATTTTAGCTTCCATCATTTTGTCCTCACCTTCGTGTTTGCTTTCATCTTTTTCACCATCGGCACCATCCTATGATGTTTGGGTACAGTTTCACATACCACTATTTTGCAATCACTGATGTCCTTAAGATTGCATAATCTACACAAGATGTAGTCTATCTGTGCACTCCTACCGCCACTTTTATAGGTCACCCGATGTTCATGACTCTTCTGGAAGAAAGTATTCATTGCAGCCATTTCCATTACATTTGCAAAGTCAATTGCCATCTGACCTTCTGCGATCTTCTCCTGAATTGCAAACCTAACCATCACCTCTTCATCACTTCTGTTTCGTGTCAAACCCGTCTATTGCAGTGCGCAGCAATAACGACAGTCTCATTTCTAGGAATGCTTTGGACTGAACGGCCTGCCACTGATAGTACATTGACATGGCATTGGCACTATAAAGAAATACAGTACTAATATGATTACTTGATTCAAACATTTTTTAAGTAAATCAAAACAGAATGTTTTACAATGTCTACTCTTTAAAATGAAGTGCCTTTTTCTCAGATAACAGCTTTACACATGTTGCTATTGTTTCTTTTATGATGTGGATGATGTTTTATGAACTCGAATGATTTTTATTTCACAACTGTGCATTATCATGAGTGTCGGTGACTGCAAGATTTCCAAACCTTTTTCTGGTATCGACTAAATATGTCGTCATATGCATCTAAACTCCTCGAAGAGGTCACGTTACCTTGTGAAGTACAGATTCAGTAAAACTGCTTGAAGCACCATCCTTCTCAATATTGCCCAGCCCAGACAGCAAACTAAACTATTTTATGTTCTGGAACAGTAAGTCTGTAAATGCATCTGTCCTGACTAGCTGACTAGCTTGGCACCTTGATTCGGAACCTCCTGACACCACCGGCGATGGTCTAGTAAGCCCATGACAAGAAAGAACTACCCCTCAATTTTAACTCCCTTGACCTCTTCAGAACCCAGAAATATTTCCTTCACTCACTTGGGCCCTGGTGTGCACCTGAGCTGGAGCAGCTCTATGGATGATGCCTCGGTCCACCTTGGAGGTTGAACACAGCCATTGTAAATTATGTAAGAATGTTTTTTTTTTCAATCACACACACACACACACACACGCACAAAGCAACACGGCCGCAAAAAAACAGTAGTACTTCAACCTTACTGGCAACCGACAAAGCCTCTTCTGAACTCCATAATTACGGGTGGGAAAATTTTGTCCATCTCACGATTCAATTCTGAATTTAGGGTCTCCACTTCTATTCAAAATCGATTTTTGATTCCAAACTGTTTTGGATTCAAAATGATTAAATTCAATTAATTCAAAATGACTTCTGCTTCAAGCTACAGAGGTGCAAAAATCATACTATTTAAGTCATCTTTGCAAGACAATGACAAAGGGAGACATTGTTTTTTTTTTATTTTACTTTAAGTTTTGATTTGTAAGGAGCATGCCTTTTTCCTCAAATAATGTGAACTGCTATTTTATTAAGCTTGCTATAAGTGGTATAGATTTTATAGTATAAAATAAGATGAAAAATTTTTTTTTAAAAAAAGGTAAGCAGGATATATTGTCATTTCATAGGAAATTGCAGTACCAAGCTATATGAAAACTGCTGCCCAAATGAAAAATAATATTTTTCAGTACATTTATAACAAAGAAAATATGAAAAGAAACTTGAGCAGCGAAATTGAGACTACTTAAGCTGACAAGAATCGTATGATTGCTGTTTTTTGATATCATTTCCTCAATTTGAATTATAGTAAATGAGAATCACGATTCTGATGATTTTTTTTTTTTTTTTTGGCTCACCCCTAAGAAAAATCGCTGACTTCACCCAAATGCACTGCAACATTCATGGAACTGTACTCAAATCATATTTAGCCCTATTAAATTTGGGTCAAAATGCAGAACTTTCGTTTTTCAACATCCTAACATGGAAAACGTAATGGCTAAAGCCCTTGCTGGTACAATGTTTATTTTTCTATGTGCTTCTTACTGGAAGAACATACACTGTATCTTTCTTAAGTGGTCTATTTATCAACTCCTACTCATTTCTTTCCCAAGTAATCCCAGGTAAGGTCAAAAGAAAAATCCAGTAAAAATGCTAATGTGTCCCACTAATGTGATAATTCAGGTCACATTACACATACTTTTTGTTTCTACACACAGCTGCCAGATGAAAATGTAGGACTTGATATTCCTACTCATAGTCTTGTGCCTCCTGTTTTCAGAACTCTGCTTGATAAGCTTGAAAAGCTGGATTTTTCTCAATAATAAGGCTAAAACCCAAATAATAGCTGGCTAATGTTGCACTGGCACGTGGTGACATTGGAAGTTGGGACAGATGGTCCCTCATAAACTGTTGAACTGAAAAGTAATTTAGCATTTTAAAGTTAGATGCTCCTCTGAGCACCATATTTCCAGAACCTGGAGTATCAACAATCCCAATAGATCAGGGAATAATTACAAAAATGTCCATGCACGTGTAGCAGTCCAAGAGTGTACAAACATCATTTAAAAGAAAAAAAAAATGTCTGTAACAGCCATTTTAGAATTCTAAATTTCTTAAAAAGCTTTAAATAAGCTTGCCTGTTTGGGACTAAGAAATGGTAAAAATATGTGCCTAATAAAGGCCATTTTTACCTGTTTTGTTAAATAATTTTCACAATAAATTTTACTATAGTCGTAATTAATTATTCTGAATATGGAGCGTTTCAAACAAGATCTGATTACGACATTGGTTTCTGTCACATTTGGCTGTTACAATTTTGGACTTCGGTTTTTCTCTAGCTTCGTTGTACAAAAATGTCTACCACACTTTATGATTTAAAACAAAAAAGGAAGTAATAGTACATCCGGTTAAGGGCTGAATTTCAAATGCTACCGTGCACGATAAGTGTCTTTTTTCAGGTCTTTCAAATGGAACTGGGTCATTATCATAACATTGCATGAATCATTCAACTTAAAAATCTTATGCAAACAAGTAGACGTAAACAAAGGCCACGCTTCGGCAAAATACTATCCTTGGAGGTACTCAAAGCTTACTTGATCATGTTGAAGACATTGAAGATCTGTAGTATATTACAGCACACCTGGGCGACATAAGCTGACTTTTGATGTACTTTACTGCCTGAGACAAGAAATACACTCACAGCATGAATAGCAAAACACACTTTCTGAAACATGAACACTCTCGTGTGGCTCTTTTCCTTGGTAAGGTAAAATATGTTCCATGGGGAATGATTCACAGAACAGCCAACTCCTACAAATTATCTGCACAGAACTCTCGGAAAATGACATGGTTGCTGCCATAGCGTGATTCAGAAATTAAAAAAAAAAAGGAACATGTTTGAAACAAGCAAAATACCCTACTTTTCAAACCAAAATGCTTACCAGATAATGTGGGGTCTCAATGAACATTTTTTTTTTGGGGGGGGTAGCTGTAGTGAAATAAAATGTCTACTTGGTGATTATTCAGGTTTGGAAACATCAGACTATGAGGCCATGAACCAATGTGTAGCAGGTTTAGAATTGAGTCATATGTCAAAAGGCTAGTATGTATTTCATTATCAATCTTACTGCAGGTGGACTGATGCCCTACATATCGAGCCTTGGTGGCTATCTTTTAATAGGTACAGCTCTCTGTAATAGGTTTTATGGCTTTCAGACCAAAAAGGCCAAGAACTGCACATGTCCAACAATAAATATGATATGTCATATATGTTTCCACCAAGTTGGTTATTCTTCACACAGCTGTAAAAGTATTTCCATACGCTTAGCTATGGAGTAAGATCGCTGTCAAAAAGACGCCTGCGTGTTTCACCACTCATATGAGTACGACTCTCGCGAGACTGGACTTCACATCTTTGCATGAATCTCTCCTTTGGATTCATGAGTCTGATCCTTTGCATGTATGGATCTGAGCCTTTGGGTTTGAGTTGAATATGCAAATTGAAATGACGTCACACCAAGCTACCAGGCAGTCTCATCCATCTCTTCATAATTTATCATGGTAAATATGTTGTTTCAATGTGATACTGTAGAAATTGTCAACCTATCTCAAATTTTGCTGTACTAGCCCCAGATCTCAGGGCTCAGTTGTCCAGACAAGAAGTTAGACGGATGGATCAAACCTTACGAGGAAAAATGTCAATCTATTAATTATTTTAAGGGGTGCCTCAGTATAGACACGTGTAGTCCATCTTACTTAAGGGGTTACTTAACAAACATAGCTGTAACCCTATGTATTCCCCTGTACAGTATTTTAAGGAACTCTGATTTGTATTTACTGTTTAATAAAACCTCAAGCTGTGTCCTGAAACCCACCTTAACTTGCTTCAGAAAAGACACTCCTATGAATTTCCCAATTTATAAGTTAAATCTCCCACATGACTTAAACTCTTCCCTTCCAAATCTCAATATGAAAACACAGCTGCAGAATTCTGACACAGTTAACACGTTTCATTCCATCTCAAATCTCACTTTTCTGTTAGAAATTCTGGAACGAATTGTATTCCTCCTGCTTTAAAATCTCATTGCTGTCTAACTGTTTGCACCATTTCATTTTGGTTTCCACTCAACACAAGATACAGGACTAACCATGCAAAATAGGGTCAGCAGCAATCTCATTCTGTACTTAGAATCTGTCCAAAATCCAATTCCAATTCTCACAGAGCCGCTTTTGAAATCTTTAACCACAACAGTCTGTTGCCTTGCCACTCTCTCAAAATCTAAACTTCCTAGAAGAAACATACAGCTTTACAGCCTCCAATTCTCTAACATCCAGCTCTATACACGTCCACCACCTTCACATTCATCAATACATACTGTAGGCTGGATTTGGCCGATCACATAAAAATGGTACAAAGGTCTATTTTGGAATTCTTATGGATGACAGCCAATCTCCATCCCACAAAATTGCAACAAGTATAGCATTACTATAAACAGACACAAAAACCTTACAAAAAATTCTCACCGTCTGTCCCTTACCATCAACAACCACTGCATTACTCCTCACATCCATAACTCCAAGGTTATGGATGTGAGGAGAGCCTCGAACAGTAATTTCTCTTTTGAAAAACATGCCAGTCAAATCATCAGAAGACCATTTTCCACCTCAAAAGCATTGTTCGTTTCTGCCCATTACTCTCCTTGTCAGCTTCTGCAAATCTTATCTATGCATTTTTGACATTGAGAACAAGACTACTGCAACAGCATTTTATACAGTTCATCTTCCAAAATTCTCAATAAACTATTGTACTTCCCGAACACCGCTGCCAGTCTACTGACTGACACCTATGATCACATTCACCCCTGTCCCCTAAAAACTCTGGCATATCATCTTGAAGTCAAGTCCTCTCCTGCTAGTTTCTACTCCTGTGATGCACTGTGCATGACCAATCACCATACCTGGGGTGACAGAACCTTCACCATCAGTCGCCCCATCCCCCTTGCACTTTCAACAAATCAATGACTCTTCTACCTTGTGCATCTTCAACTTTCCTCTCAAAATCAAGCAGTTCTAATTTGTTTATATTGGTGTGACTTTATGTCATAGTTGTGTCAACTTGTGTCATACACTTCATTGTGTTGCCTGCATTTGCTGTAAATTGCATTTGGCTTCTTTGCAAGTGCTTTATTAATAAAATGTATTTTATTATGAAAATTATTGTTGGACTGAACATACATTACAGCTAAAAACATTGTTTGCATTTTGTAAGTGCAAAAAAAACAAACAAACAAACAAACAAAAAAAAACATTTCATACTTTGTGCGAGACCACCGCTGCGGCCGAATGCATTTCTGACATGTCAGAGATTCGTTCAGTAGTCATATAAAAGATGTCGGGAGCTGCCAATTAGCCCTGAAATTAGCCCTGATTCAAGAATAGGTGGGCTGACTCAGACACAGACTGAAAAAAAGTAGTGAGCCCAACATGTACTGAATGCATTGTATGAATGGCATAACCGAGTGTCTCCAAGAGTTGCACCATTTAGCATTAACCTAAGGACTGAGCTCCTGGCTAGCCTACTTGTCCACCGCTACCCCAATGAAAAAAAAATGATTTTTTTTTTTTTTTTAAATCTACATTTAAAGATTAAATATACAATTGAGATCAATGCAAACTTGACAATGATCTGTTATTGCTATGCATGCATGTCCACCCCTCAATGAGGTATTGTGTCACTCATTCTAGTGTTGTATTGAAGTGAATGTGAGCAACCGAATCACTTCCTGATGTGCTGTCTTCTTCGCTAGGTTATGTCCAATCAGTAGCCAGTGTCAGAGTGTGGATGAATTTTAATGATTCACGAACAAGTTAGTACGTCATTTACCATTCGAGACGTTCAGTGAATGATGTATGACATTTCCTGTTAAGAACAAGTAGTTAGCGTAGTACTTTCAGATTTTCAGTACCTTCATCTAACTGAATCCTTGAGTGAAACATATGTCATTTCAAGTTCAGAATGGATCAATGAGTGAATGTACTGTTATTCTATGATCCGTTCGGTTCTTGGGAACGAGTCAGTGAGTGAACGAACTGCTATTAATAGTTCAGTAGTGAATGTAATTGATTTATGATTCACCAAGGAAGGAACCACAATGTTCCCGCTCGGTGAACCGCCACCTGTTCATCTCACAGGGATATTGTTTCATTGACAGCCGTTTATCTGAGCTAACAGTTGATTCAAACCACATTCAAATAAGAACATTATTTCGAGAGATTTTTTTGAATCAATAATCAATGTTGGGATGCATACATATGTAGTGTCCCCCATATACAGCATCACAGCAGTGATGATCTTTTTGCTATTCAAGGGGGCAGTTATTGACATTTCTGAAAAAATTAAGGCTGCATCTCTGGCATTAACTGATATAGGAATCCTCTGCTAACTGTTGTTGATCAAATTGTTAATGTGGGTGCTGGGATTACAGTGATCCCTCCTACTTCACGGTCTCAGATATCGCAGTCTCAGTACTTCGTGGGTTTTTCCAGGAAAAAAAAAAAAAAATTCAAAATAAAAAATCATTTAAAAAATGTACAAAAATCGAAAAAAGTAAAAAAGTACATTATAAAGTACTGTATTAATCAAATAAGGAAGTAATATTAGTTAATAACTATGTTAAGAATTCTTCAAGCGTTAGAGTTCGTGACGTTTTTTATCTTGTTTTGAAATGTGTGCTTTTAATTTGTCGGGTCGCGTTGCATTTACGTTTCCTGTTTTAGGTTCTCTGTTCGTCATTCGGCTTGTTACGTTGACGTAGTGAATGACAACGTAAGCTCATATTTATAGTTTATTGTCATTTATGTTAACGCACGCTACTGCCTATGTTTAGTAAGCGATAAGTGTTTCTGTTTATCTGTTCGTTTGTGTAGATGTTGCACTTTATAGTTAGTAGATGTTAGTTGTTGCTAACCCGCTAATGTCGGCTAAAAATACAGTAAATTCATAGATTAAGTGTTTATATGTTAGTTGACTGACTTTAAAATTGTTGTTGATTTATTATTCAACAGATACTACATGATACACCATACATGAGCCAAAATAAATGCGAAGTTCAACGTGATGACTTGCGTACTCTTTCACCAGAGTCTTGGTGCAGATAACCAGTCCTGAGAACAAATTCTCAACAAACTAAGTAATATTAGTTATTTAATGAATATACAATAATGTTAATAAGGATAATGTAATGTTAAATAATAGGAGAAAGGAAATAAAATAGGCAAAAAATACAAAAAAAAGAGGATTGTTTATGTTTACTGCGGCTATATTGGGACGTACATAGAAATCTAGGAACTGATACCCTACTTCCCGGGTTACACTTCGCCGGGGGGTTGACAGCCCCCATTAACTGCGAAGTAGAGGGGGGATCACTGTACTGTAATATAGGTTTTAATGTGTATCATTCAGTCTCATGTACTAAATGCAGATCTACGACTGAACACTGACAGAAATATTTACAGTAAAAATGACTTGATGAAGTGCTACCTCTATGAGGGGGGGAAAACAATTAAATGAACAATCGCTTTATTTTCACCCTCGTCCTTGCCTTTTTCCCAGTCTGCAACATCTTTTTTGCACAAGACAGAACTAGAGCATCAAAAATTTCAAGCAGGCTTGATGGTAAGTCAATTTTACCACCAATTACATGAAGCAAAAATAGCTCTTTGCAGGTTCTCGGATACAATCTTATTGCCTTAAAAGTTGACAACAGCAAATCTGAAAGTATCTCATACATGACCCTCCAATTAACTTTGCTTTTAATCCCGACAGTACAGATGAGAAGTGCACTGCATAATTGCTTGACAGCAATTAATGGTTAGATGGCTTGTGGCTCACTGAATGCCACAAAAAGTATTAATTTGCATGTCTGTGGCTCATGCCTCACTGGTCAGACAGGCGGGTATTTTATATATTTTTTTATTTCATTTAATAAACACCCACCAAAATGAAAAAAGATATATAAATAAATATATATGTATGGGGTATGCAAAAAAGGCAATTCACATAAGTAGGGATCCACACCAAGAATGAAAAGTTTGTTGCAAATTATTTTTCTCCATAACTACTACAGAGACAAACTGATTCAAACAAACTACTGTCACACATTAATCATGTTTTAATACCTGATGGCCTCGCCCGCTGTCAAGGCATCTTTGCACTAGACACTTCCTGCCTAATCTGGCACAATGTGTTATTCTTAGCACTCAGCATCCAGTAAAACCTGTTGAGCCTGGAAGTTGGCTCCTCCCACCTGTGTCCCTTCTGAAGGTTTCTTATTTTCCCCAGATGGGGTTTTGAGTTTTCCTTCCCCTTGTGAAATCTTTGTTCAGGGGATGCTGTTGCGTATTTATAATGTTCTATATGATTTCATTTTCACCTGTGAAGCCCTTTGAGACTGTGATGATTCAGGGCTATACAAAAGAATTTCAATTGACTTGTATTAATATGATTTTAAATCGTCTTTTTTGATGACAAGTTATGAGGCTTATTCACCAAATCAAGTATGTTCTAATTAATCTACTTAAGGATTCTTTATGAACTCAAGCACAGCTCTGATTTATTTATTTATTTTGAGGGTGGGGGTTAAAAAAAACACAAAAAAAACAGAGAAAACACTATTATTAAAGGCTGTAGTTGAGTACCGGTAATTTAAATTAAATTTGAGATTAAGTTTATTCTAGACACGCACTTAACGTCAAGATTCAAAGATTCAAGGTTGAAGTATGGACAAAATTCGACCAACAAATGAGGCCTCAATCATGATGATGGAGCAAATTAGACAAGTCAAAAGCTGGACAAATCTCAGGCCAGTTACAGTTGTTTTTTAAGATGTTACTTCTGCAAAATAAAAGGAACATTCTGTGAAGACTTATTGGGCTGAAATCTACTGTCACACTACAGGAGAACAGATATTTGAGACTTATTTTGACGCAAATTGGAGTTGTTTGAGTGACTACAGATGGTACTCTTGCGATGATAGGGATTGGGGGAAGGGGGGACGTTTTTAACATGTGAAAAACCAGTGCTCGTACCTGCGAAAGTACCACTTTAGTACGCCAGTTCGTAGGCTCTAAAAGACTTCAGAGTGGTAAATATTACCTAAGAACATCATGCAAAATTCACCTCATACATACATACCATACAGGAAAGGTATTATCAAACAAAAGGTCGTTAACATCTGCCCTACTTAAATTTTATATCTCTAACAAGTGTTACGTGGCGAAAAAAACAAACAAACAAAAAACAGGTGAACATTTTTACACTGTAAAAAATTGGGAGTGTATGTGCTTGTCTTTGTGTGTGTCTGTGCTGTGAGGGCATGTGCTAGGGCTTGGATTCACCCATAAAATCTTGATTTATTCTACGCGTTGACAGGAACAAAATGACCCCTAGAATCGTTACTCCTTCTATACCCCCCCTCCAAAAAAAGAGAGATTTTGTTGCCCAATGAATGAAAAATCCAATTTGATAGCAGAAATCAAATAATGATTAGTCACATACTCTTTAATTAAATATGTGCCACGCATACAGTATTTTTAGACATGGCACGCACATGTCATACATAAGCAAAACATTTATGAGCAACATGTTTCAAAGTGTTTAAATAAGGAATAACCTATTTGTGCATCGTTTGCCTAGTTCATTATGCTCAAGCATATTAGTAGAATATTTGCTTTTTAGTTTAAGAACACTGTTACAGCTCCTCTTTTTTTCTGATAGGCTGCCTGCAGCACTATCTGCCTCTTCTGCCCTTCACATTGGTGTTCTGAATATCTAATCTTGCGCTACAGTCCCTTGCTTTGCCTTTGCCCAACAGTTGCCTCCTCTCATACCATCAAGAGTGCATCTGCATGAGAACATTACAGGTTCACTGATCAAAGCAAAGGATCCCAATGGAGATATAGCTAGAAAATGAAAGCACCGCTAAAGAGAATTCGAAAAGCCCTCTAGTGTCCATATTTAGTTATCCGTCATCACTTTATGTGCTTTCTGAAGTGTTGGCTTTTTTTTTCTTTTTTTTTTAACTCAATGTTGCCTTGTTTACGCCCCAATGCCCGCCGACAAAAAACACTGCTTTGTTATGACTGAGCATCCAGTGTGTACTATTAATACTTCACCACACTTCTTTTGCAAATTATTTAATAGACTTTGCATATTTGGTTTAATTGTTGAAAATTACTCATTTTATAGAAAGGTACACAATCCATGTCATTTATCTTATGTTCTGTTATCTGTTGTATTTCCAGTAGGTTATCAACTGTGCATAGTTTTAAAAGGCACTTTAACTACAGTCTTTCAAGTTGTGCTCAATTCTCCAACTGTAAGAGGTGCATTTGCCACAAAAAATAAATAAATAAACACTGTAGCGGGGAATGTGGCCTTTGTCTTTAAACCACGCATCTCCAGATTTTTGGCTAGTGCCGTGCTGACAAACCTTCCTCTCCCTCACAATATTAAACAATATAGTTTGTTGACTTAAAATCTCCTCGTTGAATTATATGCATATAAATGATAAAATCTTACCTTTGGCACATTGGCAATTTCATATTTTTATGAAAAATAATTTCTGAAGTTTGAAAATATCTAATTTACTAAAACTATGCCACTAAATCAAAAGTATACTGGCTATGAAATAATGACAACGAAAAAAAAAAAAAAACTACATCAATTGATGTCTGCAACTGTGGTTTAAAACAAAAAAAAAACCCTCAAAAGTACTTGTATAAAATACTTCACATGACTCAGCAAAGAAGTCTGAATTGTCAATGTGCAGTAAAAATTCATCAAATGCAGATAGTTCATTTCTATACAACAAAGCAAATGTGTACTTACGGCTATGGGCTCTCCATCAGGACAATTCTGGGAATTGCACCAACTTTCATTTATATTTTACAGCAAATCCACCACTCAGTGAAAAATCTATTCTCCCCAACTGTCAAAAGAAAATTAAAGTAAGGGGTCAGGGCTCCTCATATAATGTGTGTGTTTGTTTTTGTTTTGTTTTCTACATAAGCAATACAGTGGCTCTGTAGAGGTGGTACAAGGGTCTCCCTCCTCACAGTGACATCATATAAAGAAACTCAAGAGCAGAAGTCCCTAATCTGCTCGGATTGGGACAGTGCTGCATACCAAAAAATGGATCAAGAAAGTAAAATAATAATTTGGGGTTTTTAGGGGTGAGTAGTTAACATTTTATCAAGGTTAAAAGCTCCCAGAAGTTAAATACCCAAAATAGGAGCCCTTGTTGCACATGTACGCTCCGCTCCAATGTACACAGTACAGAAAGACTCGGAGGTGGGAGGTGGTGGAAGTGGATGTGTTGAAGAGCCCATATACCATGTGCCCTGCAGAACAATACTGGGTCTCAGACAGGTGACTGATAACCTTGCATTTACATACTTCTTGCACTTACTGACGTAAAAATGCAACATCCAAATGAAACGCAGCATGAAGGAATATGAAACTTTCTCACCGTTTTTTTTTTAGGTTCAAATAATGAAATCAGAAATATTCCCTCTATTTTATTTACACATTTATGGTCACGGTGACAAATGACGGATGGAAAGGTACTTATTCATGCCAGTGTTGTGATGGGAAAATCGAAACATTACCGTATTTTCCGCACTATAAGGCGCACCGGATTATAAGGCGCACCCTCAATTAATGACATTTTAAAACTTTTTCCATATATGAGGCGCACCCTCAATTAATGACATTTTAAAACTTTTTTCAAATTACAATATAGTAATATTCAATATACTAAAGTAATGATAATAACTCTCAATAGCATAAGTCAATGTCAATATGACCAACCTTGTTCAACTGTAAACACACAAAAGAAACAGGTAAAGCTTACTTTATCAGTTCATTCCCCATCTACGAATCCCAATCTCAATATGGATCCATATATAAGGCGCACCTGATTATAAGACGCACCAGCAGCTTTTTTTTTTTTTTTTTTAAATTAAGGCAAAATTTTAGATGCGGAAAATAAGGTACTTTGAAGAGTTGACAAATTAGGAAAATGAGAGACCAAAACAGAAGTGGTGAGTGTTGTGAAACAGAAAGTAACAAAAGCTACCGTAATTTCACAGCTATAAGGGACTTTAAAAAGGGAGCATGTGTAATTTTTCCCATGCACCTGTGGGAGCTTTAGGGACATTACGGTAAATGCAGCAATAAACACTCCTTCTGTTCGTAGCTATAACAGACCTGGCAGCCTCTGGAGCAGTGCCACCCCCCATGTAATATAATTGAATGATAACTAGAACAACAAATATATGTAAAGCATACTGTTGGTTGCTAAGAACACATTTATTTGCAAGTTTTTTAAATTATAATATATATAATCATTTAGTTTATTCATTTTCAGTGTTGGGAGTATTGCAAAAGTAATATAATTACTGTATGCATTACTTTTTACTGTAACGCAGTATTGTAATATATTTGTCAAGTTTGGGCATGGCGGCTTGAGGCAGTGTGGGACGTAGGAAAGGTGGAACCAAAAGGATGCAGGACACACTGGGATGAGGCTCAAAAGAGGATATTTAATAACAGACGAAAGCAGGGATGCAAAGGACCAAAAAATACAAAGTACAACCAAAAACGCTAAACTCAACTTACTGGGGCAACAAGGAACGGGAGGCAGCAGAGGAAGGATGGATACAAGGGAACGCGAGGCAAGACAGCGGGGGGAAGACATACGACAAGGACCTGGCAGCGCGGAAAATAAACAATGACCCGACAAGAAGCTATTGCAAACTGGGAACTTAAATAGACTACACACTTAACGAGAAGACACGACGCAGCTGGGGGAGAGACGAAGGGCAGGGGAAGCTGATTGGATGAGAAGGAGGGCAGGTAAACAGGCAGGTGGACAAGATCAAACTAATGAGACAGACAGCAAAAGGAGATGCAGGGGGAAACAAAACTTGAAACTAGAAATTAGGAACATGAACAAAACCCAAAGAAAACAACAAACCCCAACCACACATGACAATATTCTCCCCAAATAAATAGTAATATTTTACTCGTTAAAAATGACTGAGGTATGTTTAGCTTGAAAATAGTGTTTTTTGTAGTTGCTTTTTTATGGAGTAAGATCCCTGTCAAAAAGGTGTATCCTTGATTTCAAATAGACGTATGCGTGTTTTCAGATTCGTATCCGTGTTTTCAGATTTGTATTCGTGTTTCAAATTTGTATCAATGTTTTACCACTTGAGTACGACTCTCGCGAGGCACTTGCATGAATCTTCTTTCGCACGCATGGATCTATGGCGTAAGATGGCTGTCAAAAAGACGAATCTGTGTTTTCAAATTTGTATCCGTGTTTTCAAATGGGTATCCGTGTTTTCAGATTTGCATCCGTGTTTCCAGATTGGTATCCGTGTTTCCAGATTTGCATCCGTGTTTTACCACTCGTATGAGTACGACTCTCGCGAGACAGGTGCGAGAATCTCTCCTTTGGATGCAACAAACTTCCTTTGCACGTATGGGTGTATGGTGTAAGATAACTGTCAAAAAGATGTGTTTCAGGCAATGCCAGTCGATCGAGTCAATGGCGCCACGCATGTGTAGAGCAGAAAAAAATAGCCGAATTGAAAGCGAAATGAACGCCAAGTGGAAGCTTTCAATGGCCTCAGTCTTAAGGATAATCTCATCTGTTTTGACAAACAGTATACACAGATTTACAAATAGAAGACAAATATTCATGTACATTTTCAACACACTTATCTGTTTTGAAAATGTACATCAACATTTTTCTTTAATTTGTAAAGTTAGTAGTTTTCAGATGTAAAATGAACACTGCTTACCAGTACTTTGTTCAGCAGTTATATAATGACTTGTAACAAAAATGTTTTTTTTTTTTATTGTTAAATGTTTTTATTTTACTGTTAGACACATTTGCATATTGTCTAACTTGAAATCATTTTAATAAACCTTTTCAAAAGGATGGGCTCACTCAAAAAACCTATGTCGTCGCAATATTGATTCGAGTAATAGTTTTTTTTTTTAATGTTTTGATGGTAATCGTCATTTCCTGTCATGTTTTTAAGTGATACTTTGGCAACACGGAATGATGTCTTGCTGCTACCAGAATCAGTAAATTATGATCTTTTTGAATGTTCCATGTTTGGTTGGAAAACAGGCACACAAAACTGCAATTCCAGCTGCTCTGGTATAACTGCTTTGAACAATGGTTGCAAATGTAACAATACTTGAACTTCAAACCATTAAATCAGTCGACCGTTTCTATCTGTCCTGTCCCTGAGTAGACAGCACTACTGGGTGCAGTATGCGCAGTATGTGCAGTTTCCCCCAAAATATTGGAATAAGCTTAAACTCCCTAAGACACTCAACATGATAAGTGCTGTTGACAACCGATGAATGTACAGCCTGTTCTGTGTAGTGGCGTGGGAGGAGAACAATTGGTCTCAATTAACCTTTGTGATCTGCAGTGTCATTAATGTCAGTTGGAGGCTGTCACCAGAGATGAGCATGGGCTGAAATAAATGGGTCAGAAATGAGAAAGTTAAAAGCACTAAAACACTGAGGACTGATAAGGAGAAGTGAGCAACAATTCACAGGTTTCAGTGCCGAACAAGAAACAGAAAATAACATTAAAATTTGTGTATTATGTGTATTGTGTATTATATTTGTGTAGACACTTGAGGAATAGTAACTTCCTATTATGGTATTAATATAATCAAATTGTTTTTGTTTTGTAGGTAGTTTTCTAGTAAACATGACATATTTGTACAATGTTTTTAGTACTGTGTGGCCTTTACGGCTAAGTTAACGAAATGTTTGTTTATTGTTATTGTTTTGTTGGGGAGTAGAGTTAATCCCGACAAGTACTTCCCGTTTACGATGACGTACTTCCTAGTCGCGATGGCTACTTCCGTTTCCGGTGAGGGTCGCGGGTGAAAGGGAAGATGACCGTCGTGAGGCATTGAGTTCATCCGACGCCATCTGGGGTGAATTTATCAGGCAGGAACGCCGTAAGTCTTATTTTATTATAGTTTACTTATGTAAGAGTCGATGTTTGGATATATTTGTCGAGTTGTTTCTTGTAAAACGATCGATGCACCTTTTGTTTGTTATTTCAGTTTTCACCACAAATTCGAGGATTCACAAACTCCCAATAAACTGGGCAAGCAAAGCCGCGAAAGAAGGATTCTCTTTGTGGTTTAACTTGGTGTCACCAACAATCAATGTTGAAAACACCACAAGTACAAATGGCATATATGTTCAATATGTGTTTTGGTGACTCATCAATTATCAAACAATAATGTCAGACAAACAGTGTTAATACAATCATAGAATGGACCCAAAAGCACGCAGACAAAGGCAAGGCGGTTACTAAGCTATGTGTCTACTCATCATTTCTTTTAGATAAAACAAATCAGCCTTGGATGTTCACATCCACGTAAATACTCAAAATAATGCTTTATGATGCAAAGCTTTAAAAGAATACATGGACTGAGGGCCAACTATACAGCAGGTTCACATCCGTCGATTGGGGTCAGTGCCCATGATCCTTATCAGTCCGTGTATTTTTATGAGGCTTCTGTCCAAAGCACCGAAAGTGTGAAAGTGCTAGTTCCTACAGCGATCCGTAGCTTTGTGGATGAATTGCACAGCTCTAATATAGTCTATCAATTTATTAGTGTCTAGCCGAGCTGGATATGAATAAAGAAAATGGCTCCATTATTGCGCAGTGTGTCACAGCAAATGACAATACATTTTTGTTCATCATCCTGCTTGTTTGTCATCCCTGCTGCCGATGAGCCATTAACATTTTCCATTGCCTATTATTTGGGACCGGACAATGAATTAAGGCAACCCTTAGGAGGCATTGTACGATGGAGCAGGTCGACCGGCTCAAGCCTTTGCTTAAATCACGTGGCGGTCATGATACTCAAGCAGGATCCCTCAGAAATCTACAAGCCGGATTCAGTTGAAGTTGGGAAATTGTGTAAAATTTAAATGAAAACAAACAAAAAAAACCTATTTGAAAATCCTTCTCAACCCATATTCAATTGAATACGCTACAAACATATTTAATGTTCAAACTGATAAACTTATTATTATTTTTTTGCCAAATAATAACTTAGAATTACGTTAACTTAGAATAAAACACAAACACACACACACGGATTTTCAGCTATCACGGCCGGTTCCGGAACCTATCTACCACGATAAACGAGGGGTCACTGTACATAGTTCAAATGAAAGTGGCTTGGAATCATCAGCCTATATTTTATGATTATTATTTTGCCTGTAAATTAATGGCTGGTGATAACATATTCGACTCTCAAGTGGTGTACAATCATCATTACAGCTGCTGGCATGCTGTGATCACCTACATTTTTAACAACTATAGAGCAATAAATTAAGCCATAAAGTAATTGATTGACTCTTTAATTATCATGCCTCATTGAAGTGCAGCCCATCCAAACAGTAAACATTACTCATGTTTAGTGATATAAACTACACATGTTATGTAAGTACATCCTCTCTATTATAAGGAAAACAAATAGTCAGCATCCACTCTAAATTCTGATGTATATGAAGATAGATGGCTGTAAAGTGCGCAGCTCCATCCTTGCCCTCTCCTCATGAGTGAATCCTTGGGCTCTTCAGTCGCACCTGGAAAAGCGGGTACAGGTCTTCAATATGGTAATGACGTACAAAGTGAGCTCAAATGCTAGACATCTCACCGTTTGGGAAATCAGTGATGTAACAACAAGGAATGGAATAATCTGTAATGTTCAGTAAATTTAATAAACTTCTATTTGTGAGTATTCTCTTAAATGTGTAGGTAGAGTCACTTAAGGCAATGGTTTCCAACCTTTTTATCAACGATTGAGATTTTTACTTTTACATTTTAATCTAAAATGTGTTATAGTAAACAGTACGTATCCTTTTGGAAGTCTGTTTTGGGGTCAATCCCATAGCCTGTCTGTTTACTTCTCATTGTAAGAACTATTGTTATTGTTTTTCAGTCTTGTATAGTTATTGTGTTATTAATTTAGATGTTTTCTAAAACTTCAACTTGTAAAATACTGAAACTTTCGGCATACTACATCCCTACTTCACACAAATCAATGAATGCCAAATCAAAGTATCGTAAACGTGAGCTTGGAGCTCACCCTAGTATAGTAGTTTTGTTTATAGCAACACAATGCTGCTGATGTTTATAGCAACACAATGCTGCTGAATAAACATTCGGAAGGATTCTTTCCAGGGACTGATAATTCTACACCAGCCAATTATTTGGTGTCACTCCTATAGACTTTGAACGCTCAGCCGCATTAGTGTTGCCCACAAAACAACAGGGGTTGGGTCATTTGCACACATTGCAAACTGCTGTTTTTGTGTGTATTTGGTGTCTGTGTTTTCCCTCCCATACTTGTGGACAATGAGGTTATTATTTGGTTATTAAGGTTATTAAGAGTTTTCATTCTAGTTTAGTTATGCTGTCTGCTATTTCAGTTTTTTTTGGCATATATTTGTTATGTTTTAGTGTTAATTCTTAGACAAAATGCTTTGTTTCAATTTAGTGATTATTATTTTTTGTTCTTTTCTAAGGTTGTGCAATAAATTGCCTTAATTTATGGGTGTGTGTGTGTATGTATATATATATATATATATATATATATATATATATGTTTAAAAACTACATTGATGAAATTTGATACAGTTGCCTGACACTGTTGCCTGAAAAGTGAACTTTATCTTCAACTCGTGACAAAACGCCTTGCGTAGAGCGTAAACAACACGCTCCATCTGAAAGCGGCATGAATAAGTTCGTGATGATTCTAAAATGAAATAGCTGATATATATAAATATATATTTACACACACGCACACACACTCTAAACTCAGCTAAAGTTACACCGAATGTTGAGTCAATCCACACCTGTTCAAATGCCAGCTTTCGTTCAAGAAATGAGACCAAGATAAATCATAACAAAACTAATTTCACTAAGATATTGACCTTTAGCACGATGTATATAGTCATCTTCCAGAGTTTCCCTGTTTAAAATTGAAAGCACACGGATATGCTTGAAAACACATGTGAGCAAGACACACTGGCCTTGAGCAGTGGTTCTCAAGTAAGGTTACATGGCGATGATCGATGAAGTAGGATACTTAGTTGTTGGGATTAACACCCTTTGGTGTACCCCACCAATTAAAAAAAAAAAAACACAAAATTAAAAAAAAAATGCTCTTTAAATTATGTCAATGATTCTCACAACCGTTCTGTAAGAATAGAAAAAAAAAAAAGCTTGGATGACATAAGGGAAAGGAAAGCAGCTCTAAAGAATGATGGACTACTGTATACCTCCACAAACAATGGTTGGAAAAATTCCAAAAGAAAAAAAGCTAAAGACCCCCCCCCCCCCCCCCCCCCAAAAAAAAAAAAAAAAACTAAAACCTAATCCGTTACCAGGTGTAACACTTTACAAGTGCTTACAGTAAGTTCTGATAATTGGACTAGTGGTAAGTTCGTCTACTAGAGAAGTGATTAAATAAACACCAAATAAATGATCACGGACCAGGAAAAATAAGTTGAACAGCTGGCTTATTTTAGTTGAATAGAAAACACAATTAACATACAGCAACATACACACAGATAAACATAGAATTCAACATGTGTGAGAAAATACAGTACTATTTCCCTCTTCTGTTGATTTTGGTTATCTATCTTAATAAATTGACTTCTTTCTGAACCCTGGTTGTTATATTATTCAATTCGAACTTTATGTCTTTAATCGATATTGAGTACACTGTAATTTAAACCATTAAGTATTATTGTTGTTTTACAAAAGAATAATACTTCACAGCATTACAATGGGAAATAGAAGTGACAACGTTCAAGTCCAACAATTTGCGAATACGTAACTTCAAATGTTCAATGTCTATCGTTCCAAGATTAAATCCTGATTTATAGTTCTTCTGGCGTCCTGAATGTTCAATCCTTATGACTGTAATCCACAGTGATGAAGGAAAAAATTGGATAGATCCTACCAGGTTCGTAGAAGGAGCTCAAGGGTAGCTCGCCATCTTGAATCGCACAACTTGGAAGTCCACCGTCAAAGAATATATCGTCCAGTGGGTTCTGAACCGATTTAAAGATGTGGAAGACAAGTTGTGAACGGTACAAAAATCCTTCGTCGTGGCAAAAAGAATTAACAAAAGATTTCCATTGACTTTCTCTGTAGTTGCTCAAAAAAAGTTCTCGCTGTGATACAAAAACACACGCGACTTCTCCAAAAGCCAGAACGAAGAGAGAAAGTCAAGTGCGCAATCATGGTCATGTGCGCCATCCTGCTACGTGACTTTCAAAATAAAAATGAAGAAGGGTCATTTAATAATTTAAATTGACCATGAAAATAATACCACATTTTATTTGGAATGTTTTAATCTTTTAACATGCTTTT
Organism: Hippichthys cyanospilos; assembly: GCF_059441005.1. NCBI lineage: Eukaryota > Metazoa > Chordata > Actinopteri > Syngnathiformes > Syngnathidae > Hippichthys > Hippichthys cyanospilos. Next base: position 7,113,281 of record NC_142374.1, read on the forward strand.
CAGTCATGGTAATCTATTTTGTGTTTACCGGGAAAGTAATTTATGACTATTTTATTAATAGACTTTTACTTTGGAAGGTCCATCTTAACCAGGGTTACACGGTAAAGGAACATAAGAGTTTGAGCTTAAAGTAGTTCATTTGACATTGCTACATCCTGTGTATGTGTAGGGTGAAACTGTAAATTGCTGGGCGTGTGACTGGTGGGGCAGGACAGGGCAGGATGTGTGATGCAAGGGGGTGCAAGAATGGAATGTTACAGAACAAAAGGTGCTAGTCACAAGGAAGATGCAGACACGAGATAACACCGAGGCAGCTGATGGAAAACTACAACCAGGAGGAGCAAGCAAGCGACTCCACAGGGGAAGAAAGACCAATGAGAGCAAGCTAAAGTTAACTGTAGTATACACATAGCCAATAGAATATTGCCAGGATACCTTTATTGCTGTGCCATTTGCATATTGTGTAGTATAAGTCATGGCTGGGCAACTCGGATGGAGAGTACGTCTGCTGGTGGCAACAGAGGCATACAGAGCTGTATTGAGAGGGACCCGAGACCCAGGTGCTTGTATTAGATCTGTGTGTTAGGAATAAATCCACTCGTGTGTGAAAATGCCGGCTTCCTGATACCTTTCTATTGCAGAACGAGCGCGCAAATTGTTGGATGAATGGCAGTTGGGTAAGGTCACAAATTGGAGTCAGATTACTAACTTGAATTTATGTTGATTTAGAAATAAAATTCCAACAACGGGCATTAAACTGTCAGGTACATTAATTGTCAAAACAGTATGTTTAATACACAACATATCTGTAATATTCTAACTTTGGAAAAACATGACTTTATTAGAATTTTTATATTGCTCGATAAGTAATTGTCATGTTCTGTTGTGGGTTTCTGCTTCTTTTCTATTTGTGTGGTTCCTCTTCTGGCATCAGCCCTCATTAGTAGGAGTGTCCACCAATCAGCTTCATCTGCCTCTTGTCCTCTTCCAGCTGTTCTGTGTTACCTGATTAGCATTGATAGTATATAATACGTGGTTTCCTTTCAGTCACTGTCGAATCAATGTCTTATGGCTCATGTCTATTGTCACTTCATGTCTCTCTTCCTGGAAGCAGTTATTCCCAATTACCTGCCTGCTTGTAATTTTTTGTCAACTGTCTCGTGTTTTCCACATTATATTTTTGCTCTACTTTTTATTTCTTGCCAACACTGTTGGGCATTACACCTCCACTTGTCACAAACTGTTGAAAGTGTCATTTGATGGCCATTGTTACATAAACGTTGCTAAAGGATCACCCTTGGCGAAGTCGAAAGAGTCGAAAGCATCGTGAAGATTAATTCTGGTTTTAGTCTTACGTCTGAACATCTTTGCACAAAATAAGCGTAGAGGCAGATAAGGTGTTGTTTTTATGACGTGCAAAATGGCTAGACATCAGAAATAGGTCAAGGTTGTGCGCATGCATTAAATTGGGGCTGGCAGAGGTGGCGGATGTTGCGTAATTTGAGCTGGCAGAGGTGGCGTGGATTAATTCCCTGTGTGGACTTTTTGCATTAGTGGAGCGGTTTATCAGTTTTCAGTATCATCTGCCACAAGGCAATAAATACACAAGGCTATCTGCTCTAAAAAAAAAAAAAAAAAAAAAAAAACACCTTGTCACTTGTCACATCATCCTTGTCACTACGCCTCAGATTGATATTGATTTATATTGCGGACTGGGGGGGGGGGGGGGGGGGCTGCTTTAAAAACCACATCACAAACGTATGGACGGGGTATGGTATGGACTTTTTGTCCACTTTCTTTTTAATCGCGAGAGGAGAGGGGAGGGGAGCGAGCTTGCAGTGCACTTCACGGTAGATCCGGAAAAAAGAGTATTGCTGAGGACTTTCACTTTTCTGGGATGTGACAGAGCCAATATTTTCACTACAGCACCTATATTTTTTGCGGCAATACTCGTCTGCCAAAAAATAAAAGTTTCAATGTTGCAATCAAGTGGCCGTGACCGTGCTAAATATTGTGCTGACAATGCTGCGCTATCGTTAGCTTAGCACAGTAACAATGGTTCAACAGCTGTTAAGTGAAGCAAACGCTGCACATACCAGTTGTCCCAAGTTCTCGCTTCCGCCTTTTGAAAAGCCAGGTGAGGGCTCTTGCTTGGCTCTGTTTTGTATTGAAAGCTCAGCTGGCCGTGTTGGATCGCTCCCGGTGACCGCAAAGCGGCCGCCATGATTCATTCCTGCCTCCTGCGTGAGCCGTTGAATGTTCCCGAAGTTCATTGGCTGTGGCGACTCGAAACGCGGAAAAAGTAAATAATAATAATAAATAGTAAATAGTTGATCCACGGACCGGACTGCGGGTTGGGGACCAATGGTCTAGAACAGGGGTGGGCAACTCCAGCCCTTGAGGGCCGGTGTCCTGCATGTTTTCCAGTTTTCTCTCCCTAACACACCTGATTTAAACCATTAGCTCATCAACAAGCTCTGCTGGAGCTTGAGAATAATCCTAATCATTTGAATCAGGTGTGTTTGAGAGAAAAAACAGGAAAACATGCAGGACACCGGCCCCCGAGGCCTGGAATTGCCCACCCCTGGTCTAGAATAGATCATGGTATTTTTCCATTTCCCACAGCTAAATATATGCATATCAATTACATTTGGCACATCAGTGATTAAATTTCTTGTTTAAAATGAGTTTTATGGTACCGATATTTCTCACCAGGATGTAAAACTCTCTGTTTGCAGAGAAATTTACCACATGGCTGCCTCGCCCCTTTCATGTTGTCGTTCATTGCAGACAGGCCACGAAAAAAGCATCCATCCATCCATCTTGACCTCTCATCGTCACAAGTCTCACTGCTAATGGAGTCTATTTCGACAGCGTGAATAACGGGTCCACAAACAGCTATATTAATGCCATTAAAATGCAAATCGCACCCGCATTCTTCTTAGCAAATCAGTATCCTTGGGAACCCAGTATTCATAACCTGGGTGAATTATTTACTACTGACATTGACTGTATAGCTAATTTGTCCCAAACACACATTTTTGATTAGTCAGCATTTTCTACATGAAAACATTGCAGTCAATAAATGAAATATTGTGTACTTGGCCGATCCAGTGCAAAATCTTGCATCCTCAACTCCGGAAAACAAAACTAAAAAACGTGGATAAGGTTGGTGTGTATTTTCGCGTGCACAGACGATATGAGGAGGTGTAGGGGAGGTACAACTTGCTCCTGTCATCATAAACGTGCTTCAAGCCATTTCATCTGCACGGGCAGGACCGGTGTGAGAGTGCAGAATAAGGAATGCTTAGAAATGCATCAACGAAGGGTGAGAAATCAACAAAGGAACATGCTTAAAAGTTCCAACAAGTTGACTTTTCATGGTATGACCACTTTAAATAAATATATATTTTTTTATCATGGTCATACTTTGATCAGTGAGATAGTGTTCACATAACAGTATTCAGGACTAATGTAATGTTTGCAACCTAGGAGCACAAATGATGCAGTCAAGGCCTGATTGATGAAGTATGATGGATCAAAAAAGCAATGTCCTACAAATGTGTAACTGATTTTGAAAAGGCATCTTCATTTTCAGTTTTGGGGTAGTGACCGATGACTGTATGAAATCATTGTTGATGAATTTTCACCTTTGAAAATGTTCATATACAGTCATTCAAAGCATTAGTATTAATCCTGTAAGGGACCACAGCCTATGCATAAGCAAAAGCACCTATATTGTCTACAACTGACATAAGCATGACATTATAAATTATCCTATGGGTTAGGTTGACATGTCGGCATAATTAATGGCTTAATGAGAGAAATGAACAACTGAGTCGTTCTCCTTTTAATTCCTCATCATTCACCAGACACAATGGATTGGTTATTATAAATCAAAACAGTACCCCCAAGGCTGAGTATACATTTGCTGTCTAATTTGCAGGGTGCGCTTATAAAAGGTAATGATTGTCAATGGCAATGAAAGTCATTCATTAGGCCACACAACCATGAACCACCAGGTTGAAAAAAAAAAATGCATAACAATTCCTTTGCTTTAGAAAAAGACTAAAATACTCATTTACTCTATAAACTGCGCAACAGTGTTTTGTTGCTGTCACAAAATTCGAGACAGAACACAACTGATTTGTATAACAGTGCAAAATGTTAATGGTCATGCGTTATTAAAAGTCTGTACAGTAAAGGGTGTAATTAAGGCAACAGCTTGATAACAACATTAATTTTTATATTCTCTAACCCAAGTCTCATAAAAAATATGTATATATCTAAATATGAACATACATGAAGTCAATGTGATTTTATTTTACCTTAGTTCCGCAGTTTTCAACTAAAATTACAAATTAAATTAAGAGGAGTCCTATTGATGGTCTTTTCTAAAACGGAATTAGTTTTATCTATGTTTACCTATTATCTTAGAGAGGGTATTTTCTACTTTAATTAAAAAGTTAAAACAACAACAATTTGTCTTTGTTGCAATTTCAATGAAATCTCACCAACAGGGCCCTCATTATTTTTTGTCTTCCTACACCAGCCACTTAACGGGATTACTTCCGATTCACTCAGTTGCAGTGCTAGAAGACCTGTCGCATCTTTTTCCTTTTCGGCATTGAACTGGGTCCTTGTTACATTGTCGAGTTAACGCACAGATCAGGGTTTCCTAGCCTCGACGAGTTGAGTGGCAATGATATGGGATAGCATCACCTCCTTATCTGACCACTGCTACAGTCTTCTGTGTTTCCAGACCAGAGGGAGTTGATCAGTTGGCTAACAAAGCATTTATCTGCAGTGACACACTGAATCTCTCCTTAGAGGATGTCCGGCCCCGCGAAGCAATCTAAGAGCAAAGCACACTGCTGCTAAAGTAACACAATAAGTGAGTAAAAGTTGTATGGAGAGAAGGTGGCAAAAAAAAAGAGACAAGGAAGTAAAGTTACGCAAAATGAGGAAAATAATGTGACACAGACCTATTAACCTGAAGCCTAGGTTGACAAAACCTAGCTTTATTTCATGGTTTCAACACTTGCAATGGCAGTCGATACTAGCATTGGCTGGTCCCTTGATGCAGGAGATCAGCTCGGGCGAGGGGGCACCCTGAATTGGTTGCCAGCCAATCGTTCACGCTCACATACAGAACAAACCTAATAGCAAATTGGAATTTGTCCAATGTCCCTACAAAGAAAGTGACCGTACTTCTCCGTGTACAAGTCGACCTCACCCCCCCTTTTTTGTCTACCCCTGCTGTTAGCGGTTACACTTACCATGGCTGTCCAATTAAAACACATGGTGTGTGATATTAAAATGACCAAATTAAGTTACTTTGAGACACAGTTTTTCACGTATATCGAATAATACACTGTTGTATTTATGGGGGGAGGGGGTGGGGCCGGAACGAGACAAGTGTGAGGTAATATACACCAGTGGTGGGCTGTCTCTGCAAGGCCTTCTCTGCTAGCCTAAAATAACCTGATATTATCATAACTATAATAAACTATAATTATTATAGTAACTATAGTAAAAGTCAATTTCATTTAACATGTATTTTTACTAAACATGTATTTTATATATAAAATTATTCTCCGTATTCTGTTCTTTTCATGTCTTTTTATATCCATTTGATTACGCTCCTTGCAGTGCAGTAGTTTTATGTTAAAGTTTTCAGCCAATTAGAATGCAGCTAACTTATGTCACGATGCTGTGTGGAATCATGTTTAACGTGACGTCACTGGATGCTCACTGCACAAAGGCGATGCTATATTAATCCACCATGTTTAAGGTTGGAAGTAGTTAAATAAGGTTATTGAAAGAGAAACAACAAAAAAGAAAAAAAATATGTTGCTCAACCGTAAGCTAACGGCAGCCATGATACAACTGAATATGAATTTGCCGAACAGCCCTCAAAGTCATCATCACTATCTGACACGCGAACGAGCTCCTCCTATTTTAATGCATGGCATCTCGGACGCACTCCCCGTTGCATAATACAGTATAAAATGTTTTTTTTCTGCATTTGCGTTGCACTGAAATTAACTATGATGAAAACAAGCCTGCAGGAAAAGTCTTACTTGTTTTATACTTGACACGCCGGCATTGCGTTTTGCAGCACTGTATACTCGGAGAACCTTAGCAAGAGCTCATCCGCCATGTTGCCAGCTTTGACATGTTGCAGGCCAATTGCAGGGCACAGAGAGACCAACAACCATCGACGCACCCAATCACACCTAAGGACAATTTAGTATGTCCAATAAACCAGGACTGCATGTTCATGGAGTGTGCGAGGAAGCCAGTGCTAACGACTGTGCAAAACTAATAATTTAAAAACTATATATACACACTTAGATCCAAATAAAGGCAGTTCCATTGATTTCAAATGAAGAAATATGATTTGAAATGCAATTGTTACCGAAAAGCATTAAAACCACATATATTACCCCAGTACAAAGCTGAGTAAGCCTCCTTTGACAAATTCATTGAAAAATATTTTCTTTGGAAAATAAAGTGCTTATTTCTCCTGTGTGCGCACAATGTTCCAGTCACAATTTACATAATCAGTATCTTGCTCTGGTGCACTGACAACGTTGGTTTGTGGGAGAATAAAAGCCCATTGCATACCTGAATTGCACAAAGATGTTTAGGTGCAGTAGAGTCATCAGTTCTGCATTCCCCAGGGCCTGGAAGACAAAGGCAGGACCCACCCCACAAATGTCAAAGGGAGCACCTGCTGCCACAATTAACTACATAGTTTACAAATAGAACACGTGTCTAACTGCTGGAAGGGCACACACCAGCTGCAGTGGGTCAAAGAAGCATGAGGAGATTGAAGAAAACAGACCAAGATCATTAGGTGTTTAACATTATTATCTACACTTCCCTCTTAAGCAGTGTTTCTCAAATAGTGGGGCGATGTCAGTGGGGGGGGCGTAAGACCCCAGGAAAAAGGATTTGTTTTTGCCATGTGAAGTGTAACTGTGACAAAATGAGGATTAGCATCTTTTTTTTTTTTTTGGTCAGGCACTTTGATACACTTGTTGTTGTTTTTTTTAAACAAACCTTTAACCTGCATAAATCCTTTAAAACAAAAATAGAAGTTAACAGCTGTTAGTTTTTCAGTTTTTATTTTTATTTATATACAAAGTACAAAGACTTTTTTCATCCTCTCTCTATATTTTTCCGGTTTTGCGCCCAAAACAACTGTCATGACCCTGGGGGGTTGGATGTATTTGTGTTGTTTCGTCTCCATCTGCAGGCGTTTTTAGGGAATTACACTTATTTTCAGTTGATGTCCTTTTCTACATTTTTTATGATTTTTTTCTGATTGTATATATATATATATATATATATTATATATACGTAGCACTTACCATACTATCATGGTACCAATTTTTAATATGCGTGTACAATTTTGATGTTTTTTTTCCTGGAGTTCTAAACGCATTAGCTATTAAACATAGGTTTGGATTGCCAGCCATACGATGAATTTGCCTGACGAGCCCAACCGGGGAATGGATTAATCTCGTAACACAGGGGCCCACTGAGTGTGCGTGTGTGTGTGTGTAACAGGTTTCCACTATTTATTTACAAAAACAAAGCAGAACTAACAGCAAACATACTAAGCAGTTCTATCGAGGAGTGTACAAGTTATCTTCTGACAAAGCCTTCACAAAATACAAGATACAAAACAAGATAAAGGGCTTAATTTTTTGACAAGTTAGCACAGCGAATGGCATGTTAATACAGGGGACTCAGCGCCTGAGTGTGTCAAGTTAAGATGGATGCATTATAGTTTTTTCTCATCTGATATATGCAAAGATATCGACAGCATCTCTTTTACCTGACAGTTAATTCTTCATGTATGGTATCATCTAACTTTTGTTGCCACAACACTTGCAGCATGCACACTATGATACTGTGCTCACAGGCGGTGACCTTGACATCATGTCTGACAGTCAACTCACAAAGCTGCCCCTGCCCTGAGGTTATACACAGGTGGTCTGATAAAACATTTGTTTGGATTGCAAAAGATAAATGAAGGGTGGCTCGGTGAAGAGTGGTTAGCACATCCGCCTCACAGTTAAGAGTACCGAGTTCAAAACCTGCTCTCTCCGGCCTTCCCGTGTGGAGTTGGCATGTTCTTCTCAAGCCCGCGTGGGTTCCCTCCGGGTACTTCCTCCTACATGACGAAAACATGCATGCCAGGTGTATTGGACACTCTAAATTGTCCTTAGATGTGATTGGGGACATGAATGTTTGTTTGTCCCTGTGTGCCCTGAAATTGGCAGGCAACCGGTTCAGGTTACTCCCCTCCCACTCCTTCCAGCTGGGATAAGCACCAGCAAGCCAATGACCCTGGTGAGGATAAGCGGCTATAGAAAATGGATGGATGGATAATAAATCAAAGTTTAAATGAGGTTTTGACTGTGTATAGTAAATGCAATACATGTGAAATGGATGGAAATGTTGTATTTTCATGCTGGTTTTGAGCCCTTCTTTTCTGTGGCCTTGAAGTGCAAATGAAAAAAAAAACCTAAGCAAAAAAAGAAAAACACATTTACAAAAGACAAAAAGAAACAAAACAAAAAACACAATTTAAAAGATGAAACAAAAGGAAATTGCATTTTAAAAGACGACATGCAAAGAAAACAATTTTATAAAAGACAAAATGCAGGCACCATTTCCAGAAACGTGCACACCATTTCTAGTAGCACTAATACTTTTACATTTACCAGAAGTGATCGGGTGATGGGGGAGTGGACTCACAACTGATTGGACGAGGAGCTGCAACTTGATTGGATGTAAATGACGTTTGTCTTTGAACAGGAAGATTGTCACGTGACATAATTTTCTTTTTCAAAATGAGCGTCAACAGCGATTCAAAAGTACACCGCCATTTTAGTGTCAGCAACAGAAAAAAAATAAAAAGACGAGATGCCATTAAAGTTATCGCCCAAAGTTAATTGGTTCACCAAGAGGAGGAAAAAAAAAGGTGGGATGAGGCATGAAGTCATTGCCTTGTAATTGTGAAATTGAGGCCTTGTCTACACGTAGCTGGGCTTTTACAAACGGGCAGTAAATGTCTCCGTTTTGCCCTATTTGCCATATGTGGCCGGCCTTTATTTTTTCCTCAAAATTGAATGTTTCTAAACTTCCGACCAAAGTGGAGATTCGCCCAAGCCTCCGGTTTGATGGTTGCGTGTAACCAGCTTCAACGGAGATTTGCGTCATCATGCTATTCTTTTTCCCGCCAAAGAAGGAGGTACTGGCGAGGTCAGAGGCGGAAGTTCTTTCTGATTGGTCTCGTCAGAGGTGGAAGATCTTTCTGATTGGACACGTCAGAGGCGAAAGTTCTTTCTGAAAGACAGAATTTTGCAAAATACTTGGAAGTCAAGTTGCAATATCCGTTGTTTCCTGATTTAAGATGTCCATAGCAGCATCCACGAAGTCACATGCTGACATACCGCCATCGAGGGACAGAGAGTGCACTTGCAGTTTTGTTATTCAACTTTATATCGAACGCCATGTAGAACGCACATATGAGAATGGATGTGTTCTTAGGCTAGGCCAAATCATATGTGCTTCTGTTGATGCTTTTTTTTTTTTTTTTTTTAGTATGTCGCTGTATGTGCTTTTCCAACATGAAAAAAGCTGATGCTTTGTTAATCATGACTCTAATTTATCATCAGTTCTGTGAACTCTTTCAATGAGCCTATTCCTAGTTCCAATGCTTTCATTCATGGATTAAGTCAGATTTATCAAACTTATTTTAGCTCAGGAGCGGCATGGAGGTAAATCTATCCCCAAGTGGGCGGGCCAGATAAAATGATGCTATACATATTAAAAACAGTGTCAATTATATATAGATTTTTGCTCTACATTCCAGCCAGTAAATAAACATATATAAAGATGAGGCAAAACAACAATATTTTGGGTCACCTGTGTCTACCAATACATAGCATTTCACATTGAGTTGCATGGAATGAATGGAAATTTATTGTGAGAATTAATTGAACAAATGGGATAAAGCACCAGTTAACCAGTGAAACCAGTGAGAAGAAGTGTCCACAAATAATGGCATGCATGGATAAATACAACGAAACACAATCCGCAAAGAAATCGTTAAAAATATATTGGTGCTATGTGGTATTTGCTGAGCTGTAAATGAAGTCAATTCAAAAAGAAGTACAAGATTGATTGATCATAATACAACAGGGGCAGAAGCTGAATGTCTGGTGGTGACCCCCGCTCATTGTGAATCTCTTCAGGGCAATTTTACCTGCACTGAGCTGTTGCGCGACAAAGGTAGATGCTAATGCTGACGTGAATGTTCCCCTTTCTGTCGTTGAAGCAATCAGCAAGCTATTTGGCACAAGCCAAATAGCTGATTTTAAGTTGCAGTTCTGATCATGGCATTGCTTGTAAAATAAGATTTGTTGTACAGTTTATGGTAACGTTTATAGTTGTCAGGCCGGATGAAGCCTGCGGAGGACAGCTGAGAGTCAGTTAGTTGTTATCGAGCATGAGTGCGAGTTGCAGCCATCAGCACCTCAGGACTACATGCTTGTAGTTTATCAATTTTTGTTTCAGTAAAAAAAAAAAAAAAAAAAAAAAGCAATCGGACCAAGGCACATTTGAGTGGATCCTTTTACCAAACGCACGGGCATTACAGTATTATAGACAGGCTAATGGGTTTGAAGCTCGTCTGTTTTTTTTTTTTTTTTTGTAAAACTCCTTGCTGGCGTACTGTGAAGTGAATGCACTTAAAAAAATAAAAAACACTAAAGCCACAAAAAGGGAAGTGTTGTAGAGTAGTGTTTCTATGCTTTAGAGTCTCTTTACTGCCACATATGGGTTGAATATCGGTTGACTGCGGGGAAAAAAACGCGTGCTGCCGCATCAAGTATGAGCTAAGATAGACTTTTGGTGCTGAGTTTTTTTGCCATAGTAAATTTTAGCACAATGCAGAAAAAAATATTTCCTATTTTGCAAAGGCAGAATTTTTCCTTGTATGAGGACGTAAGAAAGAGGGAAAGGCTTCAATGCATGGATTTTTTTCAAAATGTGGGATTTTCTTTGCACATGGAGGTTTCGTTGTAGAGGAGTTTTACTGTATATTGCACATTGGATTAGTTCTGGATTCTCATCCTTGTCTGTGGATTTTGGCCAATTTCCAGTGACATTTAAGGGAACAGAAGGGACCACAGCTGTGAGGAACACCCTTTCAGGCTCAACAGGTTGCAATAGATGCTGAGTGCTTTGAATACCTCTTCTTATTCCAGTGTGTTGTACTAGAGATTAAGAACTCACCATTGCTTGAATTGATGGGTATTTTTCCTTTCCATATTACGATATGATCTAATATAGCCAGGTCTACTGCGATACATTGGGCAATGCTTGTAAACAAAAGTATTCTATGGCATACGTATTAATGAAAAAACAAAGTTTCATGATAGAGAAATTCTATTAATCACATTTTTCATTGACATGGGTTGCATGGTTCAGTTTACCTCCTCGGTCTTTATGACTAGGATGAAGTGTCCTTGAGCGAGAACCCCGTGTTGCTCTTGATGCTGCATCATCAATAAGCCAATGAGTCATCAGTTTAAAGCGATTTGAGTATCAAAGAAGAAAAAAAGCGCTATATAGTATAAGTTCATTTACCATTGACACCTGTGAGCAACCATTTAACCAGTGCTTCTCAATTGTTGCAAAGTTTTGCAAAATATTGCAATATATTGATATATCAATATTATTGCCCAGTCCTAATGGCTTAGTGTATTTAAATAATCGAATAATGAAAGGATTGCAATGATATACTGTGTTGGATAGGATCTACTCATTTAGCTTTCATGTACAGTGCCTCTCTTTCATCAGTCAAATCTAATGAACAGATGTTGTTTGACTGTTCAACTCAACATGATGGACTGAGGCACATCCATCTGTGGAGAATTAGTGAGCGAGGTCATCTGGACAGTGAGCCCCATGCCAGGGTGCCTACACTCTTACGCCTTTCCTCCCAACACCGTTCAGTCTCATTTCTGACATTCAGGTTCTTTCTGCCCCAAGCTCCAGCCTGACCGCCTGGCATCCCACTGTTCTGTCCATCTGAGTCCTTGTCAGCAATTCTGTTCAACTGATCATTTACCTGAAGTGTGCCCTTGTCCATGAATGGTGAATACAGCTTGTAAAAAGGTCAAAATATTATTAGTAAGTTCAGCAAGGCATCAGCGAGGCAAGGATGGTTGATAGGATCCAAAAAGTATCAGATTCAGTTTTATTGCCATTAGAAATGAAAAGGCACACAACTCATATGTTTTTGCAGTCCAATGGTTCCCCATAAAATATAATAAGTAAACAACGAAAAAAGAAAAGAAACAATATGCAATAGCTTATCAATGTTCAACAGATACCAAGTCTGTTTAAGGCAGGGGTACACAATTTGCATGCCTTATCACACACAAGTATTTTGTATTTTCTTTTGTCTACCCTAAATGTAATACGTTATAAAAAATAAGCGAAGGAGAAAACTGTGGAGCAGAATTTTTTGGGACATTGGTAAGTCCAAGTGCTGTTCCAACTTGAACACCGCCAACGTCTTAGGTGACAGTTTGAGTTTGCTCAGCTTCCGCAGTTGACAGGGCATCCCCGTCTATGAACTGTATTTGTGCCGAGTTTGCATAGCCTTTATTGAATACCCTATATAAATGACCCTTTACCACCAGTTTGCAGACATACAAATCTGCTCCTAAGTGCAACTTTAGGTTACAGTGCGTCGTTGTAGAATTCTTAGAATGTGGTGTTGAGAGTCGGTATGGTATCTTTTTCGCATCAAAATACTTTTTGTCGAACACCTAAAATAATGACCAATTCTTCATCGACCGATTTCACACGTTTCACATCGCATAGTTACATTACTCTCATAAGCTATTTCATAGCATAAATGCTATTGGTCGTGTTAAAAATACGCTTGTGAAGAAGACAGGGAAATCAGCCCATTTTTGTGCCTAATATTGGGACTGGCCAAGCATGCAAAGGACGCTTTTATATATATATGCTAGTCTAAATAGTGATTGTTTGGATACTATTTCCTGTAACTGTACCAAAACAATGGAAAAAAAAAAAAACTACACAAAGAATGATTTGACCAAATTTAAATTATACGTCACACTTTTTGGACTAACAGCCGCAATGAATAATTTGTACAGTACATTCAAATGTGCCACACGCTGAAAGCAGGCAAATGGTGTGATCAATTGCAATAATGATCCACAGAATTTGAGATTTTTGGGAAAACAAATTATTGAAAACATATATATCCCTTTCATCTCAGCAGGGAATACTCAGACTGAGTTGTGTCACAAGTATGTGTGAAAGGAATCTACCAAAGGTAAAAAATTTGGGCGCACAAGGTTTGATCAATTTCCTTTTTGAAAATGTCTGATGACGTTGTATTAAATCTTAATTAGCAAAGATTATAAAGCCTCTTTTCCACTGAGAGGCAAATGTTGGTCAGTTTGTCGCAGTACAGGCAAATGTCTTACAAAGTCCAGCAACCGTCTTTGAGCCCAACAGCCCAAACGCAACCCGATGAGATCAAAAGAGCTGCGACATATGCTGACATTCGCCAGCATTTGCCCCTCCGTGGAATAGGGGCTTTAGAAAACCACTCGGTTCAAACACAAACAAACAGAACTCTCCTGTTTCCTCATCAGTGTCATCTGAGTATTCCCAAGATGTCCATTAAAGGCTACGGTGGCCTTCATAAAAATTGGCAAACCTGGTTTGAGATGTCTTCAAAGCCTTAAATTAAACCCAATGTTTACTGTAGAAGCATACTCTCATACTGACAAATGTAGAAATGGTTCACTAAACACGGAATCAAGCTCCTCCAATGGCCTTCCCTATCCCCAAACAGCAATCCGATTGAAAATCTGTGGCTTGTATTTTGAAACGGTGGTCAAGATAGCTGATGTCAAAGTGTTCCACATGGCATCTGATTAGAATGTAATTTTTTTACTTGGTGCTAATCAGTGATGTTACATGAGAGAAATGGTAAAAGTGCTGCCATAGGAAAATAATGAATACAATATATTTTTTGTATGTTTGTGTTTAATGAACATTTATGTACAAGTAACAATATTTTAGTAAAGGTAAAAAATAAAGCATAAATAGACATCATTAACCAGTTTACATGTTCAAAATGGAGTAGGAAGTAAAATGTATCATTATGCTCCTCGACACACTCAATTTTTATATCCATATTTGAAATGTATGAAACCAATCATATTAATTTGAAGTTGCCCTTTCGGCAAACATTTGCAAATGTAGTGCTGATCTAACTGAAATGATTTAGTTTAAACAACAAATATGCTGAAATGAAAGGTGCTAGAAGTGTGGTCCCAGGGGAATAACATACCAATGCAGCATAATATTTACAGTAGTTAAATAGCATTACAGTAATGCATCCCAACTGTATAATGAATGGCATGCAACTGCAAAAACAGACATCAAATATCAAAGTAGAGAAACTGGCAGGGTCTATGACTTGTTAGCCTACCAGACGGTGTGATAAAAAACCTTCCAATTTCCTTTGAGTTTTCACCCCCTCTACATAGGAAGTTCAAAACCTAGGGAGGTGTGCAGGGTACTCCCTTATTCCCAATTCAATATGAAATGCAATTGCTTTGTCTCACATTTTACTCTCAATCTTCCACAGTCGACCACTTTACCTATTTGGTTTCTTCCCTGAGCAAAAAGCTCCCTTGATATAAAGAAAGAGATTATTGAAGAAAAATGATGGAAACTTGGGATTATGAGGCATTTAAATTGCAGACATAAAATCCTGTTCATCATTGATGCTTTTTTTTAACTGTATGAATTTATTTAAAAACTATCTGTTGCCTGAAGCCAGCTGGGATAGGCACCAGCAAGCCTGTGACCCTTGTGAAGATAAGCGGCTCTAGAAAATGGATGGGTGGATGTTTTTTTTTCCGGCAGTGTTTTTCTTTCATCCGATTTTAAACAAGAGTGTTTTGGTCAAATCTTATACAAAGGGTAAATCTAATCAGAATATATCGATGTACAGTCGGCCCCGGTTTACGAACTCCCTCTTTTACGAACATTTCGACTTACTACGAGCGTGGACCGCGGAGTTTTTGCAACCTTTTGTCTTACGAACAATCCGACATGCCGCTCAATGTGTTCGTACAATTATTTTCACTTCGCTGCATCAACAAAATCAAATGTTCACGCTTGTCACGGTAACGCTGAACGCTATTGCACTTACAATGTCACTGTCTCAGTCACGGTGTCAGTCACAGAGATGCCGATATGCTATTGGTCGATTAAGGTCACAGTCCCGGTCTCACTCACAGAGATGCGGATATGCTATTGGCCGGCGTCACGTCAATCACAGAAATGCTGATATGCTATTGGCCGAACGCCTTCATCTAGCTTGATGGCACAGCTGGTCGGGACGGAAGGAGAGAAAATGAGTGAAAAACAGAAGGAAGGAATGCTGTGAAGACTTTGCAAACTTTTTCTGTTAGACATGGCTTCTAAAATAACAAGTGGCGGTAAAGGAAGAAGTAAGAGGATGATGACAATAGAAACCAAGCAGGAGATAATAAAAAAATGCGAAAAAGGCGCATGCATAGTTAACCTTGCTCGTGAGTATGGACTTAACCGCTCGGCAATCTTCTAAAGGCAAGACTTTCCTTGCCGGGGGACGGACCTCGATCGACAACAAAATTGAGAGGCTTCTTCTATTATGGATTAAAGAGAAGGAAATCGCCGGTGATATGTTCTAGTTTGAGAAAAGTTCTTGTTTAAGAAAATAAATCAATAAATTCTGCGGGTTGGTCTCTGCTCCCCTCCGCCTCCACCCACCACCAGCTCAAGTCACGTCGCCCCAAAGGTAAATGTCATTTTTCCTTTGTATATGTTATTTAATTTAACTGTACAGTAGATTATGTTACTCATGTTTTAATATGTGTATAAAGTCGTGATGTTTTCACCTAAGGTTTTTGCACGCGTCGCATGCATTCACGAATTAACATAGGTTTGGATTGCCCGTCATACGAGCAATTCGAGTTACGAGCGTAGCCGCTGAACGGATTCAGTTCGTAACACGGGGGCCCACTGTATATAGAAAGACACTGTCTGCGAATGAAAAAGTCAAAAAGAGGAGAAGAAAGCACTCGAGACATTTCAATTTTACAAAGAGGGATTATTAATAGGCTGCACATACTGTATGTGCAGTACCTTTATGATGAACTCCCTACTGCAACAGTGTGACAAATTGCTTAATTTTTGCGTTTGACATGAAAAATTTACATTCTTCTTGTGTGATGCTTTTCCAAAATATCACTGCAGCCTGTTTTGGTTTCTAGTTGTTACGGTGACTTGTTCACTTTCCATCTAGTCTTTGGCAAGTGCAGCAATTGTTTGTACTGTATTGGGTTCATGTCTTGAGACTGTCTAAAACAGCTTTTCTGGCCAATGATGAGCGACTCTGTTGTTTGGGAAGTGTTTCAAATCATCCTGCTGCATTATCAATGCTCTCAAAATTATTGTGTGCCCTCGCCACTTCGCATTTCATCTTTTGCGCCCTCAGTGCTTTGTGGTTTTTTTTTTTCTTTTCATTAAAACAAAGGTAGATTTCGAAAAGACGCAATGTGTTTCCTGCATGTCAAACAGACAAATAAGTGGAGAAACTAGCACTCCTACAACACACAATATTGGCTGCCAGCACAACATCGACCAATGAGAGCAGAAGTGGATTACAACTCCTGTCGTGCTTAGTCAATGTTGCATGTTTGTACAGCTATGGGCTCCAAGGGTTCTGCCAAGGGATGGAACTGGAAAGGGTTAACAGTACAGTTACTGTATAAGGTTTAATAATCATTAAAAACTTGTACTGCAGTAATTTTTCTCTCAAACATGTAAAGCATAAACACTTTTCACTTTTTTGCTGGCGTTTTCATTTGTACCATGACATTTCTTCTCCTTTTATTTTTTAATTTATTAGGCATACATATCTTCTTTTTTCCAGTTATTATTAGCAATTGGCATACAAACCAGAAACTCGCAAACTGATGCAAAGATGCACTGATGAAAAGATGCAAACTGATATACAAAATGCAATTTTAATTTTGTAACTAAAAGAAACATGAAAGCCTCCATCTGACCAGCACTCTTCAAGTAATATAATTAGTTATTAGTAGACCTATGAGTAGAACTAAGGACATTGTTAATGTAATAACGGAGAGCCTCTATACTACGTTTGAATTGGTCCTCCATAATAGAATTCTTCATTATCTTCTCAACACCATTACACAGTTAAGAATCTGATCAATGCCTCCCATACGCTCTCTCTGCAATGAAGGTAATTAAAATTATATGTTCCGAGGAACACTAAAAAAAAAAAAAATCTAAAGAACTGTATGAATCATACATTTTTGTGTGCTCTTGGCAGAAGTGTTTATTGCAAGGGATGCATAGTACTATACTAAATATCCTGCTTAGTAGAATTGTTCATGATCTGCCTCATTTTCTTCTCAAATTCTCTGCTCACTTGTATGATTTTTACCACTACAAAAAAACCCGATAATAATCCACACATTCTTAAACACTCTTTCACAGTCATGTCATGGACATCTCCAAGCAATCCATGAATCTTGCATCATTTATCAATGCAGCTCCATCCCCACTGTTCTAGCTAAAACCTGCTTTAGGTCCTTGTCTGGTTCCCCTCATCCCTTCTGTCATACATTGCTCCTTCATCATTGAATTTGTTCCACTTGTCTAAAAGCAGCAGATGATTCACTTGTGAATCAGGTCCCAAAAAGTTCAATAACATTCATCGTAGTTTAAGTCTTACATTTCCTTTCAAAATCATTGATATTACAGTTACTTTCTGCATAATTTATGAAAGTTTGATTGATTCCGAACTGTGTCCTTAAAAAAAAAAAAAATCCAATCCCAATGTGCCATTATCTCAATGTGCCAGTTTTTTTTTTCTTTTTCCCCCCAGTACTACTAGTTCCTCCCCAAGTACATTTGGAAATTCACTCCAAGGCCACTGCTCCACTCCGACTGTTTCGAAAACATATACCATTGTTGAAATGTGCCTTTCAGTTATCCAGCGTGATATAGTTACAAATAAATTTTGCAACCCATCATACTGGTTGTTCCAAAATTATTATAAAGAGTAAAAGTTAAAAAGTTAAAAAAAAAAAATCATAATTGTTGCAAAAGTGTGTATAATTTTGAAATCGTCAGTTATTAGTTTCGTCCAAATTTCATTGATCACATTTTAAAACGATAACAGTATATTTACAATACGTCCACTAAATAACTCAAAGTCCACTGTTCCAAATTATTCAGCACAACAGCATTTCAAGACATGTTATATTCTGTAAAGCAGGGGTACTCAGGGACCCCTTTGAGAAAGATATTTTCCAAGGACCCTCACTGCAATTGTTTGAGGGAACAAAACAAAAAATCACTAAACCAAATATAACATTCAATTAGACAAGTATATTTGTTACTTTTCTCACCCCAACTCCTATGGTCACGCCAGGAGCCAATCGTGTGCCTGAGAGGAGTGCTTCCTTAAAGTCGCACACAGAGGGAGGCACAAATGAAGCAACTGCAGAGCATTGTTCATTTTTAGGGCCAAAACAAAGTCAACTGTGTGAACTAAGTGAAAAAAACAGATATATTGAAACTGCAGAAACACTCAAAGTAAAAAGTGGACTTTTTATATATTTAATGGACTGCTATATCGGTGGTTGCGATATGAAGAAGATGATGACGGATGCTACATGTAAATTAATTCTGTTTAAATAAATTTTATTTGGACATTTGTTACTATCTGTTGTTGGATAATGGCACCTGTTTTGTAAAGGCAGTTTGAACCTTGGATTTACTTAGTCCTTTTTAATGTGGAACTTTTGAGGCTACAAATATTTCTGTTGGGATCCATAGTTTTTTAGCATTGCGAGTCCTGTGGGTCTAATAGTTTTCTGAGGTAACATGAACATTGCAGTGATACTTTTGATTTTGAAGTAAAGAGAATGGATCACCCATCATTCAGGTCTTGGTGGGTGACATTTTCCATTGACTGATTGGGTTTTATTTCCCAAGAGCGAGAAACATGGACGTTTCCAGGAGGAGGAAAAAAAAGGGTTTGCATTTGCATTTGGACATTAAAGCAGAATTTGACGATGTTATGATGATGATGATTTTTTTTGTTACTATAATTATTTAAAATTCAAAATTAACTTAAATTCAAGGGTGGGATGGTGGCAGACTGCTTTACACGTCCGACTCACATGCTGAGGTTGTGGGTTTGATTCCAACTCTGTCCCTTCTGTGTTTACATGTTCTCCTTGTACCTTTGAAGGTTTTATCCAGGTACTCAGGTCTCCTCCCATTTCCAAAAACATGTAGAGTAGGTAAATTTTAAACTCTAAAGTTGTCCTTAGATATGTTTTGTCAGTATGAATGGTTGTTTGTCTTTGTGTACCCTGCATTTGGCTGGCAACCAGTTCAGAGTGTACCCCGTCTATGGCCAGAAGGCAGTTTAGAGCCCTTGAATGCTCCTCGCGACCGTCGTGAGGATAAGAGGCTAAGATAATGGATGGATGAATTGGTCAAGTCAAATCATTTATATTGGCCTTAATCACAAAAGAGTTTCAAAGGGCTTCACTAGTCCACAATTATTCAAATTGTCAATATTATTTTGCTTAAAGTAACTTCAAGAGCCTTGATCAAGGTAGTTGTCCACTTTCCATAGTTAAATATATTCCTATAAATTACAATTGGCACATTGGAGATTCAATTTCTTATGAGATATAAGTTTTATGGTAGGCTACCAATAATTCTAAACAGAAAGTAAGACCACACCTTTTACTGTGTGGCTGCCTTGCCCCCTTCATGATGTTTTTCAAAGCATCATATTTCATGCTCATCCTCATGAGGCTCGCGGGCAACAGAGACAATTCAAACAGCTTGAATCCTTAGGCTTTTTATTTGCATTAAAATGCAAAACAGTCTCAATACACCCATTCCTCCTGTAAAATCGATCCATGTGGGAACACAATCTTTACAAAAAAGGTTCCTCTCTTGGTTGAATAACTTACTACTGGAACCGGACCCCCTCAATGCTTTGGCTGCACCTAGAAATTGTGTCCATAAAGGTAATGAACGAAATCTCTGATTAATCTAATATGAGATAAAGGGCAGCCTTGGCGGAGTTCAACCCCGGCTGGATACGGATTCGACTTACTGTCGGCAGTGTGGACCAAACTCTTGACATCGTTGGTACAGGGAATAAACAGCCCGTATCAAGGTGTTCCGTACTCCTAAACCACCGCCCCCCACAGAACTCCCCGAGGGACACGGTCGAACGCCTTATCCAATACCACGAAACACATTGTAGACTGGATGGGGGAGTTCCCATGCACCCTTGAGGATTCTGCAGAGTGTTTAGAGCTGGTCCACTGTTCCATCGCCGGGACAAAAGCCACACTGCTCCTCCTGAATCTGAGGTTCCACTTCCAGACAGACCCTCCTCTCCAGCACCCCTGAGTAGACTTTATCAGGGAGGCTGAAGAGTGTGATTCCTCTATATTTGGAACACACCCTCCGGTACCACTTCATAAAAAGGGTACCACCATTCCAGTCTGCTAAACCAGAGGTGCTGTCCCCGATGTCCATGCGACGTTGCAGAGCCATGTCAGCCAGGACAGCCCTGCAACATCCAGAGCCTTTAGGAACTCTGGTGGTTGGCTGGATGAGATCCAACAAAAGACGTTTTTGACCACCTCGGTGACTTCAGCCCCAGAGATGGGAGAGCCAACCTCAGAGTTTCCAGACCCTGCCTCCTCAAGGGAAGACATGTCGGTGGAATTGAGGAGGAAAGCCAGTGCAACTATGAAAACTAAGACTTGCATTTCTTCAACATAGGAGAGATGCATGCCTGCTTCCTGAATACATTCAAGGTGCTCTTCATTTTACAGCAATTAGGAGATTGCAGGGCTATACAGCGATGTATTCTGTAGCTTGGCATGGTTCCATCTTACTGTATTCTACTTTTCTCTTTTTTTTTGACACAAAAGGTCAAGTGCCGCTCTGAATCAAGGAATGTTTTATTTAGCCGCAGGAGGTCAATTTGATATAAGATAATAACAATAATATTAAAAATACATGTACTGGTGTCGTGCACCAATTTTTAGACCATTTTATTTGGACATTAGAGACCTAATACAGGCCTATTTCCGAAACAAGTGAATGGTTGGAATAGTTCAAAGGATACGAACAACTGCCAGGGAGACAAGCCCCAGAAAGAACAAGAAATTGGGGCTGGAAGTACACATGATAAGTGAGTGGAATAAAAAGCTTACAAGAGTGTAACATCAGGGGCACACACACATCACAGTATTTGTCAGCTGGAGATTCTACCCACTTGGAAGGACAACAGGGGTCGGGATTTGGCCATCAAGGATACAAACTGTCAGCGTCCCCCGTAATCCTGTCTCTTGGTACCCCTTGGTAATCCCTGATTCAGACTTCAAGGCCATTGTGATCTGATTCCATCCTGTTTATCTAGTTCAGCATACCCATTTAACAAAACGAAAAGCTTGAATTGGTTCAGATCGATCTTTATTATGTTTTACAGTATGTTGTTTTAAGGCATATTCCGATTTGATTTTAGGTTGTTTTTTTTTTTTTCTGCTGCTACTTTACATTTTGACATCTGGTGACAACGTAAAAAACAGTGTAAACAGATTGGGGACTTAGAAACTGTTTACTATGTTTTGACTGAAACATACTGAAAGAGCACAAAGTAAGAATGACTAAGGTCAAACAAAAGGTATGAGCAGTATTCCCAATGCATTACTTTTTGCTGCAAAGCAGTAGTGTAATATATTACACACACACATAAATTAGTAATATTGTCCTTGATACAAATGTGAATAATGTGATGAATTACAATGCATTTTTAGCCTGAAAGTGTCCCCCCCCCCCCCCCCCCCCCCCCCCCCCCCCAAATTTGTCACTAATAGTGCAAGATCAAAGGTGAAATGTCCGGGGCAAAATGCTTACTTGCTGTTGTTAGTATCTACTACAGCAGAGATGAATGTGGCAGCAATAGATGACAGGATGAACAATGGACAATACGTACGCAAGATGGACATACGCCCATTACTTTCAGTCAGTTACAGATAAAAATTAGAATATAATTGTTAGGTGCACTTTGTGATATAGGACCAGTTTGACGAATCAATTTGAGCAGTGCTATGATAACGTGAAGTTAGCGAGGATAAAGCATTTGGAGGATTGCAGTCTCTCGCTGAGGGATGCCACTTCCACCTCAAGAGGTTAGGATATTCGTTTGGAGATATGCTGCCGTTTTCCACTGTGGATTCACCAGCATTTGGAAACATTGTCAGCAACAGCTTGTCTGGCACAACAAGCAATAATGACAAGGTAAGGTAACGCTATTTTTCACCGTACAAATGCAATCAATAATATAAATACTTCTGGTCAATGTGTATCAAGATGAAGCATACAAAACTCATGTTAAATAGTACGTTAAATATCTTCACAATGATGTAGGCTAGCTGCTAACGTAGCCCCACCAAAACCATCTATTTTTGAAACATCTATCCCTAACCTAGCCAACTGAACTTGAATTTGAATACAGTACTAACACTGAAATTGTGATTTTTTTTTTTTCCTACAGCACAATCAATGCATCACGATGTTACGAAGCTAAGTAATCAAGGGATTTGAATAAAGGTAATAAAAGTAATAGTAGTTTAATGTATTATGTTTCAAATACAGTAATACTGTAATGTAACTATTTTGACATGACAGTAATAAGTAATAAATAATGCATTACCGTTTTGAAGTAATTTGTCCAACACTGGGTATGAGTTGCATTTTGGCAAAAGAGTGCCAAAAAATAAAGCACATTTTTACATATAAAGTATACTTATATATTATGAAATACAATAAATGCAATACATTCGATGATATCAAATCATACACTGAAGCATTGAGAGATGCATATATTGTGCTGCAGGTCACTGCCGTGTTACGTTAGGATGAGGCAGCAGTTGTTGACCGTAATGCTTCTTTTTTAAACATCTGCATGATGTGAAGGCCAAGCCCTATACTGACAATAACACAACAACATCCTTGGGGCATGAAATTTAAGGTTCATACAGGGCTTCTAAAACAAATGATCTTTTTTCTCCTCTTTGTCACAGACCTGCTTTGAAAGTTATTGAAGTAAACTATTGACACATTATCTTGGCAGAATGTGTGTGCGTGTGTGTGTGTGTGTGTGTGTGTGTGTTGCTCAAGGACTCACTTGATCACTCATGGCGAATGCAGAACTTCAGAAATGTCACATTTGAGATGTATTTTCACATATATTGTAAACACAAACGCGCTTCGAGAGCATTTATACCCATTGAGATGATTAATGCATTTTTTTTCTTTGTGTTCAAGCATTTGAAGAATTTGTTAAACCTCAGAAAACCAACTTCTTCAACTGCTTTAAATAACTTTACACAATACCGGTTGTTTGTATTATCGTTCATCGTTCAGTTTACCTTGAGCATTTGATTAAAAGACCCATATCATTAAATTTGATGCTTTCCACAGTTAAATATATATAGCAACGAAATCTTACCTTTTGGTGCTTTGAAAATTCAATTTCTTTTGAAATATGAGGGGTTTTTTTTCTTGCAAGATGATTTCTAACCACAGAGTGAAACCAACCACCATGACAAAACAACAACAAGAAAGCTAGTGTTGTAGCGTGGCGTCCCATCAGTAATGGGAGTCAGAGGCGGAGTGAACGAAGAAGCCCAAAATTAGGCATTTGACTGACATTGAATTGAATTGAAGATGCCAACAAAGCAGAAGATGGGTCAAGAAAGCACACACATGAACATCAGTTCCTCCTATCGAATTGGTCCCCTCAGGAAATCACTAATCATACTAATCGAACAGTTCCAGATGAATTGTTTATTACAACATTAATCATCTGGTCATTTTTGCCACCTGGACATTTTCTACAGTAAAACATTTTAACTAATAATGAAATGTTGCTGTTTACTTTGCCGTCCTGGTGCAAACTCTCCTGCACATTCCCAGAATGAAACGGAAAGTACAAATGTGAACGTCTGCTTAGACAATGTGGGAATGCATTTACTCTTGCATAGAAGTTCTATTGCCATCATGCCTCTCGTAAGTAAGGTTTTTCTTTTTTTTTTTTCCTGCTGGACCAGGACTGGATCTGAGATTGCAATAAGCAAGGAATTCTTATATATATATCAACAAAAGAAAATAAGACTTTGCAACATGGTCAAAAGCTCCGAAATATTGCATTTCCATAATAAGAGCCCTTTATGTTCATTTTTCTGACATTATTGAAGCATTTGTCATTTAGAACTCTACCAAGTATCAATGAACTTCCATCCATCCGTCTATCCGTCTATCCATCCATTTTGGAAGACAATCCAAAAATTTTAAACCTATGCATGATTGGGTAGGCATGATTCAGACAGTGATAGTGATACTTTGCAGTGGTCCTTTGAGAGGAAATACGTACTGTACATGCATAAATTGTTAGCATGCAGGGCTGAATTCAGCTTGTCCGATTCCCTGAAGTAATAAATATGTGCAATCAGTTAGTTGTAGCTGGCTGACCTTTTGTCAATCAATTCTGTATGCCCCATTTACAGGATCTACGGCAAGGAAGGGCTGATGCACCACTTATTTAAGTCCATTATATGAAATATGTACAAAAAATGTAGTTGTTCATTAATTCAGTGCATGCAGAGGACCAGTAGCCAAACCTTAAACAGATTCAGGGCATCTGTGTCATCCAGCATGAGCAGCTTTTGCAGGTTGGAGTGCAAGTGTGAGTTACGACAGCTCAACTCAAATGGTGTCAGTCTACATCTCAGCTGAAGAGTTTGGGGACAGTGCTTGTGGTGTTAATTATATTCGCGCAGCCACTGTGTCAGTAAGGTTTAAACAAAGATGTGTAAACAAGTGGAACCTAACACATTATGAGTTGCACTTTGCCATTTTCTTAATGGCTTGTGCAAACACAAAAGCAACACAATTTAGTATTTTCATTTTAACAGAGAAAAAAAAAACAACAAAAAGAGGGCAGATTACCAGCATTGGCAATGTGTTACAGGATGACAGTTTTGCAACCTAAAAGCACTTCTCAAAGATTGTATTTGAAAAAAAAAAAAGGTACAAAATACAGCACACACTTTTTTAAAATTTTTTTGGAACAATGTTATTTGACTCGGAATCGTGACAAAAATAAAATAAAATGTTTATGACAGAAATGCTCATAAGGGATATGGTGGTTTGAAAGTTCTGGTACAGCATATATAGTGCTCAAAGAAGTTATTTTAAAAAGAAATACATAAATAAAACGGAAAAATCTACGTTTCAGACGGAGGCAATGGGACTTTATAGTCATTCGTTATTGCACTATTGCTAGAGCAATGTGAACTGTGTTAATTGCTGTATATTTGAACCATAGGCCTTTAGTGACATCATATTTTTTCTTACTTAAATTAATATGCCTCATAATCACATCAAAATGACACAAGGCCATGGGAATCCACACATATACCTTTCATTTTGCCTTTGACAGTTAATTTAGTTAAATTGAGTTAATGTCTTTAAATATGATTACATAACTACTAAACATGACAACAACAAAAAACTATCAAAAGTACAAATAAAATGTTTGCACTCACTAATGTGGATCCGCACAGTGCCTCATTATATGAAAATAAAATCCGTCCCTCTTTCTTTCCTCAGGCAGTCTTCAATGGCTTTGTTGAATGATTTATCAGTATGTTTAAGATCCATCAAGTCTTTTTCTATGGACATGGACGGTTCTGCTGAAAGTTGTGTCTCACTGGTCGTGTTTCTGGGATACGTTTTATGACCCTTTAATGCCGAGAAGGAACGTTCGACAATAGCAGTGGACACATGAATGGCCAATCAGCCAATACGTAACGTTGCCCTAACTCTCACTCGGACTTTTAATCTGAAGGAGATCAAAAAGATGAATGGGATTTTTTTCTTTCTTCAAAACAGCCATAGAATGCACTTGCAATCAGTTGTATTTAAAGTTGATAAAATTGAACAGTGTTCCATGGCTGGCTGCAATAAGCTGGAGAAGGCTCCTTGCCGAAGGTTTTCCCTGCATGCATAAAAAAGTCACGGGTTGACGAGGAAAAGAAACAGCAACATTTTTTGGTTTTGAAATCAATGCTGTATCTGAAAAAGAATGTTGTCCAGAATATTAAGGTGACACTTTTAGTATCGTGTGCAGAGATCTTTTTGCGCTACGGCCCCGCCTCTGAGCACAACAGCAACAGCTGAGACGAATGCAATTATATTTGTGCCACAATCGCAAACAAAGATTTTGAGCGAGCAAAAATAGATTTTAAGCACAGAAAAAATATTGAGCGCACAATGATAAGGGTTACAGCGAGTGATTTTGAGCTCAGAAAATCTTTTTGCTCGCTCAAAATCTGATTGCTTGTTTTTGATAGCCGTCGCTCCCTCGCTCCACATCTAGTTCTCCACTTGCTCGAGTTGTGTTCCCTCTGCGCGCTCAGTTCGTCATGATGTACGAATGTTCCACAAAACTAGCCAATCAGAGCGGGTAAATGTACATTAATTGAATGCTTGGTCTCCAATTAGATTGATTGTTGTGTTTGGGCACTTTATCAGACCTGGACCTCTTCTGGTCAAGACTGAAAACCCATTTATTCAGGACAGCTTTCAATATTCAGTAGTGTGGAGACTCTCTTATTTAAATCTTTTATTCTGTGTTTTTAATTGCATATTCTGTGTCCTTTGTGTACTTTAATGATATAGGTCCACCTCCCGCCCTAGTAGGTGTGACACAATCTCCTTGCAAGGCAAAATTGCCATCCACCGTTTTTAGATTACCTAGATTTTTTATTATCATTACTCCTGCACAAGTACAAGGAACAAAATTTTGACTTAATGAGCTTGATTCATCCAAGAAACATTCAATGCAATCAGCTGATGTTGGGAGACCCAACAGACTGACCACGCAAGGGCACCACTAGGTCTTAGAAGAGACATGGGGGTCATAAAGATAGGGAAGGAGAGATTAAAACGAGTCTTCGGTTATCTCCCAACAAGGGCATAGCATAAGACTAAAAAAGAAATTCTCGCACATGTGCCAACAAAAAGACGATACCACATAGCTTAAACAGCATGTAGACTCTTAAATTAGAGTTATTTTGTTAAGAGAATATTTTGTAGGTCACTGCTGTTTTCCATCCATCCATCCATCCATGGTTTCTTTCTGAAGGAAGAGTGAAAGACCCTGACATTAAAATAAGTCTATGATTAAATTTCAAATCATGACTCACATAATTTGAAAAGCAGTGGAATCAAAGCTTACATCTTCTGCATTTACAGAAAGTGGATCGGAGGAGGGTTATAAACAACAGACCTCATTCTATCTCACTGATTAAGGACAGGTCAGTGGAACAAGAATCTCATTTATATGGAGTGACATCCGTTCTAGCCAGTTACAGAAAAAAAGCCATTGCAAGTATAGATTTGCACTACTTTAAAGTCAATTGCGAGAACAGCCCCTGACAGCATTACAAATTTGAGATCACGATTCATGTCTGCCTGTAAAAGAATGTGATCTTGAAATGCTTTCTAAATACAGCTCAGCTTCACAATTTAGACTTACGGTACGTGCACGCTTAATAGA
This sequence comes from Hippichthys cyanospilos, assembly GCF_059441005.1. Classification (NCBI taxonomy): domain Eukaryota; kingdom Metazoa; phylum Chordata; class Actinopteri; order Syngnathiformes; family Syngnathidae; genus Hippichthys; species Hippichthys cyanospilos. Next base: position 7,141,116 of record NC_142374.1, read on the forward strand.
TGCATGTATTCAAGCTGAGGTCGAGGGTGATACAGGAGTAGATTTTCACTCCCGTCCCATCGCTCTCCCATAAAGAAAATCCCTGTCCCGTCCTGTCCTGTAGTAAAAATAAAAAAATAAACAAAAACAAGACTGTCCTATCCTATCCCTCCTACACCCATCCAGAATGACTCCCACTCCTGTGCTGCTTGCAGTTTTCTTTTCATAAGTGTACAGTTAGCATTGGGTGATGAAACGTTATAACCATTGTGGCTAAAAGAAAATAAATAAAAGTAAAAAACCTCCTTGCCAAACTTGAGTGTAGTCACAACATCTATGTTTGATGCTTTATTGAGATGCCAAAGGTATTATTGCCCAGATAAGTCAAAATTAATAACAATTCCGATAAGATGTACTTTGGGAGAGTTGTTTGCACAGCTTGCTATTTTGCTGCTCATTATAGTGGAAGTTATTCTTAATAACAAAGTTGAAATTACCCCAAATCAGATCAGCTGAATGTAAATCCCAACTAAAAACACATTTATATTCAAAAGCATTTAGTTAATTGAGCCTGTTAGCAGCTTTCTTTTTTCCTTTTTCCTGCCCCCCTCTTCCGACTCGGAGAGGGGGCTAGCTAGATGGTGAGGGTTGACTTGACCGCCTCCATTGGGTCCTGCGCTGATCGACCATCGCAGGTTAGGAGATCGGCCGTCTGCAGTCCACTTGGTTGGAATGTGGGATGGTTCCTGCCCAATGGCTTTGCCTGCTGTCAAGACATCACTGCACTATATACTGTAGCACAATATGTTTTCTGTAATCTATATTTTGTTTATGTGTATGTCTGTATTTGGTACATGCAGCATCCACTTCAACCTGTGGGCCTGGAAGGGGGCTCCTCCCACCTGTGGTCCCTTCTGGAGGTTTCTGATTTTCCCCTAATTGGGTTTTTGAGTTTTTCCTTCCCCTTCTGGGAGCTTTGACAGGGGATGCTGTTGTGTACCTTATACTGAAAGGCATCTGTGAAGCCCTTTGAGACTTAGGGCTATACAAATTTGATTTGATTTGATTTGTTGGCTTTGGCTAGAGGCGTAGCGTAGCGTAGCTATTGGCTAACCTGACCCGACCTGGCCATATTTCTGACTGGGCTGCCAGGAGCGTGAGCTAACCCTGGCAAATAGTTCTGCTGGGAATGCCTTTTGATTGCAAATGATGATCAATTTGGTGTTTGGAGCAGCACTAGATTTGCAAACGTCAATTGTTTAACCAAGTTCACCACGTGCTACAGTGCTATTAAAAACTTCTTGGGACACCCGCGTGGATATACAGTATTGTACATCTCGGTTCGAGGGTAAAGAGAGCTCCTCGATGCGCTACGATGCATTGGGAACACTCGAGTGGATACGCTGTACTTCTCGGTGCTAAGAGAAAGAGAGCATGAAGAGGTCAAGACAAATCGAGAGGTATTGAAAAGACCAAGCAATTGTGACCGCTATTTGTTTTGGTGAGTGCAAGACTTTTCTTTATTTATTTCCTTTTACTGTGTTTCTATTATTTTATTACGTTCATATTCAATTAATAGTAAAGAGATCAAATGATGTTCTTATATTAAACTGCGATTTGTAATTTTGACCATAAAGTTTTGTGGATATTTATTTTAAATTATTATTTTAAATTATTATGAAGTTTTTAAGTTATACAGCATCACGAATAATGACAAGTTTTAATGGCTGATACAGGTTTATTTAAGTTTAAAAGCTCCGGAAAATAGCCTGTGTAGCCCACGTGTGTGCATGGTATTTATTCCAGTCTGACGTCACAGAAGGCATACATGTGAAAGTCACGGACCGCCACTGAGGTACAGTATTATTTCAGTGGACATGTAAATGTGTCTCTAAAGGCCTCTGATCAGGGTCTAATGGTATTCATAGTTGCCATGGGTCCTTTCACCGCAATATTATTGAGATCATTTTTTATTCATGAGTTACCCCAAATTGTCCTTGGGAAATCTGCAGATTATGTGAGGCAATTGACCCATGGGTTGTGAATAAACATGAACAACAATCAAAAACAATCAAGTCTTCCATATAAAGGCAGAATTGTCTTCAGTCCTATGTCACCACCAGGGTAAGAACTGAGACAAAGGTCTCCTGAAAAATAATGACATCATCAGATCAATATGAAAATAAATGGTGTTATCCTCTCTCGTTCCAGTTTTCAGTCCCATTGAGTACATTTAAAATGTAGCAACTTACTTGCAGTGTAGACTATCAATTCATGCCACATTCTTGCTCATTGGTGATTTTAAATGAACTATAATAATCCAATAATAGGTCAATCCAATTCAGTGTTCCAGAGATGAACATTTTGTGTTTACATTAAAAGGGGAAAGAATATTGAATGAGAAAATAATTCAAATTGCAATGAATAAACTGCATCAAATATCTATTCAATCAAGTATTAAATTATAATCTTGTAATGTTAACATTTCCTCTGTGATCCACTACTTTCAGTCAAAAAGAACACCATCAAGCCAAGCACAGTGACATAAATGATAAGGGATCAGGTGCTTCAATTTAGGTCGGCTTCTATAGCTCCCCTGAATATTCCATCATTGGGCATTGTTAACCACAGATGTGACATCTAAAAACACAGAAAATATACAAGCTATCGTTACGTAACATCTCTTCAACAAACACTGAATATGTTCATCATCCTTAGAAGAAAAAAATGTTCTGCAAATAAGATTGGATCCAAATATCATATTGTTTGGCAAAGACCAACAATCTGATCAATCTGTTGAATTATGTATTTCTTTTACTTTTCATTAAATCACTGGAGATCTTCATCTTTGACACATTTACATATCCTTAATGTCTTCTTAATGTTGAATTTACAAGAAGAATCATCTATCATGTCATAAACAAAGCACATGGTCCTTTTTTATATTTTTTTTCCATTTCACTTCTCATCGTTGCAGACAAAAACCAGACTTGAGCCGGGTGGCCACTTAAGCACTTAGGTAGCAGTGTTGGGGTATTGACGTCTTGCTTGAGAACACCACAGCCATGCGTTCGTTGGTGGTGGATGTTTCACTGCCACATCCCCTTTCAAGATCATTTTATTATTAACTTGTTTTTCTTTTAATGATCATATGATATGACATGTTATGTTATTCTTAGCTTATACTTAGCTTAAAATTTTGAATCACAGCAAAACTGGATGCCAATCAATGAGCAATCATGGAACCTCATAGACTATTTATTACACTCTGTGTCATTTTCCTGATCCTGTGCAAATGAAACCTTGGCCATGTGCAACCTTTTACTTCAATTCCAAACTTAGGCTATGACTTTTATGTGAGAACACCTCTGCAGAAACTTACAATGTATCCAAAAGTTATTGATTAAGCTTCTTTTTTTCACATTGCTTTTATATATCCTCATTACAAAATGGAATAAAAGTACTCTCCATATTTTGTTCTCTTTGTGTCATTATATCCGTTTAGTTATGCTCCTTTCAGTGTTCTAATTTTACCCAATCAGAATTCAGATAAGTTGTTTCGCAGGCTGCATGAAATCTGCCCGAGGCCTTCATCATCAACAGTTGCTGGCTTCTGTGCACTGTGAGTGAACAGGCACATAGAGTTAATACATTGTTGCAATCGCCAATCAGATCAAGAGTTGGCAACAGTAAAGCCAGCGTTGAACGCTACCTGTATGCACTCTGTGATTGGATACTCAGCACGGGAGGCAGCGCTATGCAGGTCAACCAAGCTTTGCCGTTTGTCTGTGACAATCCCTGTGTCTTGAGATTCTATGGAGCAGTCATTCCCGGCCTTTTTTTAACACAAATTAAAACAGAAAAAAACTTTCTTGTCGGAACTGAAACACACAGTCAAACTGTACAAGCAAGTCATTGAAATCTTCTTGAGGAAAGAAAGAAGAATCGATTTTGTGTTGAATGAAGTGTTTTCAGAGAGAGCCGTTTTGGTGAGTGCAAACATTTTGTTTATGTATTTTTTCATTTTTACTATGGTTTGTAATTTTATTTCGTTCATATTCAATATTGGTATATACATATAATGATGCTTGTAATCATGTTTTGTGGTAAATTCATATTCAACATTTTGGTGTTATTCAGCAGCTAAACTATCCTGTGAATCTGATGTTGTCAAATACCACGGAAGAGTGTTTTGTGACATAGACACTGCAAAAAACATTGTAGACAAACTAACTTGTCTCGGTTGCAAGGGATTGGATTCACTTGAATTAGAGGATTTTGTGGATTGCATTTATCATTTCAGGCCAGCTGCAAGGAGACTCTGAATAGTCTTCCTTACTTATTTCTTCCCATTTATTAGGTAATTTGTATCCCTTCATAATCATAAGTGCATGGCTGTGAAAGGAGTCTGCCAAATATACGACTCTACTTCAAGACCTTTTAGTTATACCAAGAATAAGGACAAAATAAGTGCCTGATGAAATTGACCTCTGTGTTAATAGGATTCTTTCAGACAGACAGCACTCCTCTGTGCTCCCTAATTGACACAGCACTCCTGCATATGCCACACCACTTACCTGTCCATCTTGTATGTTCACTTCTCCAATAGCTCGTCATCCTCGCAAATGATGCAACGGTAATTTCCATTTTGCATTTTTTTTCCCCATTGGTTGCATCTGGCTATCTATTGATTGGTCTGTGTGTGTGTGTGTGTGTGGGGGGGGGGGGGGCGCATGTGTGCGTGTGTGTCAATGTCAATCAAAGTGCATATGGATATTTGCAGTAGGTTACTTGCAATTAAAGTTGGGACATTGTGTTATATGCAAACAAAGCAGAATATGTTGACTTGTATTGAAATAATGGTCGATTTATATTCAATTGATAAAAATAGACACATATTATTTAAAATAAATATTGGGATGATTGAGGAATGCTAAAAAAAAAATCTTGTTCGAAACATTACAAAGGTGAACAGTTTTACAAGAAAGCTGAGAATAATGACTGGTTCTAAAAGGAAGATAACTGAAATTTCAGTTTATCATATGCAAAAACAAGACAAGGTCTAAAAAGTTTGTGAACAAATTCTCAATTGTTACTTATTCATTGCATGGAACTAAGGAATTTTATCATTTTCCACCCTTTGTTATCACATTTTTATAGAAGATATCTTCACATGTAAGTGACAAGGTCAAACTTAAACTCTGCCTCTGACCTTCGATCCCTCAAGGCAGCACTGCATTAAAAATGGCATCATAAAGGCAAGGGTATTGGCTCTTACAAATGTATTGAGATGCAGCAAAGGCATATTGTGATATGTATCGCGATATACTGGGCAATGTTTGAGTCACAGAAGGTGACTCGACCTTTTAGAACATGTTCCATGCTGGCATCAAATCTGTAATGAGTGAACCACTCCCAGCTCCCTCTCAGAATAAAGCAAAAAAAAAAAAGAAAAAAGAAAATCAGTTTGAACAATAAATATCTTATTTTTTATTTCATTCAATTAAACAAAAATTTGCAAATCATATTGCAGTCTGTATTTCTTTATTTTTGACAAAAGTCCTAGCTTTATTCGAATCGGGCTTTGTAATACTATTATCACATTCCAATGTTTTATCACCACTATAAATGTCTTGCATGTCTAACAGCTTCACACATAGGCCAGTGTTTACATGATGTTCAGTCGCTGTGCATGAGACGCATGAACGTACATACACAAGAAGGTATTGTGAAGCCAGTGGGATAATTCATATTTTATGGACAGAACAAGTGAACTGTGTAAAGTTCAAAAGGAACATCAAAGAAAATGAACAGAGGCAGTGACATTTTAATCGAAATGACCAACCATGTAAAAATAGCGTTGTTGACAGAGGAATTTCATTTTACCTGAACACATTTTTTCCAGCACTCATTGAGCCACAAAAGACATAAATGTTTTTCCATGAAGGTCAGACAAGAGCAATAAATCTTATAACTAAGGTTTTACGTACTGCCTACAATATTTGAGTATTTTTAAGATTAAAATATGAAAACATAACTTGGACATATCTCTTATTGTAAATGGACAGTGCCATAAGATTGATTTCATTTACAACCCAAAATAAAACATGAGCAAATGCAATGAGAAATAATGTTGAAAACAATTCACAAACACTGAAAAATATTCAGTTAGTCATTTTATTTAGATGCAGAGGAACTTTATTTCTTGCTGTATCTGTTTTGTACAAGATAAAGTACAAAAGTATAGCCATTTAATTCATACATTATGCATATGAGATTTGAAGAGCTCACCATAGATTTTGAGAACATTTTCTCTTCGCTGTTTTTTGACTTCCTTTAATGTTTCACCATCCTCACATTGTTCTGTGGAAAATCTAATGTCACATTGGTGCTGTCAGTAGAGAGAGTAAATTGATGGTAGACAGTTCTTCAGATAGTGTCACTGCATAACTGTGAGTGATAAGATCACTTTCCACCATAGGACATGCTTGCCATAAAGAACTAATTCATTTTTGTGAGGCAGTTCCGCCAGTCTGTGTAGCTATCAATGAGAGTTTCCAATGTACGTTTATCATGACAACTCACCTCACCTTCAGAGTTCCCAGCAATGCAATCTTTCAAAATGACATGAAGGTCGCATTTTTTGAATGTAAATTATTTACAGTACTGCTAGAAAACCATTCCATACAGGAACTGTAGTAATTATATTCACTCAATCCTGTTGTGAAATAATGCAATGTGGCATTCTGTGTGTGGATCTTTTTCCCACCTTCATTAATACCCTCCTGCTTAGGCAAAAATGAAAACAGACCTCATTTAGTCCTGTTTTGAGTTGTTATCCGGTCACTATCCACACCAGCCACTGCACTGTTCAGTGAACCATGAACCGAGTGCTCTATTTGAGTGACCTTGTAAAAAAAAAAGCCGTCAGTTTCCACTGAGGACGCCAGTGTCACTGAAGGATAGCTAGGCACCCATATCGAGACCCCAGGTCGGTCCACTTACTCCTGTTTATGAATGAAGAACTGTGAGACCTGAGCAATACGATAATTATCTGGCAACGTTCGATGCTGTATTCCGCAACTGGTCTTATATATTGCTCATCTTACCATTGCACTCACTTGAAGAGAATCAGTGCGGCACAACATGAGAGAGTTTTTGCACCTTTCGGGCGTTCTCTGAGCTGGACGGCCTGGAGATGTCAGAAATTAACTGCTAGTTGACCCAGTGGAGCAGATCAGTCATGCGCTATGCCCTAGAGTTGAGGTCACAATCCAAGACAGAAAACTATTGGAAACAGAAGCAGTAGGGCCCTAGACTAGGGTCAAAGAGTCAGTTCAGCTGTCTACCGCTGTGGGAAAAACACTGAGAGCCACGAAAGCAGGGTCACATCTAAAGTTAGGATTGTACTGCATATACAATAATTTATTGTTTTTACCTGTATGTGTCAATCACATGCGGAACATATTTTTTTCAGTTAGGTCTGACGTGTTTTAAACTAGTGTTTGGGTATGGAATCAAAAAATCATCTCGGTTTTACTGTATTATTACAACTTTTTGAGCTATAAGTTGCACATTTACTTAAAAAAAATAAACACTGAGATGGACAAGCTTTGAAAAAAAAAAAAAAAAAAACATATACAAAACCAATAAGGCTACATTCAGACGGCAGGCCTTTCAGATTCCTTTTCAAATTTGATTTTTAAGAATGGCTAAAAACAGTTTGGATCGTCAATGTCCAAATTCGATCAAAAAATTCACTCCGACGTCAATGCATTACTCCTTATGTGTTCGTAGAATCCGTTCAGCTTTCATTCATTTCATTATGTTCAATAAGCATCGCGCTTGAACTGCTTTTATCTATTAATTAAGGCACAAGTGCACAAGTTCCCCAATTGGCATGACTAGTATGGCACAAAGGTTGTACTAATACATTTACCTTAGTAAAAATTCATCCAGGCACCCGGGTTTACGTGCAGGTTTTATGATTTTGGTTTGTCAAAGAAGTGAAAACATGTTTCCATGTCTCACCTATGCATACAATGTGCTCAACATACGAGCTGGTTCTTTTTGGAGAAGCTGCTATGTTTGTGTTAGGTTTTCTACTATGAGAGTGGTCATTAAACGCTCATCAAGTAAACTGTTGAATGGGAGTGAGAACTTCCTTATTTTTTGCTTTCCATTATAAGAAAATTAATACACAATATCACTGCTGCATCGCATAAAGTGATGTCACAGACAGGTTTGAAGCAAAGACGTTTTCTGAGATGCACGCTATCAAGTGTGGTCTCAATGCATCCCACAAAAATCAGATTCCATGTGCTTCGTGAATGTCCAAAATACATAAGAGCCATCCAGGTTCAATCTGCATGGGCTAAAAATCTTTTGGCTGGCATTTTGAACTAGACCTTATTACGGCAATCACATGGTTGCATAGTTACGAAGAAGAAGAAAAAAAGCACTCACCCTCTTAATTCCTGCTACAAGAGCCTTGCGGCTATTTTGTGGTACTTTTTGCTGTTTTGGGAAAAAAACCTAACACAAACATAGAACAGCTTCCCCAAAAAGAACCAGCTCGTATGTTGAACACATTGTATGCATAGGTGAGACATACCTTGAGACAAACCTTGAAGCCTGCAATGAGAACAAACTGGCTATTTCTCCTTTTGTGTCCTATGAAAGGCAGAACTATTGCAAGAGAGGCGCTCTGGGCCGATCTGGAAATTTTGCGATGCAGGTTGACGCACCATGATTGGGAGTGTGTTGTGAGTGTGTGTATTTTGTGTGGGAGTGATGGGGTGAACAAGTAACATGTCTTGCTCATCCATCTCTCTCTCAATGAAAGAAATCATGGTATTGAAAAAAGGGAACATGGAACTTGTTTAACCGGTTTCATTTTACTCTCCGCTTATTGTCTGGTGTGAGCAATTTTAAGGAAAGCACCAACGAGATTTCAGACATCACTCCATTTCTCCCTCAGCCACCTCAAGGGTCAACCAGGTAAATTGGCTTTCACTTGTATTGCTTTTTTTCTACTTTATAGGTGCCCAACACCTTTTACTTTCTCAAAAAAGACCCTATATGGTATGTTGTTGTAAAAAAATACATGCAGGAGATTATACAAGAGAAGAATAGTTTCTTAGTTTAGAACGCTCATTTGTTGAAAGAATACATTCTCTTTTGTTTAAGTGCAAAAAGGCACACAGCTTTGCTCTGTCTGTGCCACTCTCCATTCTTCTCAAACCTGCACATTTTGCACACCCAGGCTATGTGTACATGTACCTTTCGTGAAGCGAAGGCACCCTGACAAATCTGGGCCTGCACACATGCTGCACATATTTGCCTGTGACCAACATTTTATCTCTTCAGCAAGGGCTGAGGTAAGTCCGGTGCACCATGAACGTGAAATATTATTCTGCATGTTTTGATTCAATCAAATATATGCCGACTGCTGAGTCATGCTCATGGTGTGAGACATACTGAGCCCATGCCAACGGTCCACAGGCCGCAATCTGTTTTACTGTCTGATGACATATGTCATGTTATTTTGTGGAAAATTTGACACAAGAGGACTTTTGACCATTAGGAAATTTTCCACTTAAAATATACTTCTGATGGCCTGGAGTTCATTTGGTTGCTTTGTTTGACCACTTCACGCCTTTTTACTTTCCAAGTATTCTTATACCGAAGTGTAAGTCTTCCAATATTCATTTTGTGATGTAGCATCTAGGAAACCAGTTCACTGGTCAATTGTTAACATGATTTTTCTAAGCTTTTTTTGCATGTCATGAAATTTCTGTATAGGACATAGGAAATCTAATAAAGTCCCTCAAATGTTTTTATCATTGTTATTTGGGTCTGTACAAGCTGTTCCACCACCACATAATGACCACAATTTGCATGTCTGATGCTCCCCCAACAAGAAAAAAGTGAGTGTGCAACTTCTCTTCTGTCAATTTACATAACACAGTTAGCCGTTCACAGATGATTTAGGGTGTTAGCTAAAATCCCTGGTGCCAAATGGCACCCGGTGGTCTTTATAAATAGTAGACCCAAATGCCGGACCTTCTCGTGTTAATCCAAGGAACTTTGGTCTTGTCTGTCCAATCTCGTTACTCTGATATTCCTCACGCTCAGAATATTTATGTTGGCGTGCTTTTTCCACAGCCCACCATCTTGGCTCAAACGTGCGAGGGATCTTTCATCCCTGCTTGCAGTTTTAATTAACCTTGTAACTTGTCATGCTATTTTTGTCATTGCTTGACAGAGCTCATTGATTAATGCAATCCACTTTTCTAGAATGCACTTTCCTCACTTCCACATAACCCCTCTCCCGTCGTCTGGTGTACACACACATGCACACACAACAAACACAGAATTGAAGCCTGCTGGTCAGTGCAGTGTTTGCTCCTGCTAAACTCGGCCCTCTGAGTTGTCTCCCTAGGCTTGTATCATTCCTCTGACAGGACAATCTGGTCCAGCAAAGAGATGTGTCTCTAGCTGTGTATTATCTTGGCTTCAGAAGCTTTGGACTTTTTTTTTTTTTTTTTTAATGCAACTGTAAAAGATGTTATTTCAGAATATGATACATTCATTGGTATAGGGAAGTCAAATTGTTCAATAAATGTTCTTTTTATTCATTCTAAAGTAGACCAAAAGACAGAAAAGCATCTTGTGACATTTCTAGTATATTTAATTTTGTGTCTACCATTCTGATCATGAGGAACAACATTTATTGTCACTGATACTTAATTGTGTGGGAATTTCTAATTATAAATGCGTGTAGTTGCTTGCACTAGGGGATTTAGATGCAGTTTAGCTTCCTGGCAGCATATTTGTTCCTTGTGAGTTTTTCCTTTGTGCTTGATTACTGGAGACAACCATGGCTATAGGTCTGGACTTTACTTTATGGAATGGGCACAGCAATTCAATTCAATGCACAAGAGGGATCTGCCATTTTGGTATAAATAGGAAAGGTCTTAAGGATCAAGGGAAGATAAAGTATTAACGCACAGGGAGAGGGAAAATAAAAGCCAGCGCCATTAAAAGGGACAAAATGCAGGCCATCCACTGTGAGGCAGACTGCAGAGAGCACATTACAGTTATATATGAGGCCATGGTTCTCCCTTTGTCTCCGGAGCTGTACCTGCGGACATCTGATACGCTGAAACCCAATGAAGCTGCAGGGTGGAACTCATCTGGCATATTTCAACCCATTCTTATTGTGTTACTGCACAAAAATTTGCATTTGTCCTTCCTTGTTTGTTTTTATCGGCTGAAATCATTTCCCCCTTAAAGCTTCCTCTGTGTCTTGCTCCCTGTGGCTGTTTGTGCCAGTGCAAAAGACTGGTGAAATGATTGAAAAGCTGTTCTGTACATCAGGGTGGTTTGTGGGGCCTGTCCACACTCTAATCCATTGTGCTGCCCTGCCACACAAGTAGAATATCAAAGAGGCAATCCCCAAGGAGAGGAAGAGAGAAAGATGTGGTTGAAAAAAAAAATCAGAAAGACATACGACACAATAAGAGACTTGGGAAGCAGGAGAGAACGAATGGGAGCCTAACTATCAAGTCCATAAGCAAAGAGCACAAAATGAGGAAATGAGAGGTTGTGAAATAAGTGAAGTAAAAAGACGAAAATGGTGTGGGATGGTTTAATTGAGTCGGTCTGGCTGGTAGCCTTGAAAATCTTAAAGGTGAATACTGCACTCTCGCTCCATGATTATTCTCCATTTGATTTTAATTAGCTCTGATATCAGTATCGACTACGGCAATATTTCTTAAAAGGAAAAAAAAATGGTCAAGCAAGTGGTATCTCCTATAATAAGGTGGTAGAGTTTTTCCAAATATCTCTGGTGCATTTAACGAGCAGTCAGGTTTCCCGTTTTTAGATGTTGACTTCCTTTATTGTCATTCCACATACACAGCAGTGAAAGCTGGGCTTTACAATGTGTGCAAAAGTCATGCGCAGTGGATACAGAAACACTATCATCTTCTTCAGTATAATTAGCTCAAGTCAGCATTCGCCGTTGTTACTTATTATTATTATTATTATGGTAAAATACCATAAAATTCTGCCTTCACTAAATGTTATGTTCCAAACACACATGTATCAAACTCCTGTCCTCAAAGACTGACTTTATGCATTTCCTCCAGGTTTTTCTCCCCAAAATACCAGATTCAAATGATTAGCTCACCCGCAAGCTCTACAGGAACTTGAAAATGATCCTAATCATTGGAATCAGGTGTGTTTAAGGGATAAGCATCAAAAACATGCAGAATGTCGGCCATCAAGGACTGGAGTTTGACACCACTTGTCTATCTAACCATGTGTATGCATACGTTTATTTGTATGCTGCAGCAGGATATGCTATACCAAATATTAGCTAGATATATTCATTTGTGCATTGACTCATGGTTTGAGTTCTAGTTTTACTTGTTTGCTCTATGTTGCCATTAAACGTACGTAGCCGATTCTGACCTGGAGTCCGAATCCATACCAGTTCTAATGCTAGTAATGTGCCAAACACCCGAGGTTGATATTTTTTTTCCCCCGCAAATTTCAGAACTTTATACCCATTTTGAAAAAACCTAAAAAACATACAAAGCAGTGTAATATTCAGTTTTATTCAGAATGTCATGCTTCAAGACAGTGGATATAGAAAATAGCATGAAATATGAATTGCCACTTCAACTCGTTGATGTATGTTTGAACCTGGCATGGATATCGGCAGGTGGGGAAGAATCACGCTCTAATCTCACAACAGTCGTCACTTGGGGGAAGAACATCTCAAAATATGATCAGCAAAACATCTCAGAAGACCTATTTCAAACAAATTGGACGGGTCTGAAGATGAGTACCTGTGGAAGAGTAACGGACATGTTTCAGCAAATGATGAGCTGGAAGGAGAGGACGTCTTTGCTATTTGGCTTGTCAGATGGTGATGATGAATTTTAGGGCTTTTCAACATATTATGTCAAAAAATAAAACACTGAAAATTCTCATCATTTTATTGTTGGAATATTTGTTTCAGCATTTGTAGCATGGCAGCCGGTTTGAGGACAACTGGAACTGTACAACACCGCCAACTTTCTATATAAAAGCAGAGCCAAGCGAGAGCACTCGCCTGGCTATTAGAATGATGGAGGAGGAACTTAGGATACCTGGTATGTACGGTATTTATTTACCTTTTTTTTTAACAGCTCTTGCACTGTAGGTACCTTGCCAAGATAGCGACAGTGCAGCATCGATAGCACAGTATTTAGCACAATATCGGCCACTTGGTTGCAACATCAAAATTTTTTGTTTTTTTTCCCTGCCGGACGAGCTTTGTCGAAAGGACAAGGAACATGCAAAGCCCCCAAAAAATAAAACAAATATAGGTGCTGTAGGAGAAAAGAATGGCTCAGCCACATCCCAGAAAAGAAGTGAACATTCTCAGCGGTACTCTCCTTTCTCGATCCACAGTAAGCAACACAACTAAGTGACACTTCCCCCTCGCGTGAAATATGCAAACAAGTTAAATGACCGCAGTAACACCAGGACACAAAAAGGAGCATGAGCTTTTGCGCATTAGGTCTAAATGCAGCATAAAATGCAAAAAGAAATAAATAAATAAAACCTCCTTTCTAATAAGAGAAACAGTTATTGGCAATATGAACCTATGTTTTCATTGGTAGCAATTTATTTGAATATATTGTGATTTTTTTTTTTATTATGGTCAATCTAGGATTATGTATTTATTGGACCAATTTAGTTTGAGGATTTATAATTGAATAAATACAAAAGTAAAATGTTCCTTTTGATCAAAATAATTAAAGACAGTGGCATCCCATTGTAGTCAAGGCATTTAACATTATCTGCCACACTGTATGAAGAAAATCCTCTATCCATCTAATTTTCTGATATGTGACCATCGTCAACATAACAGAAGAGTTAACAACCGCAGTACATCTTACCAAGAGTCATTGGATGTGATAGTCTATCGGCCGTTAAGGAGGCTTTCTGTCTGTTGTGTTTGTTTAGAAAAATGTTGTGATAATTATTATTTTGATTCCACTAAAACAGGCACTGCACATCCTCTTGTTTCTCAGAACCTCCCTCCTCCTTTTTTGCTCTGATTAGGGGGTAAAATGATTTTTACAAGGGGGTTTACCATTCAAAAAAGGTTGATATCCACAATTTTAAAGTACATTTCAATTGTTGACTAAATACCACGAGATGCTAAGGAGAAAAAGAAATATCTACGAAAAATGTTGCTGCCTTCCTCTCTCTTTTGTGTACTACAAACATTTTATACAGCGTGATAAAACTGTGTACTCTAATGCGTTCAACCAAATAAAGATTTAGAGCCTACAACACTGTTACACCAAAGTTGTGGGTTGTGGAGCAATCTAAAGACAGATACTGTATATATAAAAATAAAGAAATAAAATGTTCACCCTTCAGCAAGATAATGAACAAAACAACAAATGAGTCCACTGTGTCTTTAAGTTTATAAATTGGGGGTAAACCATTCCTAACTCCGTCCTCATACAAGCAGTCATCACACATGCAACCAAGCTCTAACTTGCCAAAGGCAGCATCAGGAAGTTCATAGAGGACACTGCAGATATTTAGTAGACTGGGCATTTTTCCACTTAAGTTCATGCTTAGAAGAGAAAAGAGCTAATACTGAGCTTAATATTTCTGCCTCGCATAGCACAGCAAGCGATAAAATTAATCATGTTAAGAGAAAGTCAAGCCGAGGTTGAGTTGCGTTGTGACGTGTATTAAAGACATACAAAACATATATCGAAACATAATTTGTATGTTTCCTAAGCATTTGCGAGAGAGCTCAAGGCTCCATGTGACCTTCTGTTAATATTTGTTTAGTTTTCTCACATCACTGCCTTTTTGTCATATGAAGACACTTACACACTTAATTTGGTGCACCTCATAGAGAAAGTTAAATTACACCGTAGCTTGGGTAAAATCAGTTTTATTTTTACTGTACACAAAAAGTAATCACCATTTAATAATACTGTGAACTACTATAATGTTCTTCATGATGTAGCCCAATGGCAGTTCAAAGCCCCCTGTGGATTTACAGTTTGGCATCGGCCTAATAGATGTTGTCCCTCAGTGGGAGAATGCAAAAGCTGCTTGCAAAATTTTAAGTACATCCCCTCAACTCTCTCTAACTAATATCCATCTCATGATCCCCTGCAATTGTTGAATGAACTATGTTGAATGAACACATTTTTAATAGCAAATGCTTTTTTTTAATAGCAAATGCTTAAAAAGGTTGTTAATCAGAATCAATCAGAAACGGGCTCAACAGAACATTGTATGCTGGAGGAGTATTCTGACTTAAACACCCTCTTAATTGTTGATGACAAATTCAGAATTCTAAATTGTCGCGGTTGTCTGTCGACAAATACTTTTTAAGGGGCAATCAAAATGACCCGGTTAAAGTAAATACTTGGTTTGTGTGATGACCAGAAGCCCCGCGGCTCTACCACACACTACCACACACACACACACACACACACACACACACACACACACACACACACACACACACGACCACACATTTCAAGGGGAATCCGTCTTGTAGGGCAACCAGCGTCACTCACAGTTAATGAACTGTACATGTACACTGACTGCCTAAATCTTCCAGCTGCATAGACGGCTTTGGTGGTTTTTATATAAAAAAAAATGTTAATTATTATGTGTTTCTTATATCTAACCTTCAGTCTCTGCTAATTGGTAAAAATGTTATAGGCTAAGTCTTTGTGTACAGTGCTTGATTAAATAAAGGTTATTGAAAGCTTGAGGGGTACCTAATTAAAGACTGGTATTCATAGAATTCACAAAGCACTGATTAGGGAACTGAGGAAATTATTGCGTACAGTACATGTCAATAAGGAAGTGGAGGCGTTATAACATACTTGATTATGGATTGCATTTTAATGAAGTCTTTTTGATTATTAAAATAAAAAACAGCAACTACTTCAAAACCCCCCACACACACATCTATCTATCTATCTATCTATCTATCTATCTATCTATCTATCTATCTATCTATCTATCTATCTATCTATCTATCTATCTATCTATCTATCTATCTATCTATGTGGTATTGAATACTGTGACATCCCTAGTTAATACAAATTTAATTATTTAGCATGAAACACCATAAGCTAAATATTATATAAGCTATTAGACCATAACTACCTGTTGAATACTATTAATAGGTATTCACAGCAGAAAAACAACAACAAAAGAAAAAAAAAAAAACATGTTCATAAGTTCTCACTGCTGTCCTCCAAGACTGAAACCCTTTTCACACAGAAAGAGAGTGCACTATGCAACAGCCATGATCTTTTTATAGATGGAATCAGTCAAAAGGAACATTCGGTATAAGTACAGAGCCTAGTGCAATGAAGGCTGACTCCAGATGGGAATTGGCAAGTGACCCTTGAGACGGGTCAGTGACAATTCACAGACAGCAAATTGTGTGGACAGCATTGATTAATGGGCAAGACACAGCTCATTATGGCCTTTCGGTATCACCCTCCACCTTCTCCGTTCCATCGTCTTTTACTGTTGCGGTCAGGATGCTAGCTAAGATACCGATTCGCAAATTGACCTTAGCCTTTAATTAATGGTACGACTGGTCTAATTTATGAACTGTCAATGACCAGTGTTACAGACAGCATACCATAATGTTTTGATGTAATTTGAAGGGTATTACTTGCATAATGGCCATCATGTCCTAGCTTTTCTATGGCATTTCTTAATACATATAAAATATATCTTTAATATTTTGTCATTGTATTGTATTATGCGGAATTATACATCCATCGAGGATGCCGTATGTGCCGCTTAACTCTGTTCAGGGTCACAAGGACCTGCACCCTATCCAAGCTGACGTCAGGAGAAGGGCAAACTGGATGCTGGGTTGGTTGACATTCAAGCAAGGGACAAGTGGAGAGTCATGCTCACACTATTATTGACACTTACCTTCAGAAAGGAAAACCTGTTAATGATATTCCTCTTTGTTATTATTTGTATTTTTTCTTTAGAATTTAAAAAGAACTTTGTGTATCTGCCAATGTCAGATTTCTTCAAGTGATCATTTTCTGACACCCCCCCTAAATTATGCAATCCAAAAGCCCCCTACCCTACCTGCCTAAAGCATGTGACACTAATTCATGGCCACACTTTAAAATGTTCATGTTTCATGCTTAACATCAATAGAATCTCTGGATGTCATTGGAAAAAAAACAAAAATGTGTGGCCTGTTGTCCACAAATTTGACACATAACAACTCTCCCCACTTTATTAGGTTATTTTATCGTCCGTTCCAACAGCTGTGACAGCTCTAGCAATGATTGAGTTTGGCTTGTTTTTACAACATCCTCTGCAAACTCTGACACCTGATTTCACTGAGAGAGATTGGATTTGAAACATGGAGGACACGGGTCACCAAGCACTCCTCTTCACATTGTTCAATGAACTATATCTAAACAGCTGGTTCACAAAAATACTTTTTCTTTTTCCTCATACTGTAGATGCTTTAGTCTTCATTCAACTACAACTAACAGTAATATTAATAATAATTAAAAGGGGAAATTATTTGAGTTTTTCATTTTAACACGTATTCAGCTGGGTGCGTGAATGCTTGTTTGTCGCTGGGTGCCCTGCAATTGATTGGGTTGGGTGTCCGCCGCCTACTGCCCGAAGTCAGCTGCTATAGGCACCAGCAAGCCTGCGACCCTTGTGAGGATAAGCGGTTATAGAAAATGGATTGTTACACTATCATAAACATCTGTACTTGGCCCCATTCCTAAAGTTAGAATGTCCAACTAATTGGCACAGCATATTCCATGTGCCGTAAACAACGTGTGAATCTCTCAGAAACATAAACACATTGCATTTTGTAACTAAGTTTGACTCGACATCCAGTTGTATTTAATCGTTTGTGCAATTAGGGCTAAATTATAAAAGGTAATTAATGTTTATTGCCAAGCAAGAGAAAAATAATACCTATTCGAAGTCTGTAATAAAACATTGCTATCACTGATTATATTTCATCATGTTACATTGTTTAACTCAGGCATGGTGCTTCACGAGAAGCGATTCTGTCGCTGTAATTCTCTTCCTCCCCTTTTTGTGCAGCAGCTTTACCCCATGTAGGTGGACCCTATTCAGGACTAGCAGGGTCAGTTTTTAATTTTCTTGTACTTTGGTTGAATATTTTGCCAATGTCCTATGAAGAATTGTATTATGCTTTAATGTTTTGTTGAAAGTTCTTTGGCTAATTTCAGTGCATTTTTAACAGGAATGTCTTGTCGACCTTTCATTGAAGCTCAACACCTACTAAATAAATAAACTGATGAAAATTGATTTTTTTTCTCAGCCCTTTCACATATTGGTCAAGACCCAGGAGTGAACAAAATCCTGGTTCTGTACCTGGTGCAACTCATGCTTTGCTCACAACAAGCTGCTATTCTAGGTAGAAATGTTCACATTTGGGCCTCACTGACTGACAGAGCATATTCACAATTCTGTGTTTTGATTCATCAATGTCTACAGTGGAACCTGGATCTAGAACAGAGCTTAACAACGCTTCTCCTCCAGGGCATCTATCCATCCATTTTTTTCGATGTAACCCTCCTCCGCTGCACCTCATTCAAATGATCAGGATCGTTATCAGTCTCCAGCAGAGCTTCCTGATGAGCTCATCATTTGAATCAGGTACATCATCATAGAAATCAGGTACGTCGGAGGAAGGTTCCACAGAAAAACATGCTGGATAGGTGCCCTAGAGAACAACAGTTGGTGACCCCTGATCTAGAAACACTGAAGCACACACCTGCTTGTTATTTCTCAACTAACTGCCTTTCACTTCAATGCGGTAAATTTAAAATGGTAGTTTACTATATTCTATATTGCTATATTTAGTTTAGTTTATATTTATCCATTCTAATTCAGGAGCCAGGAAACAAGAACATGATGAGGCTTTTGTGGACTTTATTATAAAGGACTCAGCCTTTCATCGTACTGAATAATCTTCAATTCAGAGCATTTGTGGCAAAACTGCATCCTGCATACATCAACCCATATAGAAATACTGTTAAGGTCAAGGTTGAGAGGAGATATGAGACGGAGAATGGTAAGGTGGATTATGGACCATGTACAGTGTCCTCCTCACAGCAGATATGAGGACCTCCACTAACATGGAACATGGATGCATATCTTGCAGTTACCTGACATTTTGTTGATGCTGAGGAACAGCCTTTGACCACACTTTTTGGTGTTCATCCTTTTCCTAACAGCCACACAGCTGAAAATATTGTTGCCGTTGTGCAGAAGCTGATAGAGGAAGTGGAATTGTGTGGAAAACAAAGATGCTTGGTGACAGAAAATGATTGCCATTGCCAAAATCCTTATAGTTAGCCAAGCAGTCTGGATAGCACATGAATTGAACATTATTGTGAAGAAATCTATCCGTCGGTCCTGATGACATAAGGTTGAGGGTGAGGAAAACAGTAATGACCAGTGCCGCAGCTGAAGAGCGCCTCAGGCAGATACAGGTGCAAATGCGGGGCCATGCTATGAAATTAATACTGGAGGTGGAAATGCATTTGAACAGCACCTATAAGATGTTCCAACAGATCCATGAATAGCAAATCCGCAAATGAATATGACTTAAAAGCAAAATGTATTACAATGTTGGCATCATTTCAAGCAACCACTGTAGAATTTTCGCAAGAACAAAGAGTATCGAGCTCCAAAATTATCCCACTGAAAAAAATCCCAAAGCATCCTTTGAATCAATTGTTTACTCGGTCCACAAATGGCATGGGGCACTGGGGCAAAATCTTGGCCTACTGAATGAGAGGATGTCTGGGATTTAAAAGACAAATGTAAATTTGTCCACAGGTGTGCAGCAGGAGACTCTGACCTCCCAGGCAAGGAAACTATTGGTGCTTTGGAGGCAGGCGCAGCTATGGGCAGATGCAGCTGAGGGTCTCTGCCCAAAATTAATCAGGTTAGTCTGTGGGTGGAATGAATGAATGATTCATCCATTCATCCATTTTCTATATCCGCTTATCCATACAAGGGTCACCGGCGCTTATCCCAGCTGACTTCGGGCAGAGGGCGGGGGACACCATGAACTGGTTGTCAGTGAAATGCATGGCACACAGAAACAAACAACCATTCACACACTCAGTCACACCTAAGGACAATTTAGTGTGTCCAATACACCTGCCATGCATGTTTTTTTTTGTTTGTTTTATTTTGGAGTGTGGAAGGACGCCAGAGTGCCCGCGAAAGAACACTTCTATGCATTTATTAGTGGGTGAAGCACATTGATCCTTTCTCTGTAGAAAACTCAATCGGTACATTTACTCATAAAAGTGCAAAAATGTCCGTACTCTACATACAGGTTGCAAGACATTCACCCAGAAATGGGTTCTGATCATTAACCTAAAATTTTACCCTTACAAAAGTCCTATTAAACTGACGCTGACTTGGGGGGGACAGAGACAAAAGAGTTGTCATGTGTCACTGGTTATGTGAAAAAAATTGTGGACCAGTCTTTCTTGATGATCTGTAGTTCTCAGACAAAGCTAATTTTCTGCTCTCTGGTCATGAAAGCAGAAATTACAGCCAGGATCAGAGCTACTCCAAGAAAGGAGTGCGAACACCTCAATCTAGATTGTGGGTGTCACGACGACCCAGGTGCACAATTGAAACATATTTTAGAAAAGCAATTCAATCAAGACCACATTCAAGATTCAAAAGTTTTATTGCCATATGCATAGTAATACCACACAATGAAATTCTTATTCTGTTCACTTCCCCGAGCAGACTACATTCCATAATTGAGCAAATAATAATCATAATAATAATAATAATAATAATAATAAATAAACAGAAACAAAAATAATGAGCAGTAAGGGCAGTAATACTGAACAACCCAAATGCAGAGGATGGGTGCCAGACCGAGTGGAAGGAGTTTATCTGTCAGGTTGTCAGGGATGACTGTGTTGAACGCTTAGCTGTAATCGACGAAGAGCATTTTTACATACGTGCCCTTGCCCTCTAAGTGCATGAGCGTTGTGTGGATGGCGGTGTAGACTGCATCATCCGTAGACCGGTTCTGACAATGTGCAGAGGGTCCACGGTGTCTGGAACGGTCTTTTTGATATGAGTCATGACAATCCTCTCAAAGCACTTCATTGTGATTGGAATGAGTGCTATGGGAAGGTAGTAATTCAGGCAGGTCACGGTGCGTTGCTTGTGGACAGGCGCTATGGTGGTGGCCTTGAAGCAGGTGGGGACAGAGGCTTATGCAAGGGACAAGATAAAGATGACCGCAAACACATCAGCTAGCTCGGATGAGCAAACCCTGAGTGCACGGCCGGAAGACAAACCGTTGCCAATGAAATTATTCATTTATAGCATACCTACATACTTGAAGAATATGAAGACTTAACCTTACATAAATGATGAAAGCATAACACTGTTTCATTTAAGCATGTTACCGTGCAATCCACCTGCTGCGTTAGTGGCCAGGCTTCCACATCATGCTATGAATGAGGGTGTGACACAGCACTGGCCTCATTCATTTCTTTTAATAACAACAATTAGAAAGACACCAGCTTATTTATTTTGTTGCCATTCTATTTATTTTGTCATTATTTAGGTATTTTACGTTAGGCTCCAGAGTTTGTGGACAGTACAAACATTATGCACA
Organism: Hippichthys cyanospilos; assembly: GCF_059441005.1. Lineage (NCBI taxonomy): Eukaryota > Metazoa > Chordata > Actinopteri > Syngnathiformes > Syngnathidae > Hippichthys > Hippichthys cyanospilos. Next base: position 7,162,849 of record NC_142374.1, read on the forward strand.
AATATAAATGTGAATATTTTATTGAATCAAAGGTATGTGTGTCAAACGTATTATGTAATGAATTAAACTCAAATTTGTTTGCATGCACTGCAATTGAGTGAGATCCAATATAATCTGGCCAGTGGAGTTTCTGATGCAGTCAGTGTGGCTAACACGCCATTCGTTTCACTACCAGGACACAGTGCAGACAATTCCCAAAGGATCAGTTGTCAGCGGACACTTTCAGCTCTCAACCTGTTTTCCCAGAGGGATGTGGTCTCTAAAGGACCATTTTCCTCACTGCTGCTTTCTCTGTCTTTGTTGACAAATTGGGAAAATTGCCCAGAAATAATTTCTCTAGACTGTGACACTGTTTCTGCTGACAAATTGTGGCAGCTTCATGCTTTTCCAAGACCTTAATGCCATTCAGTGACGTACTGCTTTGTAAAATAGCGTCATAAACAAGAACACATCCATTATATATAATTAAAGAGCCACATACAATTAATGTATGTCTTATACAGCTATACAATATGCGCAGGCACACCCACACACACATATTAAAAATACTATATATATATATATATATATATATATATATATATATATATATATATATATATAATTGTGTGTGGGTATGCTTCCAAGAAAAGCAAAACTTTTCTGTGAGGCAGGCATTAGAAAAATCAATTGTATATCATTACATGCAAGGATAAAAATCAGTGCAGTGTTTTCTTTGTAGATAATCATCAACATAAAAACACAATAAATGTTGACTCGATCCAGCTCCTGATTGTATGCCACTGTTTTGGTATTGCAGGTAGAGATTCATCTTGATATTCCGGATCCATCCCTTTTTCTGCAGGCTCACTGTATCTTTTAACTCAAGACCTTTATATCTTTTGCCCTCTAGGAATTGGAGCAAAGATTCTTTTATCAGTAATGAAGGTTTTAATGTAGTACACACGTGCGTGTGTGTGTGTGTGTGTGTGTGCATGTGCGTGTCAAGGTGCTGGGTTTGCGTGATGGAGTGTCAGGGCAAGAGGTGTTTTCAAATGCAGGAAAGCAGAAGACATTTTTCAAATAATTTATTTTAAAAGAAAGGGCAACCAAGGTGTTTGGAAGAACTAAAACATCAAATTAATCCAATCTAATCACTTTTCTAAAGATCGAATAAACACAAGAAAAGAAAAATTATCGCTATTACTCTTGTTTGATATGCTCTGATGTTGTTTAATATTGTTTCTTCCGAGAATAAATCAGGGCCCATGGAAACAAAGGAATATCCATTCATCCGTTACCCTCACTGGGTCACTGGCTTGCTGGTGCCTATCCCAGCTGTCTAGGGTTAATAGGCGGGGAACACACTGAGCTGGTTGTCAACCAATTGCAGGGCACACGGGGATCAAAAATCACTCACAGACCCAATCACACCTTAGGATTGATGTTTTCATGTTTTGTTGATGTAGAAGAAACAGGCAGAACATTCAGGCTCTTTACAGGGAGCCCAGAGTGAGCTGGAATTGAACTCATGACTCTGATGAAGTGTGAGGCGGACATGCTAACCACTTAACCCCACCGTGTCGCCCTGCAAAGCAATGCAAGCAATTATTCCAATTATACATTCAACATTTTTATGTACATGTGTGTGATTTGATAGCCGAATGAAGATAAACATTAGGACCGAACTGCTGACCTGAATGTACCTGAAAAACATTGATGCTTTTTTTGTGTGCAGAAGGTGGAATGAAAGAGCAGTTTGTATGCAGAAAAAAAAGAAGAGAAAAAGATGTTCATTGGATATATAATTTTACTTGAAATTTTGCTCAAATTCAGAACTCTGGATCAACTTATTAATATTTTGATACAGATCTGCCTAGTTTAGACACAGTTAGATGCATTTCCCCATCTTGTGTGAGGCCACTGGAAAAAGAAATGACAGTCATTGGAAACGTAGAATTCAGGTAAAACTATACCACTCTTGAAGTTCTTTAGATTTGCTTGAAGCGTGCCTCTGGCACCTACCTTAAGGTATTGATGAGCTTAACTGAGCAATATTGTGGAGTTTGATTAATATCTGGTGTTCCCATTTTTGTTTTGAGTCTTGTATTTGCCAAAACTTTGATCTCTTGCACCACTAGTTGCTATAGTTGTTTTGTTGTTGTTGTTTTTTCACCTAAATAAATGACCCTAATATGCTGAAATGAAATAACTGAAATGAAAATTTTAAAATAAAAAGACACCTGTTGACACCGCCATGTAGCAAGTCCCCCACCCGAAGCCAAGTATGGTTGCACACATGTTGTCCCACAAAATATTTTGCAGAACTTTATAGTAAGGTCGCTCTTACACGACCAGTAAAACTACAAATGTGTTTCTCATAGTTTTTGTCAATAAACCAAATATATGTTTTCATTCCAAGCACAGGAGGTACGCTTTAAGCCTTTTCTACCCTACTATTACAGCCATGACATGCGTACAAGGCATAACAAATGACGCTTTTGTAAGTGGGCCTTTTCCTCCGATGTCTGTCAGCAATGCATTGGGGGAAATGCAAAACAAGTCTTAAGCCCTCTATTGAGGAACCGACACACAACATATCTGCAACACTTTCAGGCCCAATTACAAGGAAAAAACCAAGGTTTTCCCAAGCTTAATTCACTCAATTATGCACTTTTTATGCAATGATTCACATCAAAGTGATTGTCACTGACATCATTTTTCAGACCGAGATTGTCAGCATTTATTTCAGACATCAAAATACCATAGCATAAAATCTATTATTTCTAACTTTAAATACTGCTTTTAACGTTTGTTCCTGCCTGACAATACTCTGGACATGCTGATAATGCTGGTTCTAGAGACGCTTCTTCAATTTAGTGGACTGATCGCTTGGGAAAAAACAGACGGGAACAGACTTTAATTATTTTCAAATGAAATAATTTAAAAGTAATTAATCACAACCTATTAGCCCCTTAGGATACTAGCCAGTCCAGCCTTGTTTGCGCATGTCTGCAATTGTTGTAAGACACAGCTCCAACACGGATTTGAATACAGTATCACCACTCACAAACATAATTACATGAGCAACTCCTTGAATTCACGAAACCAACCGCTCTATATTGTCTCATCAATTTAAACCTATAGAAATATTTGTAAGCAAACAATGCTGTGAAGACATGTGGTAGGTTCATCAGGAGGAGAAGACACACACATGAATACTTGAATATGTCTGAGTCTGGCTGATTCATGCGCTGGCATTCTTCCAGGGGGCCCTGTCCCACCATTTGAAAAACACTAGATTACAGTCAGCAAGGAAGAAGCTTCTTGCGTTAAGCTTCTTCCTTCATACGCTTCAATAGCAGTCCCAGTGTTATTTACATTATGTGCACATTGCACAGCCTTATTAAATTACAGTTACCCTCCATAAAACAGAAGCGTATCTAATTCACTAATCTATATGCTACATTCTTTTATTAGGGAGACCTGTGCAATGCAGTAAAACAGCACAATGGTGAGGTCTCGTTTTAAACCTGCATGAGCCGGTGGAAGCATTTTCATGGCCTTTTCATTTGTTTCTCCATTGTCCGTTGATGTAAATTACTGTAAATAGAGAAACTATACTGAAAGTAGTAAATTTCAATATAAAAGTAATATTACTAATACAACACCATGGTTCATCTGGTTGATGATTTGCTTTAGACAATGTAATTCAGTGCTTCTCAATTATAAGACCCTCCTAGGAAAGAGAAAACCTTCCGTGCCCTACACCCACTGGACGCACTGTCTATACATAACATTTTTATGTATGAAAATTGTTTAAGTATACCAAACCTGTAACATTAAACTTTCAACATTTTTTTATGAGTCCACGTTTATATAGGTACAGCTTAGCTAAAACAGAAAAACATAACCAAGTGCATCAAAGTGCCTAAAATAAAAAAAAATTAAAATAAACATGAAACTGGTAATAATCGTAATGATGCATTAGATTTCCGGTATATACAAGCACCTTGTCGTTTGCTATCACACACACTTGTTCATAGGGAATATATTATTGACACCCTCACACGTTCACAATCTACTGAGGCTAAACTGTATAAGAAGCCACAGATGCCTTGGGCCAGGGTGACAGATGCATGGCTGCCAGAGTGTGCCTGCAGCTCTTCAGACCACCACCAAACATTCACAACATTTTATACACCGGTATGAGTGGCACTGAGGACAAGGTGTGTGAAGTGTCTTGCCTAGGGGTGCAACCATGTGGGAACGCAGGAATCAAACCGTGAACCTTTCGATTTCCTGGATGACTAGATTTACTGCCATTAATTTTCTTGAAATCTACTCAATAATAAAAAACATTTTGAAAAACTGGAAAATGTATATTAAACATGAATGTATGTTACACAATTTTGAAAAATCTCATCTGACATTTTGAGTCATGGGACTGTCGGCTGATAAATATTGGGAAATCTTACAAAGATGTACTTTTTGAGGATCACCTTGAAGCAGATCAATTAAAAAAAATATATTTCAACCGTTGTACATAGAACATAACAAAATTGAGTGTTGCTCACCAGTTACTCTCACTTAGTGATATTACATAATAAATGTTAACCACATGCTGCTAGCAAACTTCATTAAACCGTTAATGTATGCAAACAAATAAGTCACCAAACTGAAGAATGCTTGTTCCATTCATCCTTTTCTGTTTAAATGTTTAATTTGTCATATCATCTCTTAATTTCATCAGTTCTGATATTGCAAAAATATACCTACCACTAAGTGGGTAATTACGCCCACTGTTTTAAATCATTTAAAGCTCAGCACAGCATTCCCAAATTTGAAAATACTGTTTAGATCTTTTGGGCATTATGAAGGCACATCAGGAAAACTCACTACCATATGTGAAAGTATTTTATTAATAAAGTAAATTTTTTTGGGCACCAAAAGTTGATAATGTCTTGATTTGGACTGTTTAAACTAGTCTACATGATATTTTGCACTATGATCCTTATTTCTTCCACTCCATCTACTCCATAAAATGTTCAGAATGTGAATCCTTATCGATATTAGTGCCTCATTAGCACTGCCCTTATTGCCCTGTTACTGTTTTTATTCACTACTATTATTTTATCATTTGCTTCATTGTGTGGAATGTAAGTCTGCTCTGGGAAGTGAACAGAATAAGAACTTCTTTGTGTAGTTTTACTATGCATGTAACAATAAAACATTTGAATCTCTAACAATTCCTCATTTTCAGGCAAATGTATTGAAAAGGGGATCCCCTAGGTTTTGTCACCGCACTAGTGTGTCACAGCTCCCAGGGATGAAGCGCTCCACTTCCTCTCACAACTTTTATAAAGACAATTGGAAAAATAAAAATATTTTATGCTCATTTGATCTAATTGCTGCATGAGCCCTATTTCCCCCCCTACAGGCCATCGTGCAAATTGATGATGTTGTGATCTTATGGTTATAACCTGTTGAGGTGTGAAGGTTATGAGTCCTCCGATAGTAAAAAGCTATAGATACCCTTAAGAGCTCATAAAGTATCAGTGATCAGTCTGGAGGACACATGTTTGTTTGGATTGTTAATCATCATTGTGCTGTAAATGGCCACTCTGTCGTGTGAGGTGAGTCGCAAAGAGTAATCGCCACATATGGGACATAATCAAATACAAGGTTAATGAGAGTTTGATGGAAGCATATGCCGTAGCCACAGCAGTTGTTTTGCACCAGAATAACTGGGATCATGAGTTAATGGCGCAGGACCAAAGGCAGCATAAACAAAACACAATCAAGAGAAATGTTGCAACAATATCAATTTAGTTAAGCACGCAAAGCTAACAATAACATCAGCTCAAATGTTAGCCCAGCAAGTGTTCCAATGTTATTGTCCCTCAATGGCATGCTTACTTAAGTACAAACACAGTCCATTAGAGTCTTGATGACTTTTTGTCTCACCAGGTGTAGTACATGAAACTTTGGTTGAATAAGTGTTATCTCAAAGGTGGCAGATGCTGGTAAATCAAGCTTGACAGCAAAGGTCCTTTCAGTAGAATGTGATGTGAGCAATAGCAAAGCAAGGGGGTTGCCAGGGGTGACTGTTAGCTAGTGATCTAGAAAGTTAACAATGAAATACAGTAATGCACAAACGCAAAGCCACTGCAAAAGAAATGGCAATAGCTAGTAAAATGTAAAATAAACACAGCAAAATATTTGTGATTATATACCTATTAATAATAACATACACGTTGTTATTGTTGTACTTGTAATTGCGCCTGATTATGTTTAATTCTGAGTGTGATGGGCATTGCTCTGGATATGTGTGAATTAAATTTCATGACACCCTGACAGAGGATGATATGAAAAAGAGTGAGGCACAAGTATTTCCACCTGTCTTCAGTGACATAATGGTCTGGATTTACAGTGACGGTTCATAGGTGGTGCTCCGGTTAGTGAGAATTCTGGTGACGGCCAAGAACCCTCATGCAACAATGGTTAGTCAATCCCGTTTGTCTAAGCTTCCCATCATTGGTCATTTAAAAGCGTGTTCCCAGGCCAGCCGAGGGACATAGTCGCTTCAGTGTATCATCGGTCATCCCTGGGGCCTCCTTCCTTCCAGGAGGTATCCTAAGGTATCCCAAGGGACCTCAACTGGGTCTCAATGGGAAGGAGCATCGGCTCAATCTTGAGCCCCTCCCGGATAATCGAACTATCTTTAAAGGGAGAGCCCAGACACCCTGCGGAAGAAACCTATTTTATCTTGCTCTTCTGGTCACGACCTACGGCTTGTGACCATAGGTGAGGGTAGGAACGTAGAGCGACTGTAAAATAGAGAGCTTGACCTTTGAGCTCAGCCCCGTCTTTACCATGACAGACCGCTACAGTGCTCGCATCAGAGCGGACGCTGCACTGATCCGCCTCTCGATCTACTGCTCCATCTTGCCCTCACTTTTGAACAAGACCCCATGATACTTAAACTCCTCCTCGTAGGGCTAAATCTCATCCTGACCAGGATGACCATGACTGAAGACCATGGTCTCAGATTTGGAGAAGCTGATCTTCTTCATCCCAACCGCTTCACGCACTTCTAGGCATTACTTTCTTATTCTGCACTCTCAGCACCGGCCCTACCCCACAGGCAGGCAATTAACATTAGTTGTAAATACCGCAGGCAGGACTAGAGTATTGATATGAATATTCGTTTCCCACAGGGAGCGATTTGATATGAGGGACGGGTTTTGCTTGTGTGCTCTCTTGACTCGTGTTTGGCTTTGTTGGCTGTCTTGTTCAAATTCATTGTGAGTAAAATGCCCGTTTTGGCTTTTTAAATCGCTCCGCTTCTGACTCCCCTTTCTGATCGCTACAACGTTAGCTTGTTGTTAGTGTGGCAGTTTCTTGACATGGTTTTGTATTTTAATATCAGTAAAACCGCTGTTTTCTCCTTTATTCACTCTGCTTACATAGGCCCAGAGTCCCAAGATGATGGATAGATGTTTTGTGGCCGCCTGGTATTGAACAACGTTGTGAAGGGGGCGAGGCAGCCACACTGTGGGAGGCATCGCTTCTTTCCAAACAGATGCTTTACTTCTTGTTTTGAAGTATTAGTACCAAAAGAAATCAAATGGTCAATATGGAAATGTAATTCAAATGCATATGGAAAATGCAATGATCTAGGTCCTTCAAATACATGTTTAAATAAAATTAATGTAAGGATTATGTGCCATGAAACCCTGAGTGTGCATCCAACCCCTCACCGATGTGTTTTCTCACCATGACACTCCACAGAAAAATTTCTGGCTACTCTCCTGGATATAAGCACTTCAATTTTCTCCCTCCTCATTTCCTTTCATTTTGAGGGTTGTCATCTATGTACCTAAAGACCAGCTGTGAGGGTGCAATGCTTGTCCAAGCATAAATTTAACAATATAACACTCCAGATGGATCCTGTGCAAAAGACACAAGTATTTTGATTATTTACTGCGCTGATATTTAGCCAACGCTATAATAGTGTTTTTACAAATTAAGGCTTATTGACCAATATTTTAAATTCAAGCATCTAAAGCATTTTGCAACTTGCTATATCGTCCTTACACATTAAATTTTATTAAAAATACTAGTGCCCTTGGTGACTATTGTCGTGGACATTAGGTTTGCTGTTAGAGTGGTTTGCATTTATATATATTTTTTTGTGGGTTATTTTTGTTTTAATTATAACTTTTATTTATTTATTATTATTATTGTTTTTGTGCGTGCGTTTTTTTTTTTTTTTCTTTTGGGTGATATGTTTGCAGAAGGACTCCTACAACTTTTATGGTTCATGTAGCTCGTCTTTCCTTGTACCATGCTTATATACATCTGTACTATTTGTAGTTTTTGTTAAAATATGGTAAAATCCAATGAAGTTCAAATCACAAACAAAAAAATCTAGTGCCCTCAAGGATATTTTTTTTCAAAAACTACATTTTAAATAAGTACAGCAAAGATTAAAAATTCCCTTCACTTTGTTTGTAGCAACACCATTCTGACCACCAAACCTCAATTATATCATTTATTTGTCACTTTACTCAACTCTGAACTTGCTTCTCGGTCAGCCGAATCCGACACCATAGAATTACTGCAAAACTACAACATGGTCATGCTCACTCAAACTGGAGGCTTTTATTATGTCCTTCACTGCAGCAAACATTGGAGGTGGCACTCAAACATAAGAAAAAAAGTTATTGGCATCTTCGGCTTGTCGCTCTGAAGACCTGCCCCTCATTCGCCATCATAACTGTGAGACACTCTCAAGTTTGCCTTTGCCTCACCATGACTGTCAACAGTACAAAGCCTCCGGAGGTCATTCACCAATTTGCTGTCCTAGACAATGCCAGAAACAATCTAACAAACATGATAGTCTTGCGACTAAAAGTTTGTAATATTCTCAATACGTATTTCAACGGCATTAAATTATTCCTCCCACATCCAAAAACATGCATCGTAGGTGTGTTGGACACTAAAAGTTGTGATTGGGTACGTGAATGGTTATTCGTCCCTGGTGCCCTGCAATTGGCTGGTAAGCAGCTCAGGGCGTCCCCCGCCTAGTGCCTCAAGATAGCCAGCGACCCGAGTGAAGCAGCTATAGAAAATGGGTGATGTACTGGTAAACATAACAAGTATGCATTTACATTCACTGAACTTTTTTTAAACCAGTAGAGTTGAATGTTCCTTTCAGAAGAGTAAAATTGTTGCTGTTTATGACAAGTACTGTCATACCCAGAGATGCAAAATTAATTTGTTCTAGAATCGCTTTTGCTTGTAATTTTCTTCATATCATGAGTCCAGTTTCATATGTACGTTATATAATTCATGCCAAGCCAAGCCAAAAAAAAAAATAAAATAAAATTTGGAACCTTACCATTTGAGTGAGACGGCATTCGAAGAAATTCGCGGAGGAGACAAAATGGCAGAAAACAATATTGTACGAACTACTGTAAATGGCAGAAAACAATACAGTGCAAAGTAAATGGCAGGTAACATAATGACTGTATATAGCTTCTGTGTATATATATATATATATATATATATATATATATATATATATATATATATATATATATATATATATATATATATATATATATATATATATTGATTGTCTCCCTCATATTCTTCGTTATATGAAGTCTACGGCAGAACTCAAGTTATTAGCCTCATTTCTCGTCATACACAGCAGACAGGTTTGCCATTGCCGTCACTCATGTTCTTCTTGAACATGTTCTTCTTGAAATGAAAATGATCTTTTAACCTCTGTTGTACGATTTTTAAAGATTGTTGAAAATCATAAGACCAACATCCCACGAGATTTGTTTCAAGGATTTACCACTAAGTTCTTATCAATGGTAATTATTGACATGGCTTATCTTCGGGGTCTGTTTTTGTTTGTCACAATAATAAATGTTGACTGTCCATCTGCCAATGAATCATCATCATCAAATAGTACCTCATGAGCAAAAATTCTGCTTTTACCCACTAAAAGTTTTTCTTATCTGACCTGAAAGTGAAAAACACACATTACTAAACACAAACTTCTCATCTTCTCTTCTGACCGAATATAGAATATCATAATTCTCTGTACAAAACATACAATGTGATTTAACCTGTATAAAATCATAGCTTCATGTTGTTGGTACAAAATGATGGTGAGCTTGACAAACTGAAGCATTTATTCAGGTGGCCCGCAACTAAATAAACCGTTTGGAACGTTTCAAAGGCAGTCACCTTCCATATAAGCATCCATTCACCAATAAACACTGACGGGTGTTGCTTCTTGGCTGTCACTCTAGTGCTGACCTGGGATTGTAAATTTTATTAGGTTGTTAGAAACAAGAAATTCATACTTCAAGCCATGAGGCTTAACTGATATTTAGAGCAAGCCTGAGTCAGCCATTTTGTCACAGTGTTTTTATATGAAGGAAATTCAACACAGTATTCCCAGGTTGGCATCAAGGCAAGTCAGCACCTTTAACACTAGTAGCCCTGTCTCTATATTTAAAAAAACAACAACAACAACAACAACAAAAACCTCTGCATGAGAGCTTTCAACTCCTCAGTGGCCAGTATTAATCCCAGAAATCAATGTTTTCAACCAAATATATGCAAAGCTCAGCAACCCATCTGTCACCTTAGCAGGTCTTATCAGTCTTCTGGGGAAGCAACCATCAAAATGTTTCGTCATCACCAACATAAAGGTGACATTGTTACTTGCAAATTTTGCAATTTTGCAAAGATTGTAGTGATTGACATTTGAAGAATCGTCATTAAACGTTTCTGAGAGAAATATTTTCAATCGATACATTCCAAACATGTCTATTCATCACACCATTTCAAGTAAATATAAATGTTTATATGGACTGTCATAGCTGCTGTAGTGTGACCGAGATGCCCAGGAAGTTGCTCATCACCAGCCAATCTGCTCTCAGCCACATTTGCGACCCCACGAGTGGCACTGATTGTTGCACGAGCACATCTGAGCTCAGCTTAACTGAGAAATCAGTTCAGGAAATCATGCCATTCACTACTATGGCCCCATCTCGCCCCATTCTGATTGTGAACAGGAGCAATATGGAGAATACAAATACACTGGAAAAAAAAACAGAAAAATAACACCTTCACAAATAAAATAAAGCTCTTAATCTAGCTGAACCACGAAGCGTGAACCGCATTATATATAGCTGTGTTAACTGTAAAATCACAAATATGTTCTATAACTCTCCATTTGAAATGGTCAAGCAAGAAGCATCCCTTCCTACATGAGCATTTTACTTTCAAGAACAAGATGTTAACCCTGTAGGCGGCAGAGGCTTTTTTTCAACATAATTTGATTTCACTATTTAGAAGATTGTAGTTTAAGGATGGTTAGGAAATTAAGGCATACTGTGGTAAATATTACTTGGTGCAATTTTGGTGTTTAACAGGTTAATTTGATGCTTCCGACCAAAACAGGAGTGAGTCACATATTTTTAGATTCAAGCTGATGCAAGAACTAAAGAAATTATTTGAAGGAATGAGACTTCCGGGCAAGAATTATAATTCGTAAATGGATTTCAGAAGGTTCCATTTTTCCTGATTGGAGCTCCTAACCGCAGACCCGAGAGCAGAATGAAAATTCAGCTGGGCACATTTCCTAAACTTGAATGTGCGTCTGATTGAATTGTGGTATTGTGACAACTGGAACAATGCGTAGAAGTATTTTATTTCGCTTAAAAGTTGCAGTTCATCAAATCTAAAAGACAAATGTAAAATAAAGTCGTTTTGTGTGTATTTATTCAGCTTAAATGTTAAAGCTTGAAGTACTTGAAGGACTACCAGGACATAATGTTTGGTACGCACTCTTTCTTTCATTAAAAAGTCTTCCTCAATGTCATTCTCAGTGTTGCTCTCACATTAAGTGCACAGCTTAAGCGTCCATCAGCCTTGGTTTGCACGGTTCGTTCGGGCCCCAGTTTCATTTGTCCAAGGAAGTCTGAGGTAAATTCTCTGTCACTGTAGATTGACATCGTAAACAACCACACCTTCACGAGAATGATACGCAGCCCTGATAGCCAATCCAAACAATTTGCTAAACAAACAAAGCATGCTTAGCTGCATGAAAGGCAACGTGAAAACTATTCGACAAAGTGTGCGTTGTTCCTGTAGTTTGTCTCGCCACAAGCAAGGGGGCGATTAGATATTGCTTCTCCTTTAGCTTGGTTTTTATCTATAAGTTGCGCTGCATTCACGTGCTCTTTTCATGCTTGTCAAATAAAGGAGGATGGAAAATGTTTGACCCTGTACCAAATACACCTGTTTTGTCTGCGAGCTGAGGACATGAGCGGTAAATTTTGCACTACATTTAAGTGTGCGTCAAGCCATGGATCTTGGAGCCACTATTAAGGAAAAAACAAAACATTTGTTTGTCTCAGGCTCTGTTGTCCTGGATATGTACATGAGTGAAGTAAAACATGCGCATCAATGATTTCTGTCTCGCATGGGTACAAGTTATGTCTGTCCCTGCCAATGCATTTGCTTCCGTTTTTTATTTGTTAACATAAGGTTTATTTTGAAGTCCTCGAAAGCCTTGTCACTACGCTTCAGGTAAGTCTTACTGTCATGCAGTCCAATAAGAAAGGCATCAAACATTTTTGGAAACAAAGTACTCCAGTTACTGAGGCTAGTTTCAGCCCGAGATCTTACATTTTGCGTAAACCATAAAAGGCCAGTATTCCAGCAGGAACAGATATGTGGCTGCTAAGGCAGTATGTCAAGCTGAGGCACAGGAAATGGCTCGTAGGTCTTCCTGACACCTCTCGTTTTGTCTTTGCTGCTTTGACATGCCTTTGCATATACAGTATATTGGGGGGGGGGTGATTTTACATGAATTCCTAGATTTACTCAAGTAGCTGTTACAAGCTTTGTTTAGAAGTAGTTATAGAAGCCTAGAGTGTAATGTAACACACCATCTGTAGTTACACTATCATAATGATATTCGAGCATAGAAGGCGCATATTATTAACACCATGGGATAATTTGTCAGCTGCCAATGTTATTGCTAATGCTGTTGCACAATTACTTTCCACATGCTACATAACAGACTATAAAAGAGAAAATGAACATGGAGCCATTTACAATAAGCGGTAATGAGTTCATATGCTGGTTGAAGAGGATTAAGACTGTACTTTCACATCAAAATAGTCAATTTTAGTCAAGTTTGATTAAAATGAACTGATGGTGCTTTTATGAATAATATTAGCTAAAATGGAAGCTGCAAGCAAAAACATAAAGCTCATTTTCTAAGAACAAATATGAAAAGGTGTGTTGAAATTTGTATTTTGAAAGCAATTTCACATGTACAGTACATTTTAACGTGAAAGCTTTGTATTAACTGTTGAGGTGACATCGAAGAGTATATATTGTTTCATTTGAGGCCATTGCAGAGCCAGCGGGTGGGTCCCAATGACCCAGTCCCCACAGAGTGCACTGGTCTGGCCTCCTACTCCTGTCCTTTAAAATAGTGGGAAGGGTAATGGCCTCCCTAAGGCCTCCTCAGTCATCCTGACTTGTGCTGCCACCTCTGAAACAGTCACACCTTCAAACAATTAGCCCCACTTATCAACTTTATATCCCATGTTGGGAGGACAAAGTAAATTAAAGGAGTCCACAGACTTAGACCAGAAGAGTCAAATAATTTCCCTTTTATCTTTACGGTAAATTGTCGTACATGAGCGCTGGTCAACAGCAAGCCAAATGCGATGTCGCACAGGCCATGAAGGTGAGCGTCTCACTACTTTATTTCAATTTAGTGGAGTGAGCTTTGTGAACATGAAGACTAAAACTAAAAGTCAAAACTAAATAAGCATTAGCAATTACTAAACAAAAAAATCATCACAAATAACCCGCGCAAAGGGATGCGCATCAATGCTAACATTAGCTATTGCAATGCTAAAGAAGCATGTTCGTAATTTTTTTTAATTTAATCCAATTAGATCGTCGGCAAGAGTATCATGCATATAAAAGGTGTTCGAAGCTAGCAAGTGTCAACAGCATGTGGCAACAATGATGTCCAAAGCACACAAAAACACAAACTTACAGTAATTGCTTTCGAAAGAGTCCTGAATGGGGGGGTCATTTGAATGGGCACGGCCTTCATGCTATCCTTAACACACAGCGACTTCCTGACTTCACCACCTATAAAGCCGAAAACGAATGCTGACTGCATAAACTGATGTATGTTTTTATTTTAAGGTTTTTGGTTGGAATGTGATCAAAATATTCAAGATTAATAGTTCATCATAATTGGATTCTTTTAAACTCTTGATTCATTTTGGCACTTATCCAAACAGCCTTTTAATTTAATCAAGAGGTATTTTTCCCTATTCTCATGATATTGCTAAAATAAAACAGTTGTTTATTCATTTTGGGAGTTGTGAGAATGCTTATATTGTATTAATAACATGCATATTCTATGATTAAAGTTTGATGACTTTAGCTCATTGTTTTTAATTCATTTCCTTTAGTGCAGCTCTATCTAGTGCAGGGGTGGGCAACTCTGGCCCTCGAGGGCCGGTGTTCTGCATGTTTTCCAATTTTCTCTCCCTAAAACACCTGATTTAAACCATTAGCTCATCAACAAGCTCTGCTGGAGCTTGAAAATAGTCCTAATCATTTGAATCAGGTGTGTTTCAGAGAGAAAACGGGAAAACATGCAGGACACCGGCCACCAAGGCCTGCAATTGCCCACCGCTGATCTAGTGGCCGCATAACGCAACTCACATTTTTCAACCCCAGCCACTGTTGTAGCTTTTACTCTTGTAATCCTGTATACACACACATATTAAAAATACCATATATATATATATATATATATAAATATATATATATATATATATATATATATATATATATATATATATATATATATATATATATATATATATATATATAAAAAGGTCACATGTAGTAGTCTGTGGGTGGAATGAATCAATGAATATGAATTGTCTTTAATTAAGAGTTGATGGTTCTTTCCTGCCGTCCCAGCACATATGTGTTTAATTTCCTGCTGTCGTATTGCCTTACCTTCTGGATATTTTATTCATCGTGCCTACAGAGCCCTCTGTGTTGCCAGGGGCAGCAGGATCTGCTGCTTTTTGAATCATCAATTTGACAATAAAGACAAGATTAAGACCATCAACCCTTTAGATCATAGGTGTCAAACTCAAGGCCCGGGGGCCAGATCCGGCCCGCCACATCTATTTATGTGGCCCGTGAAATCCTGGGCAAATTTCAAATTTCTGGTTGAATTATTAAATTTGCAAGTTGTCCTCAACATTAAAAAATTTGGGGGTAAAAATTACAAGCATTTTTTGTTCCCAATATCTCTTTTGAGCAGTTTTTACCGGGCTCTTATTTCAAAAACTAGTTAGAAGTGTGACAAACACACCTAAAATTGATTTGATTTAACAATTATAACGGCCCTCTGACAAAATTTATAACTACAATGCGGCCCCCGATAAATATGAGTTCGACACCCCTGCTTTAGATGTTCCACTCAGGTTCAAATGTCAACATTTACTGTAGATACGTTTTGTCGACTCAGGGATGAGGGATGAAGCCCCTCATCAATGCCTGGTGCAGTATGTTTAATACCAACTCTTGTATTCTTCAAGCAAAATACATTACTGACAAATATTTGTGTCAAATTGGCTCTTAATGAAAAAACAATATTTACAGGTCTCTTGTGTGTGCAAGTTTTCATGCTTCAGACCCTCATTTTTTTTTTTTATTGTTGAACATATAGCTGCCATAGAAAAAGCATTTCAACAACTTGCATAACGTGACCAATCAAGGAGGAAGCAGATGTCGATGCATAATCATGGTTTAGCACAAGCAAATTTACGGATGTTACACCCTTTCTGATATTTTGGGAGAGGAGAGTCCGATTATGTTGCCATCACCCTGTGTTTTTTTATGTAAAATATATATTGAATATTCATCCGTGCTTTTTGCACGGGGGGGGCAACAATTTTTCTTATACTGTATAGAAAATAATCCAGGGGGCCACATGCCACAGACCAGTTAGCCATCTCTGAACTCTGGATTCTCAATCGTTGCAACACTACTGGGCTCGACACACAAGAGGCGACAGACGATAGCAAAATGAGAACCTCATCTGGCTATGAAATTTGATGACACATTCATGTTTTAATTGGAAACATTCAATTGAAAAAATGTAACATGTTTATGTACAGGGAGCTGTACACTAAAAGTTGGATGGTTATATTGTTATTTTAAAAAAATCAATAAACAAAGAACCATTGAACCAACTAGCTCTTATGCTCTTCCCTTTTTTTCACATCTCTCAAATCATGGCATGAACAACTTGCAGTATTGTATCATAATGATTTGGAAAGTCAGATACCGCTGAAATTATGTTCTCCGTGTTGATGGATAGACTGTTTTTAAATGGTCCATCAATTAAACAGCTGATTGGTTGTAACACCTGGTAAAAGTGACAAAAGTTGAAGATTTTTCCACCTGTCACCCCAAGGGGGGGGGCGGCAAGTGTTATTCGCCTTATCACCTTGGTCCCATATGTCAAGAATTGAGAGCGATCGACATTGTGTTGATCCCATACCTTACGTGTTGAGCCCAAACCTCTCACCGGTCGCTAATCTCAAAGCCGTCGTCATGCTCTCTGAATCTCTACTGAAACCAAAGTACTATGCACAATCAGAAGTCCCTGTCACTTTGCCGAAGGAAGAGGGAGATGAAGGAAATGTTTTTTCTCAATACAGCACCACTCTTAAAATGAAAAGCTAGGTTCACATTCGCAAGCCTTCACCACACAGTGAGATTCCAAGGAATATGAAAATTAATTTGTTGCTAGCATCACGTGGGGTGTTGTGCTGGGGAGAAGCAGACATGAGGCAAAAAAAAGTGCCACAGCTCTCAATGTTGTCCATTGAAGGCATCTTAAAACACAAATGCATGTCTGTTTACCTGTAACATTGACCCACAAGGCAGAGAGAAGCAGATAGAAAAAAAAAAAAAATCCAGAGCAACACCAGCTTTTCCGAGGTGTTTTCTGTGACAGGAAAATTGGTCAATCATTTTGATCTTTCGAGAAGTTTTCCAGGACGTGTGGTAACCCTGATTAAGTCACTTATTATTTAGGGCTACATAGACCCACCCATCTGTTAGGCTAAATTGCAAATACTAATTTTTTTATAATTTTAGAATTATTACCAGATTTTATATATATATATATATATATATATATATATATATATATATATATATATATATATATATATATATATATATATATATATATATATATATATTGTTTTTTGTGCCAGGGAGGTCGGAAAAGTGAGAGACTGTTGCGAAGAGAAGAGCCCAGTCTGTGTCTGTGTTTTTGATTTTGCCACCTGGCAGGTGTACTGAATCAACATATTCTCCATGCATTCTACCCAAAATAAAATATTTAATTTTCCTGATAATTAGGCCAATGTTCAAGAGCAAATTACAGCTTCAAAATTCTTTCTTTATTAAGAGTGAACATTTTTAACCTAGTTCATGAAGATGGCCAGTTAAAGAACCATTTACTCTTCTCACTCAGATAACAAACAAATCGTGTTTGAAGCAACTAATATTACGCTTGTGAAAGAAACTTATTTTAGATACAAATGTTAAAAATAAAGATGTTTTGTTTTTTTCTGTCATTTTATTGTATATACCATTGATTTATTTTCTTACCAAAATTGACCAATATATTGCAATACGCCCTTGCTGATTTGTAGCCCCATATATATATATATATATATATATATATATATATATATATATATATATATATATATATATATATATATATATATATATATAAGTAAAAATGTATATATTGCGATTCAGCAAAGGCGTATTGCGATATATTGGTCAATGTATGGAAAGAAAATAAATCAATGGCATTTACATTAAAATGACCAAAAAAAAAAAAACAGAAAGAAATTATTAAAATACTTACAGTTACATCTCTGAGCACATAGCTCAGCCCACGAAAAAAAAAAAAAGAGAGAAAGAGAGAGAGAATTTGTATTTGTGTGTTTTCTAACATTGGGCATGGCAAAGCTTGTGAAACATGGGCAATCATGCTTGAGCTTACGGTTTTGCTGATTCTCCATAAACAATACACAAAGATTTAAAGTAAAGTAATTATGTCAGTTATATATTGCTCTATATTGTGATTGGATCTTTGATCAACTTATTGTAAAGGCTAATTGGTGAATGACTCCAAAAATCCTGATCATATGAAGTCAAATGACCTTCAGGTCCACGATCATTCTCTCCTTTTGCTTGACTGAGCACTCCAAAAAGCACATAACCCATTCACCGTTTCCTTTTATAGATGGCTGAGGGTCAGTGACGTACACGGATTTTCGTTTTCCCATTTTCTATTTCAACAACATGGCAAGAGAGCATCTCTGTTTGCTCAGAAAGCCAATAAAGTGTGGCAACTGGCCACCCACTACTGTGACAGGCCCAGAATGAAAAACATTCAAGAGCATGACACATGGAGTTGCTGCCACCCGTCAAAAGGTTGTCTTATCGGTGCGACGCGGCCCGTGAGCACTTGAGTGAAATGGGTAGAGAGACGCTCTGATACGAGTGGTGGAGAAAGTGTTGCTTCTGTTCTGGATTGCTGGAAGTATAGTAAGGAACTGAGACCAAAGAGGAAGCGTGAGGGTCAACATGCCGGTGCAATTTTACACTTGAAGTGCGTTTGTCACTATAGATGTCGGTGCTTGCCGCCTTGCTCTAAACAATCCTGTTTAAGTTATACCAGAAGACACTAAATCTGACAGAAGGTGGGTTTGGTGTATTTTTTATTCTATCCTTTTCCCCTCTTTTGTTGTTGCCGCAGCGACATTTGTTCAGCCATCAAAGCAACACAACTTGGCATCGGAATCTTATTGTACGTTTTACTGTGACAGCTTTGTGGATGGAAGAGAAATAGCACAAAGACAATAAAGGACAATCTAAAGTGAGAGAATGGAAGATGAGAGCGACTGTCAGTACAGCGCACCGTACTGTAATAAGGGAGCGTAAAGTCGCTTTAAATAAAGTAGCAGTTTCTTTGATACAGCCTGTTTCAAATTTAAAAAGTGGTTTGAAATATTTTATGAGCCAATCAAAGTAAGGGGTTAATCTTTGTTGATTTATTGCAATCTGCATCGGTTCAAGTCTCTTGGAATTGCAAATGTCATTCTGACTTCACTCTGTGAAAATTATGTTTAATTTCCCTACACTTAACCATCACTACTAATTGCACCTTGTAATGAATGACCTCAGGCACTGTGTTGGACCGGCAGGAAAGCATAAACTAAAAAAAAAAAAAAAAAGAAAAAAAGATTGAATAAAGATTTTGATGGAATACATGGGCAAGTACAAATCATCAGGCATGTTGCCTCTGGCTTTGCATTTAAATTTGGAAGACAGCAGTGGCTTTAGAGGGTGATGTCAAGCCTTGATGAACGCATACAGTCACATTCAAGTTCAAACAATGTATGTTACATGCAAAAAAACAGTCGGGCATAACAGATGGATAAGATAAAAAAAAATCATTAAAATACTGTACATTGTGACTTATGTCGTAAAATATTGGCTAGAGCTGCAAAGGCAAATTACCTGTCTTCCCTTGTCATAGAAGGTTGCACTTGACTATATATATATATATATATATATATATATATATATATATATATATATATATATATATATATATATATAAAGGATTTTTTCAGGAAGGGTTGTTTCAGGTTTTTGGTCAAGATAAACAAAATAATAAGTGTCGGATCATATGAATGTAGATCAAAGTAGATGGCTTTATTCGAATTGGGTGTTAAGACGTTAAGATCCATTATGCAAATTCGTCTATTGGAACACAAACACGATCATCATCAAAGTGGTACTCCAGCCCCTACCAGATTTTTGTTCCACCCCTCATTGATATTTGAAAAAAAGCACATCATGTGGGTGTTGCCAGGATGACGGTTGGGCTTGCTCTTGGAGAGAGGGTTTGGCATGCATGAAACTAAGCCGCCTGTATGCACCACGGTGACATGGCGAACACGCCATATTCATGAAGTGATGTCGATCCTCTCCAGCCATCCAATGAAAACAAACAGCCGAATTGTCTTTACTCCAGTGTTTAGTGATGGCATCACAGAGATTTTTTTTGGGTTCCAAATACAAGCTTGCTCAACAAGCATGCTTGGCAATGTCAAAATAAAGACCAGGGCCTGTAGAGAGCGTTAGTTGACAAGCATGTGTACACTTTATCAGAAAAAAAGCAGATCTGGGCTTGATTACTCCTTCAACCGCGCAGTTAAATGTGTGCTTGACAAAGTATTATATAAGGTCCAAATGTTAAACAATATAAGCGCGACTAAGCGCAGAAGTCACATCTCCATGAAGTTACCTCGAAGTCATTGACGGGGAGTAATCGCCCATCTCCGCTCAGTCAGCATTGTCCCCCTCTCCTGAAAGCCCAGCGGGCATGTGCCTTGTGTCCTGGTGTTTGGCCCACGGGTGGCCTCTCGATGACAGTGAATGCTCGAAGAAGCGAGATAGAAATCACAGAGCGCGGGGGCTGCCCCCCTCCATATAGGGGCAACCTTTTTGTCGCACACCCAAGGGGGTGTGTTTCCTTTGTTCCCTTTCTGGTTCATCTCACCATTGCCTCCTCATGCTGCCTCTGTGGTAGCACAAACCTGGGTGACATCAGCTGGTATTTTTTCACCCGCCCCACGGCACTCTGAGGTTGCCCTGCAATCATTCACATCCGTGCAGGTTTGACATGTCTTTATATAAAAGCCATACATCATAGGTGAAATTTCGGTCTGTTAAAAAGTTAGAAACTGTGGCAAAGTGAAAGACAAAGTAAAAATAGATAGTCACAACATTGCTTGAGATAACCAGATTTAATTCTGAAGATGTAGTACAATGCAGATAGAGTGAGGCAGAGTTTCTAATTCGGTCCATTTTATCCAACTACAAATGCATTTTCAAGGGGAAGAAGCAAGTGGCGGGGTGCAAAAACATTTATTTTTACAGCAGGACAAAATCAAGGCAATAAAAGATATGGCACTTGATCTACAGAAAGCTTCTACCTGGAAAGCCATCTCTAGTTATAGTTCAAAATAGCATGTACCTCACTGTGATAGTCATAACACCATTGCCTTACCCATGTTGCAAAACTGCATGCAGATGAATTATTGTTATGCACTATACAGTAAATGCTTGAAAATGGAATACGTGCTGCATTGTAAGAGCATGAAATAGCATTTAAATTGGAACAGTTAAAAGAAAAGCATATTATTATAAATGAAGATTCCTTAACTGAAAAAGGACTGCTTAAAACTTGGAAGTATTTGATGGTGATTAGTTGGCTGAAATGACCTTGCATGGCACATTTAGTAATTTGCACACCTACCACCTCTTCAGAAGAGCACAATTACTAAGAGTCTTCAGTCTCGTCAACGGCCTGGCTGCACCCAAGTTACATCCATCTCCCGGGGCCGAGCCAGAGCCAGGCCGGGCCAGGCCACTGAGGTGCGAGCGTGAAATGGCTCCTAATTCCTACCACTATCTCCCGCACACAGATTCTGTTTTTAAAATGCATGAATCTTTTCAAGCCTGAGAAATATTGACAAACCCGATAAGCACGGAAACCCAAGGACGACATCGAGTGAATATAAACAAAATGACTACATTGAACACACGTTTCAACGTCAAGGGAACGTGCCAATTAGCGCACGCTTCTATTGCGAGGTATTTTGTCAGTTTGTGAACAGTGTTTGATCTGCCTTGATTACTAGAAAGCTCTACAATATGTTAGATCTGAACATAGGTTTGATTTTGCTTGTTGCTTGATTAAGTGAAGTGTGGTCTAAACCATGCCCCCTCCCCCACATCCAGTTTTGATATCACAAATTCAGAACGCTGTAGTTGCAAGACAATTTTGATACTTTGATGCTTAAAGGCTTAATGACAGCTGTCTTGGGGAGTTGCAATGAAAGTTTAGAATAGCTTGGGTTCAACATGTTCCGGCAGGAGTACGCATGTCACCGTAGTGACTCAAAGGATATTGACACATGTCATGAAATATTACTGTGACTCACAAATCTGTACAAATTTTAGTATAAAGTCCTATAATGTGACACAATTCAGGTTCGTTCAAGTCTTTCTTTTTTCATCTTTTAACTATAAGGGGGAAGTCACTATGGATGCTAATCTTTAATATGAAATGCAGAGTCAAGAATTAACCAAAATAAGTACTTTGGTGTACAATACAGAAGTCTGACCTTACCCACTTTCCAGCAAAGAGCCAACAGCTTTGAACAGCAAATTTGTAACGCAATTTACATGTATCGAGTCACAAAATAAAATGCTGGCTACATCAGCAATTTAGCACAGGCACAAACAGCGGGCTAGATAATAGAGGTTGGAGTTAAAAGTGAATTAAAAATCAGTAAAATTATCTGTATTATTTTACCCCACAGATTTTTGAGATTTGCACAATAGTCCCAAAATCCTGAATAACATTGCTCAGTGAGGATTATTATTTTTTTTTTTAATTTAATTGGATATTGGGCGGCGTGGTGGAGGAGCGGTTAGAAGTCACGTTCAGAAGTCACAGTTCGGAAGTCCCAGGTTCAATTCCAGCTCACATCGGGCTTTCTGTGTGACGTTTGCATGTTCTCCCCATGCCTGTGTGGATTTCTTCCAAACACTCCGGCTTCCTTTCACATTGCAAAAGCATGCATGGAAGATATGGTATATTGGACACTCAGAGCAAGGTTCCCACTGCAGCCTGAAACGACACAATTCTGATTTCTTCACCTCTCACCCACCTGTATCTGCCACTTTATCTCTCTCAGTCTTGCTCAGAGAGCAATTGTTAATTGGGACACATGCTCGAAGAGAATGAGAGAGACGTAAGTGAGAGAGACGTTGCAGGCACTGCACAAATGCCATGAAGAAAAAAAAAAATCTGATTTCACCAAAACGTGGGAATTAGGCCTAGCCTAAATTGTCCTTAGGTGTGACTGTGAGTGGTCATTGGTCACTGTGTGCCCAGCAACTGGCTGGTAAGCAGTTCAGGGTGTCTGCAGTCTACTGCCCGAAGGCAGTCGGGATAGGCACCAGCACGCCTGCGACCCTAGTGGGGATAAACGCCGATAGGAAATGAATGGATGGCTGTTATTATAACAAAAGAAAAAGTAGACAGTTTCAAATTTTAAATGATAAGATACTGAGGTAAGAATGATTTGATGCTTTCTGACCATTTTAAAGGAAATTTACTTTTTTACAATCAAACAGTTCATTCGTAAATAATACCATAATGGTTTTTACACTTTTGTCTCACAAATCATTCACATTCATGTTTGTATGCACATCACCAGAGGTGGACAGTTCATCCGTACTAACTTCTTCTCTGTCTTTATTTGGCTCCTAGGTGTTGAACAGATACATACAATAATGTGCAAGATAACTACAATAATGTGCAGGTGTGCATGGTAGAATAAATAATGTGCATGTGTGCATGGCAGTTTAGGTACAACTATTTACAAGTGGTGTGCAAAAGAAAGAAGAGTATAAATAGAGCAAAAATTCAGAAATTAGGTGCATAGTCACAGATGTATGAAGTGTATGAGAGTGATGTTATCAGCAGTATTCTACCATTAGTGGATGTGTTCTTTTTACTTTTTTTTTTTTTTTTTTGGTTAACAGGGAAATGTATTGAGCACTGAGTAAGAATAAGAAGTTTGGGACGTAAATGATAAGGGTGAAAGAAAATCTTTTCAAGCATTGTGCAGATAACTATGATGAATGGGTCTCTCATTCACACACACATTTCGCTGTGATTCATATAAATGCCTTGCAGAATAAGCCATGGAGAATGATCACTGAGCCTCTTCACTCTGTCGCCTGAGTGAATGATGTAGTTTCAAACATCCAACACAACGACTATAATGCGCAGTACGTCTTCAAGCCCCCTTTTTTTTTAAATTCAACGTGTTCCGATAGATGTGTGCTATATTTTATCCATAAAAGTACGTACAGCATGATACAAATTGTGCTTGTTATTTTTCTTTTGTTTGTTTTTTTTTAAGTTGATTGACAAACCTCATATTTGTTGCATGAGAACCACCACAAATTGAAAGGCCACATTAAGAAATGATAGCGCTTTGTTTCCATCTACTGGTACTCAGTAGAACTACCATTTGACTCCCCAGTTTCTTGTTTGCATATTTGTGCACACAACTGAAGTCATGCACATTTCAGCTTATTTCAATATACAACAGGGGTGACAGCACTGTGCAATCAAATGAGGAGTACCAATCAAAGAGGTGCATAAACTAAATGGATGGAGTACTGACAGATGAGACAAGAAGGAAAATAAAAGAGATAACCAAATGGTGTGTAAACGCCGTACACTGGCAACTCTGTAGGGATCAAAGTACAGTATGGCATTCGCCTTAAATAGAGTCGTTGGCAGCAGAGCATGGAGAGCTTTTTTTCTTTTTTTCATGCCTGTTTTTCAGAATGCATCCCACAGGGGATGGGCTGTCAAGTGCCAAGGGATCATTTTGATGTTAATTGATAGGTTGATAGAGACAGACCAAAAGATAAAATGACTTCCTGCAGAGTACTCTGCAGTGTAGTTCCCCTTCCTGTATTGTCTCCCCAGGAAATCTCCATTTATCCCAGAAGCGGTGTCTCAGCATGCAAGCATGGCATGCAATTTATTTTTTTTTGGATGAACATTTTCAGGAAGTGTTGACAAAGATCACGTTTCAAGAAAAAGAGGCGGGATACTGGTTGCTGTCGGGATGCCCTTGAAGGACGTGTTTATGAGTGAACTGTTTTTTTTTTTTTGTGCCCTCACATCGGAGAGGACAGGGCATTAGCTCGGACATAAACACACATTCGTGTGTATCATGTACACAAAGAACACCATGGGCACATTGTGAGCAAGGCTACTGGCAACACAACCCCTGTGTGATGAGCTGTTGCTGGTGTGGCAGTGTGAGGCCAAGGTCATGCAGTCTTATTCCTTTATTCCCTTAATCCCCTATGTTGGCTGGGTGAGAGGCCTGCTAATGGCCAACACTCTCCAAAAGGGAGCCACTGCATGGACATACACTCTTGAGACTCCCACGAGCTTCCGCCCTATGAAAAGAGCATTACAGATGTTCTCTATAATCAATCAACATGGCTAATTAGGCTCCAACCAAATCCCATAGAGAGACCTTAGGGGTGGTGCCGGAGGTGTGGTAGTCACAATCATCAGTGTAGAATAAAGGTAAGACTTTTGGGAATGATCCTGTTTGGTCG
Source organism: Hippichthys cyanospilos (assembly GCF_059441005.1). NCBI lineage: Eukaryota > Metazoa > Chordata > Actinopteri > Syngnathiformes > Syngnathidae > Hippichthys > Hippichthys cyanospilos. Next base: position 7,188,256 of record NC_142374.1, read on the forward strand.
AATCCATTATGCAAACAGCACAGGTCAGAACTGCTTACTAAAGAAAAAAAAAAAAAAAAAGAAAGCTGTACAGAAATTCCGCATAAATTAGTGTTGTAAAGCACACGGGCTTAAGAAAAATCTGTTTTTAAAATTAGAGTTTGCTGGGGAGGTTCAAAGCCCACTAAACCTGAAGCAAAAGAACACCCCAAACAAGTGTTCCCTTTGAATCAAATCCATGCAAACGTCATCAATTGTTTTCTCCAATTTGTGCTTTGTGCTGCCTGTCAGTAAATGTTGTCTGTATTAAGACTGTAAAATGCCCCATTTTTATTTTTTGTAAGAGATAACATAATATTATTATATTTGAACTGGTTCATTTGAGATGTATTTAGTATTTTAAAAAAACACTTTTAAACATTCTTTCTTTCTTGGAATGACCCATTTACTGATGTTTTGGCATGTTGGTTCTGGCATGAGGACAGCATTTATCACTTTGCTGTACCAATGTCTTTCAATCTAGAGACTGCCGGAGTGTTAGAAGTGTCAGTTTTGCTTAACTTAGCACTTGCGAAACAACTGAGCCATGCTAAGCACAGGTGCCTCACAGTCAGAAGATCTGCACTCAAAGTTAGAAAATCTTAAAGTGCTGCATGCTATCTATAGATTTATTGTATGTGTTTTCTCTGAGAACTTCTCCAACTTTCAAGCATCGTTAATTCGAGACTCTAAATAGGTCATTTTTGCCAGTGTGAGTGGTTATTTTGTTTGTCAATATTTACAATTTGATTGACTGATGACTAGCTTGAATAGATTTCAGTTAGCTGTAACCCGATAGAGGAGAGGAACTACGAAAAATAGCAGAGGAATAATTTTATCATCGAATCAAATATAAAGCATGCAAGTTTTAGAAATACACAGTATTGCATTTGTTAAAATTTCTTTTTATTCATCAAATACAAAACTCAATACATTATTTTTACATAAAATAAACTAAAATACAAAATGAACATATTATTGATTACACTGAGACCATCTTTATTTTTATAAGAAACAGTCGCATTGTAGAATGTGAACAGGTTTTGTTTTGTGAAGATCACATGAGTGACAGCTCATTGTTTTTAAGGTAAAACAAATGTTCTTCATTTACCTATTTCAGTGTAGTTCCAGACACACAAATGGGATTGTTCAGTGTTCACTATTTCTTTCCTCAGATCAACAATCTGTCCTCTTGGTAGGTGAGAGCAGTCAGGCAGCCGAGAAAATGGTTTAGATTAAAATGAGGTAATGGCACATTGGCTCGGCATTTTGTGTCAGCAGCACTTGCAATTTAAGGAGCTGCCATACTAGCAGCCGCTTAAATTGCTACACACAAGTTAATATTTCATTGCATGCTATTTAATGGGGATGGAGCGGAGGCAAAAATGCAACATATTCCACAATCAGACCCTTTGTAGCAAATCAGCAACATTTGGCGTCATTGCGGGATCTACATTCTCCCACCATTCCCTCTAGCAGCTGCCGAGCGGTCCACCTGAACAGCCATTCAAAGGGGAGTGCAGTAGAAGCTTCAGGAAACATACACAAAGCTACATTTCATGACAACTGTAGTTGTCAATTGTGGAAGAATTCATGACTTGGTTGGAGTTCACTCCAAAGCCTAATGAAACAACATTTTGGAGATGATGCCTTATGACCTGGAAATGCTTTAAGTTCAAAGGTGTGCATTTACACGTTAATAACTTGAATTTCTTGACCTTTCAATGTGTTCAAAACCATTTATTTACAAAAAAAAAAAAAAAAGAAGCATTTGTGATGGTAGTGACTATTAACGTAAATATAATGTAAAGTTTTGAGCTCACCTCAATGGCCTCACTCTGGCAATTAATGGCAATTACTGGTGACACATCGAGTATGTTATTGCCAAAAATGTCCAATCAAATGTGAGATATGAAACGGAACCTGAAGATGAAATGTTGATCCCGATGATCATTCCAAAATCAGCTTCCCTGTCTCATATTGGATGTAGAGCATATTGGGAGTGACTCGGTAATATTGAACATTGTTGATGTGTTCCTTAAGAATTACATTAAGAAAAAAAAACAAAACAAACTAAACTGTATTGAAGCATCCAAATGCAATGCAAAGTGGTCAAATGCATTCGAGATGTAATATCCATGACAAAAACTTTCCAGTACCACCTAGGCCACACCGAATGACAATTCATGGTTTTTACCTGGCACAAAACCTTAAATCAAATTTCACAATGTGATGAAAATCAAAACATGTTTTAATTAATTAAAAAAAAGATTGACAAATATTGCTATTTAAATCTATGTGTAGAATCATGACCTACTCAAGTCTATTTTGCAGGACAGAAAAATGGAAAAAATGAAGTGTCTTTTCTTAAATGTATGAAGTTTTGAATGATAAGGAAAGTGCCTTTTACAACAAAACAATGTGTTGACCACAACTGTTACTCTATTCTTTATTTTGATTAATATACATACACCACTATTAAGATGGACACCTTATTATTTACGTATTGCAAACCTAAATTGATGGATTGACCATTTATTGCAATTAACTCATTCAATCCCAAAGATGCATTTGTACATCTTTACAGAGTCTCGACTTCCAATCCATTGTACTCATTTAGTTACAGTATTTTTTTTAATATGAAGATAAAAGGGGTTCTGAAAATAGTTTCTTCACAACATTATTCATATATGACCACTTTCATAGCTCGATAGAAAGCCCAGATTGTTCAAATATTTGCAGTTGTTAATGTTTAATGCCTAGACAGACTCTTTTTTTTATGGCTGTTTGAAATGTTCAACAGAATGTAAACGCTGCAGACTTGTGCTTAATTGCACAATGACAGCGCTATGGACGAGCGGCTTCTTAGCTTCCCCAATCAGCGATTGAATATGATTTTTTTTTAATATTGGTGTGTTGATGTTGGAGTGAGGCGAGCTGTTATCAATCATCGCTGGTAATCCAACCATATAGGAGTAATACGGCTGGACATCCATGTATTATTTGGTGTGTTTATTTTGAAGTTGCCTTCCTGTGCTGCCAATGGTATGTGACGTGACGCTCGTTGCCTCTTCCTTGGTAGTGCACACCTGGCATAGTTACAGGAGGCGTCTACAGCAATAGGATTTGTTTTATTTTTCATGTTCTTGTAAAATCAATTTTAGAACATTTCAATCGCCGTCAACAAGAAGTTAGGAACTTTTGTTAACGTGTTTATCATATTGCCTTTACAACATCAGTTATGAAAACAGACAGTCAGCGATTGGAAATATGCATGAAATTTAAATTGGGCACTTAGACCTGCAGTGTAAATCCAATGAATACAGCCTATGAGTGTTTTTTTTTTCTCTTCGTTTCCTCTGCTACTGCCACTACCACCATAAACGAGCATGTCCCCTACCCCCCACACCATCTTCACCTCCGCCTCCACCCAAGACTCTGACAGAGCCAAGATGAGGAAAAGAGTGAAAGGTTCTGATGGACTAAAATGCTGAGATTGAATCCTATGCTTGCTGAAATGTGAAGTGCGGTTGTGTGTTTGTGTGCGCACGGGCTCAGTGGGGCAACGAGTGATGCTCAGTTTATTGCATCAAAAGCTCATTTGTTTGTATTTTAAACCTCATTTCAGCTTAGGCGAACCAGTTTTCACATCATGGCTGTCAGTGACCCACTTTGACTCTCTCTAATATCCCCCCACTGCACCCCCCTTTTGATCCATTACTGTTACTGTGCACTGGATGGATGAGATTTAATGGAATATGCCGACAAAGTAGTTCAGTGAGGAAAATACAAAGTCTGCTATTCTGCTGCGTTACTTTCTCCTCCATTGCCTGGGGCACTACTGTGCCGTACGTTTGCATGTTAGTGCTGTGCTTGACACCACCCTGACAGCACTCAACACATCAGAAGGACTTAAGCTCATCTGGCCCATTGGGACATAAACATCGGTTGTTAGTTGGTGTGGTTTATGTGAAAAGAGAAGCAGCTGAAGTGATAACACACTGTACATATGAATAAAGTGCCAAAAATGTACACTACCTGCCTTTTGGTACTTCTAGTACTAGTAGGTAGAAGTACTCATCCAAATAGATGATATAAAATATTATATTGACATAAGGCATTGTATTGACATAACTTGTGAAAATAGGACTGTCTTACTATGTTAAGGCTTGAATTAAGCAGTTTTGCATCGCTGTTTGCAACTTCAGTTTTGGAATTTGCTAAACACACGGACTCGATAAACTGAGAATCAAGGACCCGGTGTCAGTCACAAGTGATTTTTGAACGACCACGCATTTGTGTTCGAGAGAGCTAATTGTCAAACTTCCAGAAGAAAAAGCGGCTTTACACATGCTAAGCCAATCTTCATAATGGTAGGACAGAGATGATCAGATCTGGCACCCCAAATCCTTAACCCCTGTGCTGCAGCATGTGTCATCATAGTTTGGAAATATGTATGCTTTGTCCACAAAGGTAAGGTAAGCTTCTCTCTATTACTCCATGTTCATCTTTTAACATTATTAGACATTTGAGGGGCATGTGCTCATTAAAAAAAAATAGCATCAAAAAATAGCAGCAAGTTGCGCTTCATAAAATCATTTCGGGGAAAGTTGCAGCTATGCTCTTTGTCGTAACTTGTTAGTTTTTGGATCGCTTGTGCAATCAATGTCTCCGTAGCGGTGAATAAGTTAGACTTCTGATTGTTTTCATCAAGCCATGTTGGTCATGCAATATGCTAAACTCGCTGCAGATTGACGTGACTAGCGTCGTAACACCAGTATTAAGTGCTTGATTGACTCCAATACTGAATAGGAAAAGAGCAGGCAAATTGAATAGTGTTTGGTCTCTGAAAAAGAAAATTGATGCTTGCTAATTTGAACTGGAAGCGGAAATTAATTACGCCAGGTCAGTGAAGAGTCACTGCCCATAAGCTTAGAAGTATATTCAGGGGTTGACATTAACGGTGACCTGATGGTGCTTGGCCACCACGTCACTGTGTTTGACAACCCACAGTTCAGTCCAGGTGGCCTCAACGGACCACTAACAAAAATTTCAAGGACCTTTGGGCAATTAAATTACAATTGAATATAATTGTTTTTTAACATGTTTTTTTCATTTAGCTCACCAGTGCACGATTATATCACATTCGATTTTTTTTTTTTAATTATTTGTGTTATTATTTTTCTTTTATTTTTTTGTTTTCAGGTCATTATCTGGGCCACCCTTTGTTCAAACTAAGACAACATATTGACAAACCTGCTTGAAAACGCAGCTTAAACTGTAGGAATGCAACACTAAATTGCCAATGAAATAATTAACAAAATTTAGACAATATTCAGAGTCTCAGCGACGGAAATTGTTTACCCATGTTTGTTGTCTTAAAACCGTTGGGCACATTCGAACACTCTCAATCAATGTGGACTGTATTTGTTGCAGTTTGGTTGCACATTTCATAATATCACTCAAAAGCGAGTTATGTAAAAACTACAAATTTTGTTTAGTATGTATATAACAATAGGGCTGTCTATCAATTCTTTTAAAATCGATTATGTCATCGATTACTAATCAAATAATCGACTTATCTTACCCTTAAACACACATCCACTGCTGTTGACTTTTTTTTTCAGTTAACTGTTTTAACAATGATAGGACCACATTCACAAATAACACATATTGATGTATATTAACACTATTATCACTAAATATTTGAATGTTAATAATTATATAAAGCATTGTCTGCTGTTGTGTGTGTAGAGACGAGGGCCTATTAAAGGGCTCATATCATGCAAATACAATTTTTATTAGTTTTATTTATTATTTATTAGTTTAATTTATTTCAACTTTGTAACAATTTGTTTCAAAGTTTTACTGTAGAACATTTTGAAGTGTGAACATTGCGAAAATGTGTGGTTGGAAGCACTCGGCCATTCAATCAGTCATGTAGTACAAAAATATCCAAGGAACTGTCCATAGACCGCAAGAAGACAGATCCAGGAGCACATGTAGAAAGGTAAGTTGGGTTACAGTCTCTTTATTTATCATCAAATACTTGCTAGGTCGAAGGCTGAAGGAGGCGAGCTGCTGCAGTGGGCTTCAGGGCCAGGCGAGGCCAATGCGCAGGCTAGCAAGAGTTGACGACAGACTGGCGAGCGGTCAGGTATCGGCTGGGTGGGTACTCGGGCAGGCAATAGGGCTCGGCAGGCTGGCGGATGGTCGGATACAGGATGAGTCAGTACACAGGCAGACGAGAGTGGTCGAGAGGTTGGCAGAAGATCGGAGACAGGCTGGGTCAGTACACGAGTAAGCAGGCAAGATAGAGTGCTGGAAAGCTTGGCATTGTGCATCAAGACAATCTGGCGAATTCAAGACGGAAGAGACCAGGTTGTATACAGAGCAGGTTATTTGCTGCTGTTAGTATTTCATGTTGATTGGCAGGGACGAGGTTGAACAGGTGTGGTGAGACAAAATGAGGTGACCGGACTGGCACTGTGACATGCTGTGCTGACTTCTAACTCGTCGTGTTGACTTTTTATCTTGGCGCGATGGCTTTAAATCTCATCTTGTCTTTTTTTTTTTCCTCTTGGGGATCCTAATACACCATCGTATATGAGGCCTCCTGATCTCCTACGAGATCCACTTTTACCAGTGGCCGTTTTTGTAGCGTGAAAATAGCTTTTGAGCCTTGCTCTTTGCTGGGATACGCCTTCATATATGAGACCTGCCGATCTCTTACCAGATCCATTTTTACCAGTGGCTGTTTTTGTGACATTAAAAGAGCTTTTGAGCCATGCACTTTGCTGGGGAGGTAGATTCGAACCCAGATGCCTGTCTTGCAAAAAGAAAAAAAACAACACATTTTTACACAAGGTGGTAGTGAATGAGTTATTGTATTAAATACTGTATTTATATCAGTATTGTTGTTTCTTTTTACATTAGAATTTTGAAAATCATTGTATTTCATCAATATAGCTATAATACATTTTCATTCTCAGGCAATGTTTTTGCACATAAATACAAAGTATATTTCCTTGAAAATTAATATGTAATATAAATTAAACATTTGTGTTGTCCAGGGAAACACAAGCACTATTGCAGTGACAAAACTCTGAAATGATTGTGAATATTTACTAAGCAACTATACGACAAAAAGAGTTCATTCAATCAGCATGCTGAGCACTGGTCACACCTCATTAGTCAAACAGGAAGCCTTGTTTTTCTCCTGCTGTACACCTAGATCCTTTGTAACAATCTCCCCGACTATCAGCAGATAAGAAAGATATATACTGTAAGATGGAAGCGTTTTGCAGAAGGCCGTGTACAGGAACAGTCTTATCTTTCATGGCATTCTCTGTGCAACCAACTTTGAACAGCCTACCACAATTAACAGCAACTTAGTTGTTGTATATGCGTTTAACTGGTTTATTTTTCATTTTGTTATGCTGTGTTGTTTTTGGAGAATGAATTTGAAACATTCTGCTTCTTCATTTGATTCTCATTCCAAACCATTGTGTTTTGCCTTCTTGGAATTAAATTTAAATAGATAATAAATAAAGGTGGGCGCTAACCAGAGTTCTTTTTGGACATTCATGAACTCTAATATGATTAACTTTTTACTGTTTGTAAACTTTACAATGAGTTACAGTACGCAAAGGATTATTTCTGTTATGCGGCCAGTGATTTTTTTACAAAGGACCCCAAAACTGACTGGAATAATAGAATAATTATAATAATATAAGAAGCATGAACAATCATTAAAAAAAAAAAAAAACTCTATAAAATTATAAAGTCCAAACCAAAAACAGATGAGGTAACACTCATTCAAAGTACCAACAACAACAAAAAAAAAACATAGACAAAATATGGGAGAAGCAACTTTTCAGTCATCAGCTTCAGGTTGCCAAAGTATTTGTATGAATGTGTATGTGTGGGTGTAGAACATCCCCAATTACAGTGTTCCCTCGCTACTTTACGCTTCATCTTTCTGGGAATGCCTGGGGATCCCCCCGGCGGAGCTGGATGAAGTGGCCGGGGAGAGGGAAGTTTGTGTTTCCCTGCTGAGGCTGCTGTCCCTGCGCCCCAACATGGCAAGAGAAATGGCAAGAGAAAGTCCATCTTCAATCTGGTGCAAAGAACACTTTTGCAGAGACGTGCCTGCCAAGGGACCAAATGTGGCAGAGAGGTTGAGTCACTGTGGGAAGGATGGTGTAGCTCAATCGTTCTCCTACCCTGAAGGCACCTTGGAGTGTGGAACCTTTGAGAAGGCCAGGGATTTTCAATTTTTGTATAGCAAATTCATGTGGCGTACCATGCAGTGTTTGCTTATATGTGAAAATTGTCTGATATCAGGAATATGGAATGAATCCTCAAAAAATAGTGTCATAGCACACACAGACACGAATCCAACTGGACAAGATGTACCACAAAAAAAAAAAAAAAAACATTTATCACAAAATTTAGTACACTAGATGAGACACGAGACAAGAATCTTACCAATCTAGTCATACAATATAAAACTTTTCCATTATTCCAAGTTTTCATCAGGAATCTTGCATGCAGATATAAACATAAATCAGAGATTCACTTTTGCTACAGACTCATTTTTCAGCTGCACCAGAGCTGAGCTAGTTTAACAAAATGCATGCAGCTAGTGTTAGTTTTGAGGGTTGGCATATTTTAATTTTAATTTTGCAGTGTTTAGAAACAGTCCTTGTCTGATATGCCAATATTTTTCTAATAATTTCTTTGAAATTTCTTCATTTCATTCAATTTCTTTGGATAAAAATGATCATTGTTATTTATTTGTGGTTTTTGGTTTTTTTGATGAAAAACACTTACAAACTCATAAGACCCTGAAATAACCAATTTCCACATAAGTGTGTATCATTATATGTATATGACACACTTAGATTTTCTCTGCTGCAAGTAAAAGGGAGATGCCAACATATTTTAATAACTAAATTCTAATCCTTACTCCCACAATGTTGTGCTTGAATTCCACTCTGTTCAGTTCATACTTGTCCTCTCTCCCACTCACCTCACCGCCACCCTCACCTCATTCAATCCTCCCCCACTTCTCACTATAGCGACAGCACAGCATGGATGGGTAGTAGCTTGCCTGTGTGCCATCCATTATTCCGAGGCAGGAGTGCATTAAAGATTCATCTCTGCAGCTCAACCTCAAAGGAAAGACTACGACCTCTGGTATAGCTGCTGAATTATGGAGCCCGCCAATAAAGTTGTTTGCGTTTGATGTCATTCTCCGCTTTCGCCTTCCCAGGTGAATGTGGACAGATGACATACGGGCACATCGCATTCACGCAAAGTTTTCCTTACAAGGTATCATATGCTGTGTATACTTTTATTTTTTTTTACCCTCCAACATATACACTTGTGTTTTTTCATTTCCCTTTTCTCTGCCACTGAATCTCTCATTTTTTTTGCATCAAACTTGCACAGTAAGCCACGGAAAAAGTGCCTGAATAAGGCTAAACAGACAAAAATACAAAACAAAGCAAACCCATATCTCTGAAATGTTGATGATGGCGCAAGTTTGCAAAAATAATCTTTGCTGTCTTCACTGCATACCAAGTGACTGTTTAGCACTGTGATTTTCATAGCAACCATCATTGCCTTCCTCCCTCAACCTAACTTAAAAAGCAGCCCCGACCGCTCTTGTTGTTTATGCGCATGTGATCAATGTTGAGGGGAGGGCCAACCCTAAAATGGCTGGCATTGTCCTGTGCATTTCTAATTCAGTCACGTGAGCTCAGAGGAGGATTTAATTGAAGTCACATTTAATTAATTTTCCTTATGGAATTAAAAAAAAATATCCAAAGTATCCATCAATCCAGTCTTCTATCCTTCTGTCTGTGTCAGTTCTATCTGTGTGTCCCTCCACCCATCCAATATAAAATAAAATTATTAATATTGTATTAAAACATTAATTTAATCATTCAGTCTCTTTTTAAAACTTTTTCAATTCTTTGCTTCTAACTTTTCATTGAGGAGATCCACTTTCTCTACGGGCACAACTTCAAAGAAAGTGAGAATCACAAATGATACATTGTGTGTCTCACAGACTAAATCTGGAATCGAATCTTTACCCTTTCCTTGCCTTTAATTGTGGAGATTGCATTTTCTAATGATGCGTGTGTGTTTGTTTTTTGGGTACTTTGGCTTTTTCTGCGTGGTTGTGACTGTGTCCCTTTATATGAACCACACCTCTTGGACAAAGTCATCACGATAGTGTTGAAAGAAAGGTGGACGGCAACAATGTTGTAACTGTAATAGTTCATATTTGAAACTTTCACTTGCAAAAATAAATAAATAAATAAATAAATAAATAAACATGCTGTTCAAATGGTTTATTTTTGTGCGGTAGTACACAACGTGTTCGGAGGAAGGGATTATTACAAGGGCATGGCGCTGTTACACAGCAGTTATAGGATGACCGCAAAAACCTTCTTCACCAGAGACCAAACATGAAGACAGATGGGCCCTTGAAGTACACAATATGTCAAAGCAAGGTGCAAATTCATTTGATCATGTGTTATGCTTAGTAGACAGCCATACTTGAGTGAACATAATGGGACATTAGTTTTCTTCATGGGTTCAAGGGACATACACATACAAGGATTGTGTGTGGCCTTGAAAAAATAGAACAGATGGTGATAGGTGAAGGTCTGTATGTGTTGATTGGAATCTCACAAGTACTGCATTTATGAGTCCATACAGCCAGGAATAATGTTAAATGAATGATGAGTCTACACTAGTCTACCAGCAGCCCTCGCTCAAAAAGTCTGCAGCTAATCCAGATGTTAAGTTCATAATAATGGCAGATCACAGGGCGATTAAGAGTGAATATGTTGCTATTAGGGCTTTTGCCTGAAAATCCAATATTTTTTCCCAAAAATTTGACTTCCGATTGTTCTTCCAATTCCCCCGTTCCAATCTTTTAAAGAAAATAACTAAATATGACACAGCAAATCCAAAACAAGTGCAAAATGCCTTGCATGAAATACTTGTGTAAACAAATTGAGCGTAGTAGAACATTTGTATGAGATTGATAAAGTGCAAAGTTGAGCCTGTTTTCAACTTTGTACAATCATAGTTACTTTGTATTCTATTCAAGACCTGAGGCATATGGTTGCACCCCCCCCCCCCCCCCCCCCCACACACACACACACACTTCTTTTTTTTTAAATACATTTTTGGCAAGGAAGAGCCGCTTCTCTACTGCCTCTGGCTTGAAGCAATTCTTGCTGCATGTGTCAATTCCAACCCAGTCTTCTGCACTGTATCACATATGGGTGTCTGATCTTGACCAAAGTGCAATGTGACCACTTCCATGATGGCTCTCCTTCTAATCAACTTGGATTTTCAAGAAATAAACTCTTCTTGTTACCATGTTTGGTCAACTAGAGGCTGCACTCTAGTTCGACAACTGAGGGCCGTTACTCAGAGGGCGACTCCAGCACTCCCGTTTTTCCCAAGTACAGCCAAGGGATGGAAACGAGAAGGGAGAACAGTACAGTTACTGTATAAGCTTTAACAATTTAAGATTTGAGTAAATATGTGTACTGCAGTAGGTCGATGTCCGAGAAGAGCTTGTGGCATATGCATTTACAGTTCACGCATCTGTTTGGCATGTAGGGAACCTGCAAAGCAAGATTTTTTTTTTTTTTTTTTCCCATTCACCCATCTATTTTCTTCTGCGTATCCGGGGTCGGGGCGCAGGGACAGCAGCCTCAGCCGGGAAACACAGACTTCCCTCTACCCAGCCACCTCATCCAGATCAGCCAGGGGGATCCCCAGGCATTCCCAGAAAGATGAAGCGTAAAGTAGCGAGGGAACACTGTAATTGGGGATGTTCTACACCCACACATACACATACATACAATACTTTGGCAACCTGAATCTGATGACTGAAAAGTTGCTTCTCCCATATTTTGTCTATGTTTTTTTTTTGTTGTTGGTATGTACTTTGAATGAGTGTTACCTCATCTGTTTTTGGTTTGGACTTTATAATTTTATAGTTATTATTTTTTTAATGATTGTTCATGCTGCTTATGTTATTATAATTATTCTATTATTCCAGTCAGTTTTGGGGTCCTTTGTAAAAAAAAAAAATCACTGGCCGCATAACAGAAATAATCCTTTGCGTACTGTAACTCATTGTAAAGTTTACAAACAGTAAAAAGTTAATCATATTAGAGTTCATGAATGTCCGAAAAGAACTCTGGTTATCGCCCACCTTTATTTATTATCTATTTAAATTTAATTTCAAGAAAGCAAAACACAGGGGTTTGGAATGAGAATCAAACGAAGAAGCAAAATGTTTCAAATTTATTCTCCAAAAACAACACAGCATAACAAAATGAAAAATAAACCAGTTAAACGCATATACAACTACTACGTTGCTGTTAATTGTGGTAGGCTGTTCAAAGTTGGTTGCACAGAGATTGCCATTAAAGATAAGACCGTGTTCCTGTACACGGCTTTCTGCAAAGCGCTTCCATCTTACAGCATATATATTTCTTAACTGCTGATAGTCGGGGAGATTGTTACAAAGGATCTAGGTGTACAGCAGGAGAAAAACAAGGCTTCCTGTTTGATTAATGAGGTGTGACCAGTGCTCAGCATGCTGATTGAATGAACTCTTTTTGTCTCATGGGATTCCAAGGGAATAAAAAAGCGACACACATCAAAAGACTGACTGTTTAACTCCCTGTGGAGTTTGTGGCCAGTCCCTGCAAAAGTGCACATGTTGACTGGAGACCGCTAATGGTGTATTGCTGCCTTACAGATGTGTTATGTTCGTGATTTGGAAAGTGGAGGAGTAGATTTTGTGTCATACGATAAAATGAATTCAGAGTGGCAACTTCACCAGTCAAGGGCAGGTGCTTGTTGGAGGACACCAGGTGTAGGAAGAGAATTGGTGGGGAGGTAACAGGGGAAGGGTAACGACTCATACATGCGGTAAAGGGGGAAAAAACAAAGTGAGAGTGCTAAGAATGTGATGGCAGTGATGTGTCGCTTTGACACATCAGGAAGAACAAGGCGATAAAAAGCAGCATTCCGAAAAGAGGAATACATTTCTACTGTCGAGGGAAACGGAAGTTGTTTTCACATCAGTGTTGCCTTTCTCTTTTTGGAGGTCACAAACATTGTGAATGAAATAGCAGGCAAAATCATCCTCTACATGAATAATAGCCTCTTCTCTAATTTCTATCAGTGACAGCTCATCGATGGAAGGCTTCCGTGCCCGAAAAATGAAATATTTTAAAACTTCTAAATATACGGTATGTAAATCTGGTTTCTGATAAGAAGGATGAACTGCACACTGATAAATTTCAAGCTTTTAAAATATACACACGAGTGAAACAAAAGAAAATGTTTTGGATACCTAAAGTTGGCTTACAATTGGAAATAAGTCTTCGTTTTAAATAATAATGTGTAAATAATGTAATATTCAATTATTGCCATACGACAGTTGTACTTTGACAATGTCACAACACCAATGCTTATGTAAAAAAGAAAAATCTTGACTTTCAGATCCATTTTTTACAATGGGGCTCCAGGTTTTGGCTGAAAGGCTGATTTAGTAGTTAGAGGGGTTTCAGAACAATAGACAATACATACACAAGATGGACATACGTCCATTACTTTCAATTCATCAGAAATAAAGACAAGAAGAATATAATCATTAGGTGCACATTGTGTGTGACATCTGTCCACTTCACCAAATAAGACATGTAATTTGACAAACCATTTAGAGCGGTTCCATAGTAATGTGGAGTAAGCGAAAAGAAAACATGCAGGGAATAGTGCTCTCTCACTAAGAGATGCCAATTCCACCTCAAGAGGTTAGGAGATTCGTTAGGAGATATGCTCCCACTTTCCACAGTGGATTCACCAGCTTTTAGAAACCTTGTCACCAAGATCCCTGTCACAACTAGCAATTATGTCAAGGTAAGCTAAAGCTAATTTTCACTGCACAATTGTTATTAATAATAGTCTGTAAACTGTTCTGTTCAATATGTATCAAGATGAAGCATACAAAACTCATGTTAATCAGAATAACATTGATGTAGGCTAGCTGCTAACATTAGCCCCACCGAAAACCATCTAATTTTGAAATATATGTCCATAACCTGACAGACTGAACTTGAATTTTAATATTAACTATAAAATTGTAAAACTGTTTTTGTCAACAGCATAAATAATGTATCACAATGCTGTGAAGCTAAGTAATAAAGGGATGAGAATACGAAACAGTTTGTATCTTGTCTTTACAGGTTTACAACCCAATACAGATTAAATGATTTGTGCAGGGTTTATGCTTAAACCAAACGTTCACTGGATGTGTAAAGAGCGTTATGAACTACATTTAGAATCCATGTAGTTTTTACAGTTATGGTAGTGAGAGCAATATAAAAGTAATAGGATAGTACTGTAATGCAATACATTACAGTAATATTGTAATTGTGAATTACTTTGAAATGACAGTCATAAATAATAAATAATGTATTAGAGTTTTGAAGTAAGCTGCCCAACACTGGTTATATCTTCTGACTTCAACGCAAGGTCAACCTTAGTACATCATTTAAAAAATGATTTATATTTTTTAGGGGGAGTTGCAGTATGTCACTCAATTATTTGGCAGAATAATCAAAAGAATAATACATTTTTAAACGATCTGATAGGGACAGCCCTAGAGTGAAGCCACACAACATATTTTGAGGCAAACAGTGTGGGGCTGCTGAAATTAAAACAAGTGTGATCGATTTATGAAGTTAATCATTTGTTTCTCAACCAAAATAGATAAATATAAGTTAATGTGCAATTTTACACTTGCCATGACCATGCTCTTAAGACAGGTGAAAAAAGGCATTGGCTGGGTTCTGCCATTATGGGATGGGGTACTGGTTAGACCTAGGTTTATGGCGTAATGATCGTGTTTACATTTGACTGTAAAATAGTAGATTTTCCCTTCGAAATTTTAACGTCAAACAATTGAGTTAACACTGATCGCAACTTCATTCAGTTTTTCGCAACAGATTTTTTAAAGTCCATCCATCCTTTTTCTAGAGTCGCTTATCCTCACAAAACTCGTAGGCCTGCTGGTGCCTATGCCAGCTGTCTTCGGGCAGTAGACAGGAGACACCCTGGCTCGGGTAGAACATGCAAACCCCACAGAGGGAGGACAGAGCGAGCTGGAATTGGAATTCGGGACTGTGAACTGTAAGGCAGACGTGCAAACCACTCTTCCACCGAGCCGCTGTTTGAATGTGCTGCATATAAATGCTAAGACACAATTAAAATTACAATGATGTGTTACTGTCATGAAAAAATTGGCATGTGCCTTAAAATCCACCCACACATCCATCTATTCTATCTAAGAGCAATGCAAAAGAAACTCATACCCCTTGAAGGAATAAATTCAAGGCGGAATTTGATCTCAATCGAGAAATTTTACATCTATGCCAAAGTTATTGCTTTACATCATAGTATTGCCACAGTATAAAAGGTAAATCAAACTTCCTCTTTTGCCTTATTTTCTGATGTATTAAATCTACAATCTAAAAACACATCCTTTTATTGCCTGTGATATGTGAAGCAAAGAACAACTTGACAGAACTTGAGTTGTCCCCCATGACCCGTGCAAAAATGTCTGTAATCGAAGACAATAGACCTTCAAAAGAGAATGAAATTCATCACATTACACGCTTCCCAGTGCCACAATGGAAGGTAATAAATCATTTTAGACTTGTGTGACCTCTCATAAATTACTGTCTTCAAAGTTTGTCATTCTAAGTCCGTTACTACCACTATCAATTGTGCCTAACACGTTTTACCAGGTGATCCACCGGTATAGGAACATAAAAGTTTAATATCTGATTTGAACACACATTTTCAACTGGGCAATGCTCCGATGAGTTTCTAGTATGGGATACAATAGGACCAGTGTAGCACTCCAACTCATATTTAGGAGAAGGTTATCAATCAGTGACAATTGAAATCAACACATTTTAATCATGTTTCACATTGTTCCATTGCTTCCCTAATAATCAAATACTATATGTAGTCAGTTGCCCCAATCAGCCATTTAACTATAATAAACCATTGAGGCAACACCATTGCACACACACAATTGCTAGGGAAATATATGACACAGTTAAGACTTCCGTATTTCTTGTGACTTGAATCTGACATATTCTCATGTCTTCTCAATGTTTTTAGAAGCTGAAGTGCAAATGGTGGCGATGATCCGAGAAAAGCCCCAAAGAGCTTGAAAAAAAGGTAAGATAACGGCTGGCAGCTTTCTTGATACTATATTATGGTCGGTAATGTTTTTTTTTTTTTTTTTCCATTTTGTGGTGGAAAAAAATTCTTTCTGAACATACTTGACTACGCACAATTGTTGATTTAAATGGTGGTGTGCATGGATGCATCTTTGTGCATGCACATGAGTCTGTGCATGTCAGGCACTGCGGGAGATGTTCCTGGAGGGGACAATTTTAGCTTACACCTGCTATATCTGTTTTATAGTTCTGCCTCAATTCAGTGTCCTTATCTGTGGAGATGCATCCAAGCAAACAAAGCTTATTTGATTGAGCCGACTTGGTCGCAATCATATCAGACAATAGCAATCATATAAGGCCAGTACTGCTGTCTGTTGTTGTCTCATCAGTTCAGCCAAAGTCTCCCAGATGGAAAAAAAAATATGTTGTGAACAATAGTTACTTCAAACGGAGAGAGTCTGTATTGAAAGAGAAAAAAAAAATCAAAAGACCATTTTAAATGACCGTGGAGCTTCTTTTATTTATGTTTACAAATAGTGCACAGCCCACTTTATTAGCTTGGCTCAAGCATATTTACTGTATGTGATGTACTTTTAATCAAATGAATTAAAAAATACTTTTGATCTTCCTGGTATTTAAATTTTATGGAAAATGAAAAATTAATTCTGGAAACTATTTATGTTGCAAAAATGTTTTGACTGCTCTAAATTACACTTTTCTAAATTCAGTGCTTTCATTTGCCTGCGTCCGTGCATCCTTGACTCGTAATTTTTGACAGTGACGAATACTTTCAAATCAAAGTGCGTCTATCGGATGTATCATTTTTTTTACATCAAAATATTCATCATCGCCCATCTACTCTTGTACTCACCAAATCTTAACCACTTACAGACATTTTTGAAAACGTCATCTGCTATGTTTATTTCAGAAAAACAACTCTGAAAAAAAGAACGGCAATTGAGAAAAAAAATTAACACAACTTTATTTCCATCAAATGCTGCTCACGCTGTGAGGTTAAATTGATCAAGTAGTAGATCGTTCTGTGTCTTTGCTTCCTAGAGTAACTTCAAAATAAAAGCTTACCAGTGCCATTCGTTCTATACGTTACTTCATAGCTCACCTTCTATTTGGAATGATTATATGACTTCCTTATAACGTACAGCTTCTTGAAGAAATTACAATGGCTTGACAGGCATTGGTATGCAGGATCTCATTACTGAAAAAAATGCCCTCTAAAAAAAGTTAGGCCCTAAACAATGTAAACCTTTTTTAATTTTTTTTTTTCATGTGTCATCGACAAGTCAAATATTACACAATCTGGTAACAACGAACCAGAAAATAAATAAATTAAAACAAAATTCTTTGGAAGCTTGACAAGAGGAACAAAACAGACATGTTGAAGTTCATTCTACTATTTTGATCAATTTGACTGTTTGTTCATATCTATGGTTGGTCTTTTCACACGTCTTGTAAATGCAGTGCAATTTGAATCTTTGACTTACTTTGGTTTTTTTTACTTCACAATGTTTGGGATTACAAACATTCCTGTTGGGACCCATAGCTTTTTTGTATTGCGAGTCCCGGGGACCCATGCGTTATTTCCAAAACTAATTTAATCACTCCAGATCATGCTGTAAGCACAGCATGCGTGAGCACAAACGTATTGCAAAAAGCAAAAGTTGTTTTGAATATTCTCTCATTTTTACTCTTAAGGGGGATAAAATGCATGATATAGTGAAGCCGTGAAATTTGAACCATGATAAAGTGAGAGATCACTGTATTGCAAATAAGGAACTGACACAAAAGCAAACTATTACTCTAGAAAATGAACTGTCACATTACTACATTTAAAAGGCATAATCTTGCCCCCCTCAAAACCTTCATAAAATATATAATTTCTGGAAGTTCTGGAATGACGTCATTGATCGCACGACAAATTCTGACATGACAGCCCATCACTGAATTTACAGAAAATAGCAGATAGCGGCCGATCACAATCAAGGAGATGAGATTGGCGTAAAGTCTACTTGATGCATTCTTTTAATTTATTTATTTTAAATTGAGTCTGGGAGCATTTTAATAATTTATTATTTAAGTATTTAATTTATTTATTTGGTGGTTGCATTTATTTTAGTGTTATTCAGCTTTAAAGTTATCTTAAAGTTTTTAGGTTACCTGAGCAAGATTCACTTTACCCATTGATATACATTGTTGGCTAGTGTCAGTTATCTTTTACATTTTGAATAGAAACTCAGAAACTGCTGAAAGGGTTTCAATGCAACCATGACCTTTTCCAAGGATAAGCAATGGATGGGTTTCAAAGAAACGTCATAGTACACCTGACCAAGTGTGATTTTTCAGATCATTATGCATTTCAAGATGGGCCCCATTCTCAGGTGACTGTTTACACCCATAAGCCCCTTGTTCTTTTTAAGGGTTCATTTTATATTTCAGGTTAGGATGATACACTGACCAAGAGTACAATTATTTATATTATGTTTTTGTTTTTGGTGCAGCTAAGCATCAAGCTTACTAGTCAACATGCAGCTGTTTGTGGGCTTATGCTCCCTCTTGTGCCACAGATATAGGGTGCACAAGCCTCTAGTTGAGGGAACCCAATGGCCTGCCTGGGTGTAACGGGTGTGCTTGCAGATACCATGGGTTTTGTTGACTTTTGCTCATGTGTTTTTTTTTTTGCTCCTATTTCCCAGGCATCCATCCAACATCTTCACTGCTTATCTTCAGGAAGGTTGCCGGCGTGCTGGAGCCTAACAAAGGTGTCCTCAGGTAGTGAGCTGAGGATACCCTAAACTCGTTGCTCACCAATCACAATGCACACATAAAAGAACCACCGTTCACACTCCCAAACAGACCTAATGGCAATTTGGAGTATCCAGAACCACAACTTAATTTTCTCTTATGCAATGTATTTTTGTATTTGGAGTCATTTATTTTTTTCAATATTCATATTACTCTGTGCATGCAACCAAACATTTTTTTCTTTCTAAAATCTGACAGTTAAATGGTGCATCTTTCTACAGTGAAGCTAATGTATTTTAAAGTTTATTCATCCATTATCTTGACTGCTTATCCTCTCCAGGTTTGCAGGGAAGTTGAAAACTATCCCAGCTATCTTTGGGCAGTACGCCCTAAATTGGTTACTAGCCAATCGCAGGGCAAACAAAGGCAAGTAAACTAAGGGTTTAGGTAGTTGTTTTTGTACAATTGATAAGCAACTAAACACCATCCATCCATCCATTAGCTACCATGTTATCTACCACACAGCAAAAAAAAACAAAAAAAAACATCTATGAGCAATTTTAATTTTAGTATTATAAACATAAGTTTTAGCTTTCATAAGAGCCATTTCTAATCAAATGAATAGGCTGTTGCTGCTCTACAAAAAGGATAAGGCACTATACATTCGGTTTTAAATCAGCTAGGCTTTTATTTTTCACCCTTATTCTTATGTTGTTGTTTTTTGTGTATGTTCAAAAAAGAGATGGCAAAGGAAAAACTCAACCATAAGTTGTCTCAACAAAAGGTGATGTCTCGTTATATTGATAATTCAAAGCCATGAAATGTACATTTGACCTCTTTTACAGTGATGTATTTGCCTAGATCTGTCTAGTTGGTACAAATTAATCTGTATCTGTCAATGAATTAAGCATAATTAAGGATCTAACTGTAACTGGGAATGCATCAAACAGCAGCAGATCAATCCAAACATTTGTGGTAAATGAATGACCACCTAGCTGTAGAAGGCTTGACAAAGTAAAAATACTCACAGGCAATTTAGTGTTCTAATAGTGTCTGCACTCCTGTGATTTGAAAAATTCATGTTTTTAAAATTGGTGTGAAGCCTCATATGAACGAGGCACTGTTAAAGATTAATCATGTGCACCGTTTATCTTACAACTGCTCACAGTCTAATTCCACAGCTATTTTTCACTCTCATTCAAGCGAATAGACCCAGTTTGTGGATTCGCGAACAAACTATAAATACATAGTATTGACCATTATTGTAAAACACAATTATGTTTCTTGTATATGCTGTGTTTTTATTACCTTGGCGACAGCATGCAGTTGACTGTCTCGCACACGTAAAACCCGAAAAGAAATGGCCGTTTGCAGAAGAGCTTGCGCTGCATCGATGTCGGTGACTCTATTAAAATGTTCAACTCCAAATCTCTTCACAACAGTTGAACAGGCCACAGTCGTTTTATCGAATAACATGTCATTAGGAAAACTAAAGAAAATGCATCATACTCACATAGATGCTTATGAATTTATAGACAAACTCTGTCCTTCCCCCTATGCTAGTCGTGTACTGCATAGTATTGCCATATACATGGAGAACTAATCCTTTTCCCATTTATCAAGTGGCCGACCAGTTACTTATATAGTTTTCTTATCTTTCTTTTTTCTTTTCAATAATATACAGTCATCTATGGTCGTCAGGACAGACTGTCCACTCAACAGGGAATGTTACACTCTTATAACAACACACAGAACCTAAAATCTGATTGGAAAAAATAGTGATAATAATAACCCACACACAACTGTAAGCTGCACAGCCAAGTCACACGCTATTAAATAATATATATAGCTCAGTGGCTCTGATGATGCTTAGGCGTTGAAGGCTAGCTCAGCTCTTTTAGCTCAGCTCCTTGTAACCTTCAGCCTCTCCTAGTTCACATGATGAAATGGGAGTCGGACTCCTCTCATAATTGTTTCTGACTTTGTGCTTCATACCAATGAAACAGATAAGAATTACCGCACAACAATTCAACTTCTGAACTCATGTGAACACAGGGAGGAAAAATGGGAGTGTGCAGCCCTGCCACTTGAATTTACAAAATAGGATGTGACAGACTACCTGGCCGTTGAGAATGGCATTAAATGCAGGCTCACGTCAAGTTTAAAGTCTCCTAACTAAGCTGGTTGTAAAAAGAAAATATGTCCATGGCGACACATTGCAAGGGGCTGCACAAAATTCTCACCAGCCAGGAAAACATAATTTAGCTAAGTCTTATATTGATCAATAGCTATCTATGAGTCCGTGCGTCAGATGGATTCACATTCATAAGCAAACATCTTGTGTCAGCAGAATAGAGTTAGCTATATGGCCAATGTACACTGTACAGTATTTAATAAACTTTAAAAAACTGAGCTATGCTATAAATAATATCTACGGTGTCACACGGGGCCAAATGCATTGCAACCGACATAACACTACAAGTACAGAAGTGAGAAAAACAAAAGAAAAACAGAGATTGCTGACAAAAGTAAACCCGATGGAAAAAAAACTCACAGAAACAAGATCACAAAAACAAAATGGAAGCAAACTTGCAAACAAAAGTGTAAAAAAAAAAAAAACAAGCTGAAAAAAACAGCTGCAAACAAAACATGCAAATAGAAAAAAGATTTTTTTTTAGCAAAAATCAAACATAAAAAATGGCATGGACACAAACTTCAAACAGAAAACAACTTAAGTGACATATAGGTTCTCTGAAATGATAACAAACATTACAAGTTTGAGGCAAAACAAAACCTGTCTTGACCAAAGTTCTTAACTCTTTCCTTGCCAGCAACAAGAATTTGTATTGTTTAAACCACTTTTCTTTTATGAATAGAGTGATGACACTCAAGGCCAGCACTCCTCTTCATTTTAAGTTAATTGAGCACTCTAGTAGTAACCAGGAGCGTTGCTCTGGATAGCTATGAAATGTAATTTTCCGATAACGCTTGGCACTAAAAGAGTTAATAAAGGTATTGTATTGCAGACATCATTGAGCATGAACGTGACATTTAAGGTGTCCCCTCAATGCCCCGCTGAATTGGATGTTCTCTTGTGCACAACTGGTACGCTGCCCTTCTTGGAGCACATCACTGAGTAAATATGTGTCTTCTCGAAAAGAAAAACATCATCCCTGACTTTGAAGTTGAGAAGGCCTGATTACTTTTGTTGCGGTGTGAACTAGTTGTGGACATGGGATTCAGAGCCTTGTCCCTAGGAACGAAAAGGGGACATCAGAAAGCACAGTTCTTGTCATCTTATATCCATCCTCATTACCTGTCAGCGACGATTGGCTCATAGAACATGACTCTCTCAGGGACCTTTTACTGGAGGATGGTCATTACGCAGATGTAGCTGGTGGAGGAGGCACAAATGCAGCTATTCCTATGACAGTTAGCAATAAGGCGCAACGCAACAGCTGAAAATAGAGTGTTCAGTGTAATAAATTACCTTGTCACCTTTAACTTCTTACCATGGCAGAGAAAGGAGATTTTACAGGTAAACATAGCATGATCATGGTCAGGATCAAGACCATGTCGAAGTGTTCTTGAGCAAGACACCGAACCCCCAATTGCTCCTGATGCTGTGTCATCCGTACGTAAATGACTAGTAAGTGTTTGAGTACCCGAGGCAGAAAAGCGCTATATAAGTGAAAGTCCAAGTCTATCTATCTGCAGGATAATACTTAATAACTCAACATATGCCTAGAAACAAGCAGCTGGATAAGATGCTGTGTTGGCAGATGACTCTTGGCTCGTCAGCTTCGTATAAATCGTTCTGCCAAAAGAAGCATCATGACTGGCCAAGCTGCTTCAAGCAACGTCTCTCGTACAAAAACAGAACGGGGAGACAGTATCGTAGTCTTGAAGGCGTTTCGCTTGAGTGCTTGAAGGTAGCCTCACTGCACTGTGGATGATTGCATGGAAACAAAATGGAAATTGGTTGCTGGAGAAAGACCAAATGAGAAAGGTGCCTTTGAGCAAGCAACCTACCACTCATTGTAAAAGAGATGTGCATCTTATTTTTGAGTCATAGAGGGCAATTATTTTTGTTTATATTTAACATATTTATATATTTAAAAATGGACGAAAGAAGAAAACAATAGCACATTTCAAGCTTTTTTATGCACTTTTGTGTATTTACTACACTTTTGTGTAGGCATTTCACCGATAGGATGAGACCTTCAACATCTACGGTATTTGAAATGTTTGGGGTTGTATATGACATATTTTCGTCAGGGATAGGCTGTCGTCTGCAGGCCCTGTCTCTGTTTATGAACTGTTTGAACTGCAGGGTAAGGCCTCCTGTGGTGGTGACAAAACACTACATAGGGAGGCCACAAAGTGAGCAAAAATAAATCTTAATGAACCTTTTAAGCCCTCTTGTCCATCCTAAGGGTGGGGGTGCCGTTTCTAAAGAGGTAATGTGAGAGGACAGGGGGAGAAGTGGTCTGCCAGCGGGGACAATGAGAACAAACTGAGCGGCTGTCGCTGTGAGCTAAAACCTGGTGATCGTGCTCGAAGGTGACAGTTGCTGTTGAGGTGTTGGCATACTGCTGCACGTGTTATTGGGTGATTGTTGAGTGTCTCGTTAGCTGTCTATTGTCAATATAACCTAAAGATTGATTAACATGACGCTAATACGGTTTCCTTGTTTATCACAAGTCTTTAACTGACTTAGCACCAAAAAGATCATCTGCCAACTTCCTTCATAAACAATCATATCAAATCTTGCAACCTCTTAAAGGGGAAAAAATGTCTCATTTCTGTCCTAAAACTTCCTAAAAGTTATCAAGTGATGTTGATGCTTTAATTTACAAAGACCTTTATCTTATGTCGACAGGGTGATGTTTTACTCTTTGCCTTGGCCTACAGTGGGCTAGAGAATCTTTTAGATTCTTTTGTTTGGACCCCATGGTACCGAGAGGGCCTTGGCTCATCAACAGCGGAGTGTGTTGAAAAAGGTGCAGCATGTTCCACTTATTTTTTCTCAATTTGATCACTTCATGGCACGCTTTGGCATAACTTGTAGAGGCCATGCATTCTCCATTATCATAGTATGGCAAGGTAGTGCTGGTGGGTTTTGGAAGTGGGAGGTTGTAATCAATGATTGTTCCTGTCAACACGTTTACCAACAAGTTCTAAATTCTGAAGCCTTGCACTGTCTAGTTTATAGATATAGTATGCTTCGCTAAAATACTATACTAGCATTCACCAAACATTTAGGCTGTTAACAGGATATACTGAACACTAGATATAGTATGCTTGTATTAATTATATATATGTGCTCTGGGTGGCGGTAAATGAACTCCACAACATACAAACAACACTACTCAATAATAAGAGGTGGATGATCCTCGTAGATTCACACCATCTCAATTTTTCCAAGCGTTTTTAAAAAGACTATTCATCTCTCCTCAACATGGTGCTTGCCAGGGGTTGTTTATGGTATATAGATCACGGTATTCCTTTTCAGACAAATCATAAAGGTGTTTGTACCGGCAAACTTAGATAAGCAATAGTGTGTCCGCTATGTTTTCTCGTAAAGAAATTCCGGAAGACATGCGTTGCGGAAAATCTGTCCCGTGTAGACTCTGCACAGAGGGGCGTGGTTGCCGAAATTATGTCAGTGTGGTGTATGGGACTGAGGAGAAACCGCGGTCCAGCCTGGGAATATGTGAGTTGGATGTGGGTACCGCTAGCTCGGCTAATCGCAGAATTCAGAGTTGAGCGAGCTCCGGGCAAGGGAGACCTCCTTTTGAAGCTACTTTCATCCTGCCACTAAAATATACATTTACCACTACCCATTGCAACTGGAATAGAGCTAGATGGTGGCCAAGAGTGGCCACCCCATATGAGTCGATGTCCAAAAGAGGTGTGATGATCTCCCAGCACGGCATTGACCAAAGAGGGGAGGAGTCCTACCCTCACTGGAAAATATCGCACCAAGAGGCCATCACGCGTCTTGTAGGAACGCCCGTGAGCTGACTGACTTAATTGTCTCACCAGTCAGTCTGATGGCTCGTCAGTCAGTCTGTTGACTATGTCCAACAGTCAGCAGTCTCTGAGTGAACCTCACATGTGAGTGAGAGAGAAGTGCATGAAGCACTCGAGTGTTGAGGGAGCCGTACATCACATAAGGTGAGAACGGAAGAGAGCATTTGGGAGATGTTACAAAGAGTTCTGTTGCGTTAAACTGGAATGTTTAGCATAAATCCCGCTTCCCATTACCATATTTATTCAGATTGGGGCTTCACTCTAGGTTGACGTGTGATTCTCTTACGCAGAGGGCACCTCAGGCCCTCTGTGTCCCCTGACGACCAAAGGACAGAAGCGGAAAGGGATAGTGCGGTTACTGTAAAAGGTTTAATAACCTGAAAAAGATTTCATACGTGTATGGTAGCTATCTGTCTCTAATTTGTAAAGTAAATACTTTTTAACATGTTTTAAAAATTCTGGTGCCCATATACATATGCAGTAAAATTCCTGAGGGTTCATACCGTTTTAATTTGTTCAATCCCCATTAACTGTGAAAAATGAGGGATCACTGAATATTTTTCCATGAAATATCCATCTAAAAATGAGCTGATTTATTGATATGTGTCTTGGCCATAAGAATTACCCCCATCTGGACCACACCAAAGAAAAATGAAATTATATTAAACCTTAATCACCCTCTATTGTCACCTTCATTTCTTTTCATTGTCTGTTCATTGGATTAGAGAATGAATTCATCACTTAAGGGTGGAGAGTCGCAGCTTTGTGACTTCACCTCTGCAGCACTCCCTCCACCATCATTCTTCCTCAATCAGAGAATGTGTGAACAGGGGCCCAGTGAAGATGGGTGCCGTCTAAGCAGGCTGTAGAAGAAGGTAATTTTTGCTGTTTCACCTCAGCGCTTTCCTCATTCTAGTCTGATTAGCTCCAATAATGTATCTCAGACATTTCAGCTGCTCGAAAAGGGCAAAAGAGTGAAAGGGGTGAGCGAGAGGGCCATGATGTGGAAGAACACATTCTTTCATCCACTTTTCTTCCACATCATTAATCTTTCTTTTCTTTCATCCATCTCGAGAATTTTATTACTATGGCGGTGTATGGTGATTATGGCGGTCATTGTGTTTGGAAGTATTTCAAGCCTCGATTATAGCCGGATGCCTTTGGAAAAGTAATATTAGTGTATTTTCTCTGGAAAAGAGAGAAAAAGAATGATGTCTTGCATTACAGTCATGCATGTCAGCTAAAATGGTTATGCACATAGACCTCTCAGCCAAAAGGGCAACAGATATAGGCATCTTCCCGAAAATAAAATGAATTGTGTGTGTTAGTGCGCACCAACACACACACAAACACGAAACATGAACTTTAACACTTATGTGAATGCGAAAAAAGCGGCCGAATTTGAAGTTTTTTATGCTTTATAAGTGTTCCAGCCAGAAAATGCAATGCAAAAACGATCATAAGATTTTTATTCAGTGTTTTAATTTACTTGGTATACCAGGGAAAACATGTATTGCATGTGTGCAGAGTTACAGTATTATGCATAATGCATGAAACTTTGAAACACTAAAAAAATCTTGAGAAATGTTGCTCATGTATCAAAAACAAAAAGGGAACCTGGTAAATTGCTTCCACTGCAGTGTTTTAAATTATATAAAAGCTCTCTAGGAGTGATAAACATGACATATTCAGTTGCATTTATAGTTCATCTTGTATTCTATTTTTATGTTATTAAAAGACAGAAGGGGAAAGTGTGTTTTAATACTCTTATTATGGAGTTGCATCATGGCCACTGTTCTCCCACACATCTTCAACAGGGTAGCCGGTGGTCATCAAGCATGTTCCCTTCAGCTCAAGACAAAAACTTTTGACACGTTGATTAAATTGCAATGATCTCATTACATTCGACAGCCTTCCCGTCACGATGCTAACAGGTAATTAGTTCCACGTACAGCCTCTGAAACGCTAATTGTTGCTCTCCTCCCCTCACTCGGTTATTTCTTTCAATACAATCTCTCGTATGCTCCTTCTTTCCCCTCATTTGGTCGCTCTGTGGGTGGCGTGGAGAGCCACATTTAGACTGTCAAAGTTGTTTTTCGAAAAGCTTTCAGTTTCACTTTAAATGGCCCTGCTGCACACTGCACAGAAGAAAAAAAAATCCTCTGGGCCCCATTTAACTGATGTATGGAAGATCTTCTGCAAAACGTGATTATGGGATGCTTTTAATTATTACAATTAAATGGGCCATGCATAGAGTGAAGCACAAAGCAGTAGTCCGAGTCCAAAGAGGTACAGCCTACATTTTTCTCCACATGAGATTGGAAAGGCCTATTTATAGGTGCTGTTAAAACACTCAGAATCACCCTTGACAAAATCTATGTAGTCTTGAATTTATTTATTGATTGTGATGGCATTTTCTGCATCCACATACAAAATGACAGGCGTTATCCCGTTTTCCTATATGAAAAAAATGGTGTGTCTTCCTCAAGCAGTTTAAAAGAGAAAGAAGCAAAATGCTCTGACATCTCTTCAAACTACTCTTTAGTATTCAATCCGATTGCTTCAGTGTTTTCTCCATGCTGTTCCTAGCCTCGAGTGACATTTTTGGATGCAGTTTTGGGATTGCATTACCTTGCTGCGAAGTATTAATCAGTCGAGAGTCATTATTTCATATTATTTTTGTATTAGCAATATCATTTTAGGATAAACATACTTTCTGCATGTCCATGTGAAGACTTACATACATCTACAGGACAGTATGAAAGGGCTGTAATAATTTGACTTAACTACTCATAACAAGATTCATAAACCCAAGCAAACAGAGCAAACAAACCCATATGGTTTGAAAATATGATCATGCTTTTATTGCTGTTTCTATACAACATTAGTTAATATTGCAAAATCGTACTTATTATTTTCCATCATTTCCCAAGTCTATACAGTACATGTTTTTAAATCTAATGATATTTTGGTTATGTGCAGCAGTTGAAGTTTTGAGAATTTCTGATATGAAAACATTTCATGCTGACTCAAAGTAGGAATTTTCAACTATATTCATCCCATGTTGGCCAATCAGTTGCTTCCTTTTCTTTGAGTCTTTTCCAGCAGTTTTTTATTTTGACAGTGGTCTGTAATTAGGCAGTGTGTTTAAAAAAAGAAATATGCCACTACTACCAATGGAGTACTGGAGAGTTTTATGCAAGGATAAAAATAAACTATTTATGTCAATTTCCTTTCAGAAGCAAATAATAGTTAATGTGTCAGGGTTCAATTTATGTAACTGTTTTAAAAAATGAACAGCTGACTGAAATGTGTTCTTGTTCTGGTTCCGAATGTGGAAATGGGATTGGGTTGTTGTTCAGTGCAGGGGCGGATTTAAGCCTCGTGTATACACGGCTGTTGGATACCTAAAATTCATACGCCTTGTCACTCTTAACAGAAAGCCGTTCTGTAGCAGTTCATCAAATTAACTTGAAAACGTAAACAATATATCATGGCCATTGCATCCTTCTATTTTTCCGTATATGGCCCTCCAAACAAAAAGGTTTGGATGCCCCTCCGATAGTGCTAGCTAGCTACAGGTGAAAAAATGGTTAATTCTTTAACTGAGAAATAGAAATGAACCAGATATTGCAGAACAAAAATGCCAATAGATACACCCAAACTTTCACTCACTCACTCACTCACTCACTCACTCACTCACTCACTCACTCACTCACTCACTTAACTTACTTCTGTTTTTTGTTTTCCTTTTAACCCAGAACATTATACAAAAACTTGCCCCTTTATGGATCAGATCAGTCGTGTTTCAATCACTTATGAATTCCCATCCCCATGGCTATTGCATGTAGTACAGTACTGTGTAGGGTTACAAGAACTGATTCTCTGTACCAGGCCATTTGTATGGTGACCAAAAGAATGTCTAACAGGTCAAAATATGTAACTGTGATGATGAACCTTTGTGGCCTGATCTCACAACCCTCGTGAACTGTTATGCATTGACATCCTTTACAATAACTGTTTACTTTTTTTCCCACCAAATAACGAAGGAAGCATGCTACTTTTTTGTTACTGGTTTAGCAGCTTCAGTACAGAACTAGAAGCTATATGCACTAGCGTTTAACAGTTTGAATGTAATTTTACTACCATCTGCAGGAGTGAAGTAGAACTGCACATACTTGATCATAGCGTGAGTTAATCTTAGATTTTGGATCGTACACATTTGATTTATTTGTAAATTACATGCAGTTTGTCATCAGTAGCATTCAGGTCTTCAAATTGCACTAGTGATTGAGGTTCTGCATTTCGTTGCCTCTTTTTATTTGTTTACCAAAGTGTAATTGTTTAACAAAGTTGAATGCTTGGCATATTTGTGTCCCTTTTTTCAAATGGGAATAGTTTGATGCTGTGACACTTTTTTAGGTTCACAGCCAAAATCAGATGAATAAATAAATCAAATTCACGTCTGCCATTTCCCTCTCAAGTCAAAAAAATAAATATATTTGCACATATGCATGAAGTATTGTATGCTAATCTGTGACAGTTACCTGCGGAGTTTTAACAGCCTCTACTGGCATTACTGAAACGGCCTTGGCCTTCGTATATTAAGGATGATGATGCAGTACGTGTAAGTGTATGTGCGTGTTGTGTGCGTGCGTATGCCAGGTACAGTCAGTATATGAAGCAAGAGTGTCACCTATGGGTGGATTATGAATCTACAAGCTATCTCATCAAATTGCTTTCCAGCCCCCGAGGAGATCAAACTTTTTTTCAATATCTTTCAAATTATTTCACATGATATGCCCGATAACTGTGTAGCAACCAAATTGTAATTCTTGTCAAAACCACCAGTTCAATGCAGAACAATACAAATTCATGTTTGTGGAAAACTCTTATTTGTCCAATTCCATGTCTCACGAGTATAATTACATCGCCGATTTTGTTTGACAGGGAGGAAAAAAAAACAAAAAAAACCTACAAATCAGTTTGAGAGATGATCACTACGAGCCGTAATTGACCCTGGTAAAAAAAAAAAAAAGATTTTTTTTCCTACTTTCCCTGTGGATGAAATGCTAATCAAAATGTGAAGTATGAAAGATGACGCCAAGGGGCGTGAGATGAGCAGCTAATGAAAGACAGTAGGCAAGTGGGACAGTAATGGGCATACTGCCGCTAATAAGTTCCTGTTCATTAGAGCATGCAAGCTTCTTGCATCTTGTCTCTTTTCTCTGACTGACAGCCTTGACAGCCTATCCTGTCAAATGGAAACTTTTTACCTCATCCAAAACACGCTGGTACCAAATATGTTTGAAAGCTTATTTTGATAAATGGGTTGGTGTGCAGTACTATTATTGGATGATGACGTGAGACTCTATAGGAATGTGACCCAGTGTTTAAAAATAGAAGTCATTTTCTGTAATGCCAGCAATTTATGTTGACTCACAAGGAGTGGAGTTGGTGTAAATGACTTTCATATCTTTAACACTGTCCCTCCCTGTTGCTCACACAGCGGGACTTCTGCAAAAGTCAACAAGCACAACCATGAAATCAGATGTTGGGACACCAGGCTCCGATTTTCCTTTGGCTAATAAAACATTTAAGGTGTATGGTAAGTGTGAATCAAGCAAAAAATAAAAAAAATAAATGGACATTAATTGTGGTTATAATAAGTAGCATATCACATCAGTCTACTTCTCGATGACCAGATTCATTTTACGCCACTAAAATGTGATTTATCCTTTATAGAGACATGACATCACCTGCGACATGACCCTATGTTTGAATAAACAGGCAATGCTGCTTTTAAAACAGGATTTAACACTGCAGCGCAATATGCCACAATACAATAGCCTAGAACATAAGCAATCTGCTTCATACAGCAGAGTATTCACAAATCATCCATTTAACACCCTTTTTGTTAAATGGGACACACCTACACAAATACACAGAACATGCAGCGTTTTGGATAGTTTAGACAAAAGCATGGAAACACGTATCTATAATCTGCACTCTGAAACAGTTTACATCCTTCTGCAAAGATTTTCAGTAAAAATTTAGAGTGTTTGGAGAATGTTTTGTTCGGGTTTGTGTCATCAAAAAGAACATTTGTGAGGTGTTGAATGAGCGGGCTTAGCTCACACTCACTGCCGTATAGGTCAACCCAAAAGTGATGGGTGGGATAGTGGTCAGTGCTTTGTAGTTCTTCCATACCCATAACTCATTCAACCAGGCCATTATACACTTGCCCTTGCTTTACGGCTGGGGCACAGTTGTGAAAATGGCTTTCTAAAAAAATGATCCCGCAAAGCTACAAGCATCAAATTGCTGAAAGCATCTTACAGAAACAAAGGCTTCCATGTATTGATGAGATGACTTTGTTTAAATAAGATATTTTCATGTACCGAAATGGGTGAATGAAGAATCACAGAGATGTTGAAAAGCTTTCAATCAAGATTTCCAAATATGCTGTGAACTGTGTAGGAGATGTTGTTGTTTTTTTCTTTTGTTTTTGCTGTTCAATGAAAACTTCTCTCTCAGAGCTGCGGCACATGACTTCAGAACAAGTTCAAATAAATTGACACCTCTTTTTGTTTTCCACATTGTTGAAGAGGCCTTGCAAGAAACAAAAAACACAAACTCCTATTATTCAGTTGTAACCTACTCAAATTTGTTTTGAAATACGGTTCACGTAATGCCTCCAAATACAAGTTTTGTAGTGACACAATGCTACAAGATCTGCTTTAGATTTCACAAAAAAAAGATTGACTAATTTTCCATTAAACAAAACATGTCAACATGTCAGTAATGTCATTTTCCTTAAGTAAAAACTAACATCAGCCAAGTCAGTTTCAGCCAGCTGCACACGCATGAATAGACACACAAAAAACAGTTGCACAATGGTGTGAAGAGAAAGATCTCATCTCATTCAATTTTGAAATGTCTTCTGAAAATGTCCTCACTCTTCACACCACAAAACTTACTGTGGAGTCAAGATTGACAGAGGAGGGAAAAGAAATGAGGTCATTCATGACAGATAATGTCATGCAACATAGATGGCAACAGATAGTGGAGCATCATCAATGGGTGCCGCACAAGCCTTGTGTTACTGTATGTGGGATTTAGCTAATCATTTTCAGCTGTGGTTCTCAACCTTTTTTCAGAAAAATCTTTTCAGCCACCCCTTAACCAATACAAAGCATTTTGGGGATTCAAAAACAAATAAAAAACTTAATACATGACATCAGTGTCCAATTTATTCAACTTTAGACAGTTTAAAACTTAATTTGACATCATTTTATTTATTCAACTTTTGACACTTTAAAACTTAATTTGCATTGGTCCACAAAAAAAAGAGCAACCTAAAGTGTTCTCTCTTGGATTATAAAAGAAATCCGTTACCAAAAGAAATAACTTAATTTTTAATAGATATCTTTCCACAAAAAGAATGAATATAGTGTCAGACCTTTTCTCCAATAAATAGGGTTAGGGTTTTATATATATATATATATATATATATATATATATATATATATATATATATATATATATATATATATATATATATATATATATATATATATATATATATATATATAAAATCTCTAGTACCCCCTGAAGTTCCTTTAAATACCCCCACTTGAGAACCACCGATATACAGGATCAACTGTTACTCTTGGTGATTTCGCAAATGCACAGATAATCCTGAGTGGACAATATTTGGCATTTTAAACAAAATCCAATGTAATATCATAATTTGTCTAACAATCAATGATGTCATTAATTCTGGAAATTCTATGTCGCATGAATATTTTGAGGGGCAATATTACACTTTTTATTTGCACGAGTGTGACTGCTCATTTGATAGTTATAGGAATGTTTCCTGCTGCATCAGTTCCTTATTTATGGTATTCACTTGGTGCTGTAATTTAATTACAATCTAATAATTCAATCACAGTAGATCTGAATTGTTGCATCCATTATATCTGTCTCATGCTTGATTGAGTTCAACATTGGCAATTATGTAATAGGTCTGTATGTAAAAATTAAGTTTACACTAAAATTCTACGTCAATAAAACCTTAGTGATTCAATATTTTGTTTTGTTGGGGTTTTTTTTCTTCAGTTTCCAACAAATTATTTGGAGGATTCTGCATAATTCCAGATGTCACCAAAGACAGAAGACAGAGCAAGCCAGCAACTATTCCTGGTTGTGTCTGTCACATTCAGTTATCATCTAAACTGGTTGGCGATTGCCATCAAAATTCAAATGCACACTGCTACTTTTTTCCACTTCAACCTGCTACCAATATAAAAATAATCAGCAAAGTCATTCGGGGTTTTTTTTGACAGCAAATGCGAGCTCAGATGAGGAAATGCCGTAATCGGGTGATAATCAAAAAATATTGTTAAAAGTGTTTATATTTTTACAGGTTGAAGTGGACAAGAATAGGAATGTGTATGTAGATTTTGGTGGCGCTTGGTAGTAGTTTTCAGTCATTTAGCGGTTCTAAAATTTTTACTATAGACAGCCAGCAGCCCTATGGCCTATAAGCAACTTTCCACAGGTTACAAGCTCATTGGTTACCATGCCACTGACTCACTCCTGAAATGTTCAAGTGCTGGTACAGCCAAGGTTAGGGGTATTAAATTGTCTTCTTACCGTGGAAATAAGAGTGTCGGGCAGGCGGTGATCATCAGAGCCGAACGGAGCAAGCGCCGGCTTGTGTCTGACAAGAAGCGTGGCTTTGTTGCAGGGCGAAGTGCGCTCGCTGAAGTGGCCGCTTTAGTCAATTGAAGTTATTTTAACATTTAATGTGCGTGATAATAATATCAAACTCATTAATTCTACTGGAGAAGAGTAACTTCTCAGTACTATCTACTGCAGTTATGGTGACAAAAACAGAGCTTTACTACATAACAAAATCTCCACAGTCAAAGATCACCTAATATGTTCACATTACTTTTGTTGTTGAGGTGAAATGACTTTAAAAAAGAAACTCCAAGCACCCCATTTCTCAAGATGAAACAAAAACAAACTGTGCTTTATGACAACACTTTTTTCTTCTTCTTAAAGGTTAAACATTATTTCAAGAAGTTATCTGAACAATTTCATTTTTGCTCTGTGGAGCTAGATCCAAGTGTGTCAGATGCAATAAGTCTCTTTGCAAGCATAAACTTTATATCTTTGAATGAGCGATTTGAGAGAAAGTGGGAGCTGAGCCAAGAGTGAATAAAGGAATACCGTGTGCCAACTGTGTGCATGTGTGTGTTTATGCAAATACCTACCTGTGAGGTACAAACAAGAACAGCCAATTAGAATAGCATAAGGAAGTTAAAGGATTAAATATTCATTGTAGTGAGTAGCACCAACAGTCAGAAGTTCAAACTCTTTCATTATCTTACTGTAAAGCCTTGTGTAAGGAGTACGTGTAATCTGATAGAACTTCAATGATCATCAGTCAACTAAGGTGGGAGTGAGACCTCTTGTATACCTGGGAGGACCAATCTACTGCACTGGTAGGCTGCCAAAATATTGCTGGATATTATTACCATCTTTTGTCATATTAAAATATTCTGGTCTCATTCATTAAAAAAAAAAAAAAAATTAAAAGTTTGCCATGTGTGAAACTAAACGTCTTGTCAGCATCACTGAGAAATTAGAGCTATAAAAGCCACTGTGTCAGAGACTAAAGACACAAACATGAAAATGTACTGTTTGTTGTAGAAATGTAGTTTCTAGCATTGTGATTTCTGTCGCATGGTTCTGAGGAATCTGACAAAATAATCTTGGTTGCACATACTGACACTGTTCCTCAATATAATGACAGCTGCATCTTGTTTGGCGTGATAGGTTACCTTTTTGTAAAACCATTATCATTATGAGCTGCGCTGAAACCAGATTTGCCTGATCTGTTTTTTTATTATCTTGAAGGTGACGGTGAGGAGGTTTTATACAAGTGTGACCCAGCTCTTGAATGGGGAATAGACAAGAAAAGACCCGAACTCAATTGTAGTTTGGTTAACTTTTGAACGATCGGTGTATTTCAAAACAACAACAAAAACAACATTATTGTACCGTTTAAAATGACAACTGTTTCTAGAAAACAATGTCTGTGAAGTCTTAGCCATTTTGCAACCACAACCTGCACTAAGTATCAAAATTACAAGCAAATCTGTTTGTTTACCACTTAGCCAGCACCACAGTGAGAATTCAATATGAATACAGGACTGCAAGGGCTTTGTTAGAAAAAATAAAAAAATAAAAATAAAAAAAAACATATATATGTACATATACATACAAACTATATATATATATATATATATATATATATATATATATATATATATATATATATATATATATATATATATATATATATATATATATATATATATATATAAAATCACTTCGGAAAATAATGTTCACTTATGTTGTGTAAAATCATTAGCACTTCAAAAAATAATGTTCACTTGTGTAGAACGATTTAACATGTTCTTTTTTTCTGGTTTAATTAAACCTTTTGTGAACCTGTACTTGTTTAAAAATAAATCCCATTTGCATATTAATCAGGTTATGTTATTGCCAACTACTTTCATAATAATAGCTTATGGTTCATATGGTTTACTTTTTTTGTTTCAGAAAGTTGAAACAATGGCATCGAGTAAATTGCCAAATAGTTGGAAAATATTCTCACTCACATGCCAGTGATGTAGTGGGCATTGACTTGGAGAGTCAAAATGGTTAAGCCAAGCAAAAGACTTCCACTGTATTTTTGACAGTATTTGTCACCATTGAGACTGTATAATTATTTGACTTCTTGAGCTTTACTTTTCTCTTCTCTTGCGGCATACTGGCAATGGTGAATGTGTTTTGCAGCAAAATGAGCATCACTTCAAACACCAGTCTTGGCAGTCAACTCACCCCTCACTTCTGGGGTTCGACCAACTATCATCACCCTGATGGTGAGGCATAGTCACATCAGTGCGTCCATAACTGCATCCTTAGCATGAGAAGATGAGGTTATGGAGCAATACATGAATGATAACCTAATACTGCATATTGGTATGTGTGTCCCCAGTTCCAATAGTGATGTCTGGGTACACCAGTAATCGCCTGTGGTCTCATGATTCTCAGCCGCAATTCTGGAGCAAATATCAAGTGTGGGAGTGGCTGCAGCAGGTCATGGACATAAACCAGATTGATGCTTCTAACATCCCCTTCCAAAACTTTGATATGGATGGCCGCCAGCTGTGTGACCTGACCTACCAGGACTTTGTCCATGCTGCAGGAAGCCTGGGGCCCATTCTCTTCAACAGCATAACACAGCTCAAGTGGGCAGGTACGTGCCTTAAAAATGGAATAAAGTCACAGAGAGAAATGGCTTTCACTGAACTATGGTATATAGGTACAATTAGTTGCCGCGTCTTGGAAAGAACAACGGTTTTGATCAAGAATCTAGCTAAGTTTACATAATGTTCTAATAAATCACCTTAGGATTTTCATTAAGGTTTAAGATTGAGTATCATTCTGCCTATGCATATTACAATATGAGAATCATTTACATTATAATGAACTACATCCAGGGCTGGCCCGACCAAATGTGGTGCCCTACGCAAGATCTTATATGATGATCATTTCCCATTTGAAGCCCTCCACTCCTTCTATTTTCTTCTCTTATTTTCACACACATGGAATATGTTCATTTTCAGATACAATGTAAAGTGCAGCTAACATCATAATAAATCTGGAAATACATTATGTGGTCATGCTGGAACATTATGCTCTGATTTTTCTCTTTGGCAATGGGGAAGTGGCTTCATTTCGTTTTGGAAAACAACAGGCGAATTACATTATTTTTTAATGTGACACCATACAGAATACAATGACAGAAGTATGACTAATCCCGTTTCACGCACTGTTAAAAAAATAAATAATAATAATTTTGCTTGTGGTATTAGATAGTGTTTGTACCAGTTTTGCTTGGCAGTTTTATATTTTTTTTATATTTATACTTCTTCATATTTGATCAGTGTCAAATGTATGCCGATAGTAAACTATACTATGCAAACTATAACTTTTTTTTTTGTAATATTGTACATGAATTAGGTTTCACACCAGTTAAGACTTTTGCACAAATTTGATTTTGGCCCTTTTGTCCATGTGCAGATTATCAGATGGAAATCAACCAAATGGAACTAAAACCAGAGTGTAAGAAATTCAATATTACCAGTACAAGTGGAAATTCATGAATTATATCATACAACATAAACCGAATTGTTCCAATCATTTTTATCTTTTTTTTTTTATTTCGAGATAGACATTTCCTGTCCATTTTCAGAAGTCTGCTATCCACAAACGGGTACTGTAAATGTATAAAATTAGTAAATTTGGTAAGTGCAACTAGCAAAGCATATTTTAATCTGTCACCTTTTCTTATGCCGGCATAGATGTATATGACTCATTGATTCAACCTTCTGTACCAGCTGTGTCACCTACTCCTTCAAGCCCTGGTGGGGAAATTTAAATACTGTATATTATGTCAATAGTGGATACAATATTTTTTGTGTGATTAATATTTAGCTGCATATTCATACATACTACAAAATTGCATGAATGAAAGTTTGACCTCTTGTCTGTTTCTTAGAAATGAAAACGCCCTACAATCGTCAACATCTGGTCAAAAAACACAGTAAGAGAAATGCACATTCACAGATAGACAACATTATTGGGACAATTCTTAAATAGTTAACGCATCTTTTCTTAAATGTATACAGTACCGATTTTATGAGAATAGGAATCAATAATAGACCTGCAGTTTGGTTGTCCAAAGTTCACATCATTTGGAGTGTTTGTGATTCTAATTACCTTGGTACTTAAACATCTACCACTATTTTCTCTTTTATTTTGATCTGATTTCAAAATTACAGTACTAAATAATGTATTTGTATGTTTTCACGGTTTATCCAGGTTGGGGATGAGACCCGGACAGACAATAGAGGAGTTCAATCAATCTAGGGTCTTGTTAAGGTGTAGGGGTAGAAAAGTGTGGGACCTCGAATGGAGCACTTTGTTGCAGTGTGGCGCATACTTTTGCGGTTTGTCATTGCAAAGAAAGCGCTAAACTCAAAGAGGAAGCTGTCAATATGCCGAGTGGCTTATGTTCCAACCCTTATGAATTGTCAGCAGCTCTGAGTCATGATCAAAATAATAAGATCACAGATAAGAGTGGCCAAAATCAGTTCCTGCTGCAGAGTGTCCAGGCTGTCCCTCAAAGATTTGCTTCCTCTCATGGAGCCAAATAAGGTGGCTCAAGCATCAGGTTAAGATGACTCCAACCAGGAGGCAAACCATGGGGACAATCCAGGACATGCTGGAGAGACTGTGTCTCCCAGCTTGCCAGGGAAAGCCTGAGGATAAAATCCCCCGAAGACTAGGAAGAATTGGCTGGGGAGAGAGAGGACTGGGTTACACATCTTTGGCTTGCAACCCGACTCAGGATAAGTGGAAGAGGATGGATAGATGGATGGATGGATGATGAACGCACGTTTGGTTTGTTGGTGTCACAATTAGAAATGGGATACCCTAATGTCGCATGCAGTTAAAATGATTTTGATAAATCCTTCCATCCATTTACAATAGGCGCTTATGCTCACAAAGGTGGCAGGCATGTTGTTGCCTATCCCAGCTGACTTTGGGCAGTAGCAGTAGTAACCCTTAACTGGTTGCCAGCCAATTACAGGGCACACCGGAACGAACAATCATTCATGCACCCAATTGCACCTAAGAACAATGTACTGCCAACAATACACCTGCCCTGCATGTTTTGGGAGTGCCGGAGAAGTCTAGAGTGTCCAGAGAGTTGGAATTGAATTTGCACCCCTAAATGTGAGGTGGATGTGCTAACCACACTTCCGCCGAGCCGCGCCCCATCCAAGTACAAACCGGGCCCGAACATCCTTAGCTTCCGAGATCGGGCGTTATCAGGGCAGTATAGCCGTAAGCGATTTTGATGGAATAACACTTAATTTCTTATTTTATCAAAATGTTTTTACAAGATTGTAGTCACAATGTGTGCATCGTCCTATTATTTATAGTCAACAATCGCATGATTGGATGAATTTAGTGTGCATGAACTTGAGAACCCTGTCTTTATCGAAAATAACTTCACCAGAACGAACTAGAAGAAAGAGACAGTCAGGTGCTTTCTTATGTCCAACTCTAATCCCACAAATTTAGTTCTGGATAAATGAGCAATAACCTCTACAGAGTGACAGAGCTAGTGTCCTAATACGTTTGTCAATTCATTGTGGGTTTTTTTTTTTTTTCCAAATTTATTGCATTGATATTTACCTTGACTATTCCACCTTGATTTTTCCAAAACAGATCCAAGGGGGTCTCATTTGTGGGAATTCATCAGAGACATTCTGCTGCATCCCGAACGCAATCCAGGACTGATCAAGTGGGAGGATAGGACAGAAGGGGTGTTTCGCTTTCTTAAATCAGAAGAAGTGGCACAATTGTGGGGCAAGAAGAAAAACAACAGCAGCATGACATACGAAAAGCTGAGTCGGGCAATGAGGTACAACAATGCAGCTAACACGTACAGACCAATAATAATTTAGGAGTTTTAGTGAGCTAGCAATCCTTGGTTGAGTAAATGTTTTCATGGGAAAATTAACATTGGTGAATAGTTAATCCCAACTCTGCAAAACACATCTGACCGATTTCCTTGATTTTCCTGAAATCATAGGAGAATTTTCTTTTTATAATATTCTGTATTTTATTACCGTTAATCCTGATTTTCTTTGGTCCTGTTGTATGTAATTCAGATTATTTCCCTTGCTAAATCAGTTGGCGTTAGCAGTACAATTAAGGATTTACTGTACACTCAAATGATATGAACACATGATCTAAATTTCATTGGAGGCTAAAGCACGAGGAAGTAAAAATTGTGCTCAAATGCATGGATTATTTTCTCTTCTAAATTACCCCGATACATTTCAATACTGATACTGTGAAGCCACTGAGATGCAATTCTCAGATGGTTTGTTGTAAATATGTTAATTGTTGTACACAATCTATTATTTGGCAAGAAGTAGCAAAGATTAGACACATTTTCTTCTGCCTACTCCCTTTCAGGCTTGGCTTTTGATACCATTGATAAATAGTACCTTCTACATTGCCTTAAATAAATAAATAAAGTCCACCCTGTTCTATTCGGTGCATGGTGGTCTCTGTGGCGCCAATCTCTGCGGTTGCAGGCGCTGACACAGCTTCGTGTGGATTGCTCCACTAGGAGCTTTCGATAAATTATTTTTCTTGGTCCATATACTTCTCAGTGACTCGTCAAGCCAGTCTTCACTGTCAATCTTTAACGTGTGTATAGGTGTGTATGCATTTATTTGGGCGTGGGAGGAGTGGGTTTCTGTACACTTTTTTCTTCTTTTTCTTCACTATTCTTTTTTCATGGACTCTTTATCGTTGTAAAGTAAGGGAAGGTGCTAAATAATAATGATTGATTCTCAAATCCACTTGCTAATTCACAACTTCATTTTTTTTTTCAGATATTACTACAAAAGGGAAATCCTAGAACGAGTAGACGGACGCAGACTGGTGTATAAATTTGGTAGGAATGCCAGAGGCTGGAAGGAGTCTGAGAAGTAATTTTATATTTGTTATTGACTTAAATGCTGTGTAATTTTTATTTAATTTGATGGCTCATAATTAATAACGAAAGAGCCAAAAATTAAATAAATAAATGTTTCAAGATATAAATTAAGAGTCATTCATTAACTAAACTTTTAATCAATTAAAGGTTTCATTAATTAAATTAATTTGACATTAAATAATGAAATGCTTCATTAAGTAATTAAAAATGGGATTAAGTCAATAAAAGTTGAATTAAATGTATCGTTGATTAATTCATTTGCCATTGATTATATGTCAGAAATACATATCAAATAATTAATCTTTTTAATCAATTGTTTCATGTCCATTGTTTCATGAATTTATTTTATCTTTCAAACTCGCTTGTCACAGTTAGTGGACGGGGCCAAAGCGTGTTCAAATCTCGTCCAATCCATTGCTTTGGCCTGAAGCGGTTTGGAAACACGGTGGCGGGACGACAAAGCACCTTAATGAGCTTTCTAGTGAGTTAGGTAAAGATATTTTAGACTTTGCTGCATGTGTGGAAGCAGGGCCTTCAGAAAACGATTTTATACAATGTTAAATGTAGGAATTTATTGTAGTGATTGGACTTATTTTTGCACTTGCCGATCACACACTGACCCAAGAGTGACCTAAGAAGTACTCCACGGTGGTTTCTCTGGTCCGTTTTGGCTTGAAGAGCAGGGTAAACAATCAGAAGTTATGACGCAAAATCAAACCTTAACGGTAGAGTTTGACAGATAAAATGAATTCATAATACTCTGCAACACAAAACAGTTGAAAGAACTAATTAAACAGATAAATAATTCCATTTGGTTTTTCTTTTAAATAATAACATTGGTAATTTAATTAACGACCCATTCAATGAAACATTGATATACTGTATCGAATTCCATATTTAATTAATTAATGATTTTTTGTTCAATTGATGAAACATTTAATTTATTAATTATGACTTTATTTGATGTTACATTTATTTATTTAATTTTGGCACTTTTGGTCCTTATTGACATATAACAACTGATTTCATACTTTTGCCAAGCTCATAAAAAATTGAAAATATCTTGCAGGAACTATATGGGGTGGTTTTTCCATGTTTGAACTGAAGTCTAATGCAAAGTGCAGTCTGTGCATGGCGTGGATAGTTTTTTTTTCTTTCGATATTTACATGGACAGATGCCGATCGAAAGGTGTAATTGCGTCTATGGGTGTAAACACATCCTTACCTTTTGATTCAGTAGAGGAAAGGCATACACAATGTAGAAACAGACAGGGACTCACTGGAAGATGGTAAGGTTACAAAGTCTGTTTAAAAGCACAACCTCACTTGTAGAGAATGTAAAATTGAACAAATCACTGCTGTGAACTGGCCACTTGAAAATCGTGAAAATCAAATTCACGCGTTAACTCACCACCACCACCTCAATCCAAGCCACATAGTTGTTCTGGGCCCTAGGGTGACATTTAGCAGTCAAAGATAATAATAATAATAATAATAATAATAATAATAATAATAATAATAATAATAATAATAATAATAATAATAACACATTCAATTAATTGCATTTTACAACAATTCAGACAGTTTTCACTTAAATTCCCCCAAATTGGTTTATACCATCTTCTCTTTAAGTTGGACTTGCTTTAAACTGGTCTCCAATCTAGTCTCCATTCTGCCACCAAATTATCAGATGCACTGTCGGCACGTAGAAGCGTGGCCTGTCAAATTCCTAAAGACAATAAACCAGACTTGTCCCAGCACAAAGATGCACCAGTTTTTACAAGAAGCACACATTCTCACTTATGAAAAAAAAGAGTCCATTGTGTTTACAGTAGATCAGATAGTCCAAAATGAAGACGTGTTGAAACTAGGGCTGAACGATTAACTGCATTTGCAATATAATTATGATTTTTGATTCCCTAACTTTAAAGG
This sequence comes from Hippichthys cyanospilos, assembly GCF_059441005.1. NCBI lineage: Eukaryota > Metazoa > Chordata > Actinopteri > Syngnathiformes > Syngnathidae > Hippichthys > Hippichthys cyanospilos. Next base: position 7,230,973 of record NC_142374.1, read on the forward strand.
CTGATGTATAAATGGTAATTACTTTAGTGAGCGTGGAGGGGCGTCTCACATTGAGGCAAGAATCAAACATGCTTGATCTTTTATACCTCGCGAGGTTAAAAATAAACAAATAAACTTCCCATGTATGAAGTCGAAGATCAATAATACATATCTTTTTTGAAGCCAATTAATTTGCAGGATGTGCCAAACTAAAACTGTAGTAGATACATTGTCTTTCATATTAATTAATGCTTCATTTCCTGAAAACCTCAACATTCTATAATGCACAATACAGCTGGTGTTGTTTGTTGTTATCAAAGTGAACTGATGAAAAATACATTCGAGAAGGACCTTGAAAAAAAGTTTATTTTCTATAATCTTTAAGCCCTAGTTGATACTGTACATGTCAGATGACTATTGGATAAGAGGTCACTTGTGCATAGAATGCAGATTGCTGCATAAAAATGAAAAAAAAAAAACAGAGACAAACAATGTAGTTAAATATAAATATGCTGTAATTGAACTTCTTATCTCATGTTGTTTGTTGTTTTTCTTGCACCGCATGTACTGTATATGACTGTGTTTTTAATGTTTGATATAAATAAAGCTGACTATTCCTTATCTTTTTTTAAACAATGTGTTATAATGTGACATCCCAGAATACTGTAAAAACTCTATTCTTGTCTAACTTGTAATAATATTGTGAATACATTTACAGCCATGGCAATTACTGTAACTGAATGACTGAACCTTATCACACTTATCTACATGACTATGGTTCTATTGTGACAGTTGGTTTGCGGTTTGCCATTTTTACCTGTGCACGCAGTAGCAGCAGACAACAAGATAATAAAATGAAGCCTCTTGTGTGACTATTCTCACATGCAAATGTCATGTCTAATCTTTACTTTGGTTTATCTGCTTTATATAACCCTTTGTGTGTATAGTGGGATTTTGATTGACACCTTGTTTTATTAACTGACTGCTTCAAATCCAGCCCACATCACTGATGCACCTGTGACATTTGCCCTTAGGTCCTTATGGTTATCCATGGCAATTAAAATTGCGTGGATACCCACAGGAGTCCATCTATTTTCTATAGACTACATTCCATTCTCATGGTCACAGCACCCACAAGACTGAATCACTCATTTATTTACTTAACTGATCAATCAGTAAGGCTACTCGACTGCTTAAAATACCTCCATGTTCTTGACAGCTTTTCGTCATTTGTACTGGAGTCGGTTTTAACTGACTTAGGATGAGAAATACATTTTGTTGTGGAAAATTAATGAAATGAGTGACAGTAAACATGCCTGGTTTCCGACTGGGCGGAGACGACAGTAAATTGTGTAAGTGTTACATAAAATAAATGAAAAAATAAAAAGCTACCATTTCTCGCTTAATGTACTCCCATCAGGCATTACTGGGTTAACTCGCCTTTTGGTATTTTATGATTATGGCTATACAAAGACTTTGAGACCTCTTGGGTGTCACTTGTGATAAAAGCAACTATATATATTGTTTAGGTTCCACATGCAAAATTGCCGCTGTGCTTACAAGTTGTAAAAACTACAAGAAAGCACCTCAGAAATACTCTCATGAAACAAATCGACTGTAATATAGCAAAACGCGAGTCAGAGTGAATAATCCAGGGAATAATACCTCAAGTGAGGGGTTTTTTGGTTCTTTAAAAGGTGCTGGTCATTCAGGAAAGGTTCTCTAAAACGAACTAGAAAGTGCACTAGGAAGTATTTTGCTGGTTTGTCTTTTGTCAAAGAAGTGGCACCTTAATGTCATGTTCTGTTGGATTTTGGGTGGTAGGTTTATTTTGAGGGATTCTGTTGTTGCGTTTTCATAGTTTCTGTCAAGCCTGTGTCACCCAGCGTTAGTATAGATTTGGTCCACCTGTCTACGTTTACCTGCCTCTCGTGTGTCCACCATGCCGCTTCCCCTGCTTATTGTTTCCTCCCCACCTGTTGCGCGTCAGTCATTAGTTTGTGTTTGTGTATTTAAGCCGGAAATTTGTTACAACCCGTGTCGAATCATTTTCTTATAGCTCACGTCCTCGCCCATATGCCAGTCTGCCCACCGGTGTTTTTTTCTGTTTTGCCAGCCCGCTCATGTTTTTGCTATTCTGTTTCTCTGCCTTTGTTCCTGTCTGCCCCTCAAAAAATAAACATGGATTATTACACGCATTCCCTGCCTCAAAGACTCCCTGCATTTGGGTCCTCCACCACCTCTAGCACGCCCGCCTACCTCCCTGCCACGCCCGACCCTGACACCTTCATGTTTTTTCGCTTATTTCAAAACATAAATGTTTTCCTTATAGCTAATGCTTAAATCAGAAATACATCACAATTTATTTCATACTTTTAACAGTTTAAGTGATGCAACATTCAAAATAGTCTTTTTTTAATAATTAAATGTTTGTTTGTTTAATAATTAAATGTTGAATTTGGGATAAATTCATGTAGTAGGTGGGACATTAGGCATGTTGGAAATTGTGCCAAACATTACTTCATTTTGGCGTCAGGAAAGGTTTTTCAAAAATCAACATTCAATAAATTATTTTCTCTATAACATACAAATTCTGACTATACAAACCACTTTACACACATTGGCTAGCAAACGTGAACGCTGCATCTGTAATGTTTTGGCAGAAGATATCACATCTGACCTAGCCTGTGGACCCTCCTTTCTACTCAATTGTGAGTTATTGGGCAGGTCCTCCTCTCTGCTCCTTTCTTTCTTTTCTCTCCACTCTGTCCCTTCGTGTGACTTGTTATGTTCTGACTTCTGCCGTGGAGAATTGTTTTTGTTTGTTGTTTGAGCTTGCGCCAAAGACGACAAGCCCCCGGAGGTGAAAGGGGGGCGGGTGGGGAAGGGAACGAAAAGCTCTTTACGAAAGACTTGAGTTCCTCTCGTTTACAGTTCAAAAGATGCAATAGGTTGGTGAACGTCACCTCACTACTTACTTGTGATGGGAATAAAGTGAAATTGGAGGGATGGACCAATTTAAACATTTTAAATTACCAACATTAGAATGCAGCCTCATAATGCAGCTCTCAAACTTGTTGCAATGGAATTATCAAAATAGCCATTTTAGATTTTTCAACCTTCACCCCGAAATAAAATATAAAACACAGGGACAGCAGCGATGACAACAAAAGTGGACCAGGAAGCATGAATGACAACAAATATCAGATTTGGAGAAGCAATATATTACTGCTTTGCTTAAGCAGAGTTAAACCCTTAACAGTGGTACAAGAGGCTCTTTTTTACTCATGTACCTGGACTAATACTTGGGTAATGGTTGTGAGTACTTTTGCCACCTCGCTCCCCTGTTAGAAAATGGTGTCAGAGATAAATACTGTATCTACTGTAAAAGTATATGACGCGTCTATGCCCTCTGATTGTCCGGAAGGTGCTAATTGGCACAGAGGTGCTGGAAACACCTTTGCACAAAGGAACTTTTAGAGAGTTGCGTCAGGAAGAATTACCCAGCAGTAAGACCACCAAACCTGTATTTCAAGTATGTACAGTACCCGAAATCACAAAACAGCATGGGGCTGTGACTGTAGTCATCCGAGATCTGCTGCTCTTCTTGACAAATCTCTTGAGTTCCACCGCCACGCACCAAACTGGCAAAGCCAGATTGTAGGTTACGGGAAGAAGACACAAATATGACGTGTTACTTGGCATCATTAATTACTTCACCAGTAATTCACATGCTAAGCACAGGTGACACAGAAATGAACTCAAACCGGTTGTAACCTTCCATGAATCATCAAACAATGAAACAAACAAAATAGCAGTCATTGAAATCCATTTTCTTGCGTAAGTGTTTAATGGAAAGAAGGGTTAGTAGTACTGATCACAGTTATGTTGTTTACTCATGCTCGTCACTGAGGTCCTTATTTAATTACATAAAACTCAAATGCAGCTCTATAAGATATCAGTATTGGTCTGACAGTTTTCTTTACAAAGGTGAAACTATTGCATTATCTCTTCATAAATCTGTTATTAAATGCGATTACAGTCTTTGATACGGTATTTTCAAAGTGCACAAGGAAGTATTTTACTGTTTTTTTGTATGTCACATGTTTATTACAGGGATGCTGTAACTCACTATATATACCCACCTTGTGTAAATCTTTTCAGCCATATACGTATACAGTGATCCCTCCTACTTCGCGGTCTCAGTACTTCACGGGTTTTTCCAGGAAAAATTAAAAATATTTCAAAATAAAAAATAATTGAAAAAATGTGCAAAAATGGAAAAAAAATTTTAAAAAGCAAAAAAGTACATTATACAGTACTGTATTCATCAAATAAGCAAATAATATTAGTTTATAACTATGTTAAGAATTCTTCTAGCGTTAGAGTTCGTGATGTTTTTTTAATCTTATTTTGAAATGGATGTTTTTAATTTGTCGGGTCGCGTTGCATTTCCGTTTCCTGTTTTAAGTTCTCTGTGTGTCATTCGGCTCGTTACGGAGATGTAATGAATGACAACGTAAGCTCATATTTATAGTTTATTATCATTTATGTTGATAACGCACGCTACTGCCTATGTTTAGTAAGCGATGAGTGTTTATTCTGTTTATGTGTTCATTTGTGTAGAGGTTGCACTTTATAGTTAGTAGTTGTTGTTAGTTATTACTAACCTGCTAATGTCGGCCAAAAATACAGTAAATTCATAGATTAAGTGTTTATATGTTAGTTGACTGACTTTAACATTGTTGTTGATTTATTATTCAACAGATACTACATGATACACCATGCATGAGCCAAAATAAATGTGAAGTTCAATGTGATGACTTGCGTACTCTTTCACCGGAGTCTTGGTGCAGATAACCAGTCCTGAGAACAAATTCTCAACAAACTAAGTAATATTAGTTATTTAATGAATATACAATAATGTTGATAAGGATAATTTAATGTTAAATAATAGGAGAAAGGAAATAAAATACACAAAAAATACCCCCCCCCCCAAAAAAAAAAAAAAAAAAAAGGATTGTCTATGGTTACAGTGGCTATAATGGGGCGTACATAGAAATCTAGGGACTGATACCCTACTTCGCAGGTTTCAGACTTTGCGGGGGTTTGACACCCCCCATTAACCGTGAAGTAGGGGGGAATCATATATATATATATATATATATATATATATATATATATATATATATTCATAGGAAAAGTAATCAGCGAATGTTTCTACAACTTTATCAACTCACAGCTAAATATTTATGTCCACCAGCTTCACCCGTTCCTTGTGAATGATTGTTTTCCAAAGGGGGAACTGGTGTCCAAGAGGAGAAATTGTCTAGGAGCAAAGACACATGAACAACATTTGTCTCTCAATGAAAATGTATGAATCAAGTTTGAAGCTTAATGTAACAATCTGACCAAAGCTGGGGTTGCAGAAGTGCCATTAACACATGAAGGTGAAGCTCCCTCACAGCCAGTGTTGGGCAAGTTGCTTCAAAACTGTAATGGATTATTTATTACTTATTCCTGTCATTTCAAAGAAATTAGTTACTTTTCCATTTTACTGTGTTTGTAATGTATTATATTTATATAATTTATATCCTTTTATATTACTCCCACCAACATAACTGGAAATATGAATTTGCCATTCTAAAAGTAGCTCATTATGCTTGTTACGCATCCAGTGGAAGGTTGGCTTAAGCCTAAAACTAGTGCAAATCATTTGATCTGTATTGTATTCTAAACCTTTATAGACATATGTCAAGGTACATTTTTTTTTGTATTCTAATTCCATAATTACTTAGCTGCACAGCATAGTGATGCATTGTTTGTGTTTTAGGCAAAAACAGTTACTGTAGTGCATTCCACAATTTCAATGTTAATATTCATAGTCAAGTTCACTCGGCTAGGTTAGGGACAAATGTTTAAAAAATATATGGTTTCGGAGAAGCTAACGTTAGTAGCTAACCTACATAATCGCTATTGTTAAACAACTGTTTCATATGAATTTTTGTATGCTTCATCTTGATACACATTCACCAGAACTATTTATAGACAGAATCGACAAAAATAATTAGCAATTGTGCAGTGAACATTAACATTAGCTTACCTTGTCATTATTGCAAGTTGCGACAGGGATCTTGCAGACAAGCTTACCAAATGCTGGAAAGCGCTCAAAGTGCACCTATTATATCCTTTTTTTTTTTTTTTTCATCTCTGATGAACTGAATGTAATGGGCTCATGTCCATCTCGTGTTTGTACTGTCCATATCCATCTTCTCGTCTGCTGCTGCCACATTCATCTCTGCTGTAGTAGATACTTACACCAGCAAGTAAACATTTTGCCCCAGACTTTTCTCCCAAAACACCTCAAATTACGTCTGAGTTTTTAAAGAGGGACAATTTCATTGTAAGCGTAATTTTTAGCTACAGACGTGTTTTATAAATTCCACTGCTGAACCCCTGTTAATGGCACTTGAAATTATTTGTGCCGATGGGCTGTTGTTGAAAAATGTGCGGTTCATTTACCACAATTAGTTTCAGGCTAAATTTGACACATCCAATATGGCGGACTCGCTGACTCTCGAAAGAAGACATTTATAGCCGAAGGCCCTGAATTGGGGCTTTGTGAGCTTTGCCTGTGCAGTTGTCTTGCAAGTAATCAATAATATATTCATAAAAATACACCAGTATAAAAAGCCTTGGTTCCCGTGACTGTTTCGAACAACTAAGATAAAAAAGTAAGACAAAGCAATATCTAAGCAAGCAATTTCCCACTTACTGAAAAGATTAGTATTGTAAGCAGGCAACCGTACGTCACTCCTAAATGAGGGTATCAACATGGCAGCCTCCTTGCGTCTAGGTCGTCAAGGAATTTTGTTCGGCCTTAAATTATCAAACATTAATAAATCTTTGTGGAGCACTCAATTATTACAGGAGCACGCCCGACATTTCTTTCATTCCCCATGGGTGTTTGGTGAGTGATGTTATGTGCATTTTTGTGAATTACGACAGCTTGGCAATCGTTGACATTTTGCAGTTTCTCTGAAGTAAGGTTACTGACAACTTCCAAAACACATTTCACGAACGTATCATTGTAAATATTAAGGTTATGCTGACAAAAAATAATAATAGTAACAAAAACTGACAACGAAACAACCCGTAAACGTTAACAAGGTATTCACGATTTATTACTGTATAACGGCTAGGTTCGCCCATCGGAGAAACCTCCACAATCGTCCAGTTATTTTAGTCTGACTCATTTACCGAAAAATGCGTCGTGCTGGTCCTGGGTAGAGTCAGCTGGCTTGAATACTGTGCTTTTTATTCACTCGTGCTTGTATGTATTTCTCTCATATTGTTGACGTAATCAATAGTGAAATTCTTTTAATTTCTTAATGTACATGTCCAAGCGATCATTTTTCTTAGTACTTATTCACAACTTGTTCACGTGTCAAAAGTAAAATTAGAATTCGGCAATTTGGTTGTGTGTGTGTGGGGGGCGTATAACATGAAGAGTGAAGATGTTCATTTAGTTTTATGCTTCTGACTTGTGGAAAGCCTTCATCTTGCTTCAAGGTAACCAAATAGCATTAGGTGGGTATTGTCCTAACAAAACAGCAATTATTAATTAAATAGTGTTAATTTAAATCGTGTTACACCCCACCTGCGCATCAAATTAGACTTGCTTTTAAGTCTTCTAAAATTGTAACTGCTTTTTCTCACAAAACTGCAACCCCTGCCATGGTTCTGGGGTTACAATTACAGTAGCATATGTGTATATGCATATATATATATATACATATGCATATGTATATATACACACACACACACACACGCAAAACTCCCTGAGACACAAAAACATTAGACATTAACTTTGCCCTTGCAGTGTTTCAGTATAAACAGCAGATGTCAGCAGAACACCATCTTAAATGTAATGCTCTTCTTGCAATAATGGAAAATGGTTGTGTAAAACAAACTTGAACTCCTTTAAAAATGACAAATAATATAATATTACTAATATTCATCCATCCATCCATTTTCTAGAACTGCTCATCCTCACTGAGATTGCAGGCTTGCTGGTGCCTACCCCAGCGGGGGTCACCTTAGATTGGTTTCCAGCCCATCGCAGGGCACTCAAAAACAACCAACCATTCACGCACCCAGTCACACCCAAGGACAATTTAGAATGTCCAATTCACCTGGTATGCATCTTTTTGAGTGTGGTAAAGCTGGAGTGCCCGGGGAGAATCCACACGGGCTCGGGAAAAACACTTCACACTGGAGCAAGATGTATTTTAACTACGGACCTTTAACTGTGAGGCTGACGTGCTAACTACTCTTCCAATGAGCCAGCCTAAAACTAATACTGTATGTTAGTTATGATGGATCAATATGGTGAATGGAGTGGACATATATGGCACTTTCTACACACTCTGCCACTCATGGCATGGCAGGTCCACTGGGAGCAAATTATCAGGGGTGCACATATTATTCCTCTATGCCATAGGTGTCGAACTCCAGTCCTCGAGGGCCGGCATCCTGCATGTTTTCCGGTTTTCTTTCCCCAACACACCTGATTCAAATGATTAGCTCATTAGCAAGCTCTGCAGGAGCTTCAAAATGATCCCAATCATTTGAATCAGGTGTTTTTGAGGGAAAAGGTTCGAAAACATGTAGGATATCGGCCCTCGAGGCCCGGAGTTCGACACCTGTGCTCTATGCCATAGAATGTGATTCAGCTGTCCCAGGTGAGCCCAGTAAGTCTCAAGATTTGTTAAGCAAAACAAAACAAATCTATATAACAACAAAATGAGATCAAAATAAAGATGATAAAGAGTTAAGAAAACACATACAAGTAGTCTTTGGGCATTAGGCGGGGGACACCATGGTCTGGCTGCCAGCCAATTGCAGAATTACTAAACCACTAAAAAGGTTCCTCCCACCGCCCCCACCCCGCCATCCACTCAAAATAAAAGACACTTTTGAAAAAAAAACTAGATCGGATAATAGATGAGGCTACAATTTCAAAATAGGTTTTCAAAGAAATCTGCCTATCAAATGCCACATCCAATGGTGCAAATAATGCTGTTATGGTCTTTCTGTCCGATAGGTGTCACCCCACTCAACGTGCAGATGCCAGCTCTCTCACCAACCATGGAGGAGGGAAACATTGTCAAATGGCTGAAGAAAGAAGGTAAAACAATAATTGGAAAAGCTTTTGATTTCAGCAATTACAACCTCCTAATGCTTTAAATTCAAAAAATTACTATTTTCAGGATTTTACAACCAATAAAATATCTGGAAACATCCATCCATCCATTTTCTAGTGTCTTTGCATCATCATTTGAAATAGTGTGAGCAAAAAAAAGAAAATACATCTTCATTAAAAATAAAAAAGATATATATATATATATATACACACACACACAGTGGGCCCCCGTGTTAGGAACTTAATCCGTTCAGCGGCTACGCTCGTAACTCGAACTGCTCGTGTGACGGGCAATCCAAACCTATGTTAATTAGTGAATGCGTGCAACGCGCGCAAAACCCTTAGGTAAAAACATCACGACTTTATACACATATTAAAAATGAGTAACATAATCTAATGTACAGTTAAATTAAATAACATATACAAAGGAAAAATGACATTTACCTTTGGGGCGACGTGACTTGAGCTGGGTGGAGGCGGAGGGGAGCAGAGACCAACCCGCAAAATTTATTTATTTATTTTCTTAAATGGGAACTTTTCTCAAACTAGAACATATCACCGGCGATTTCCTTCTCTTTAATCCATAATAGAAGAAGCCTCTCCATTTTGTTGTCGATCGAGATCCGTCCCCCGGCAAGGAAAGTCTTGCCCTTAGAAGATTGCCGAGCGGTTACGGCCATACTCATGAGCAAGGTTAACCATGCGTGCGCCTCCTTCATATATATATATTTTTTTTATTATCTCCTGCTTGGTTTCTATTGTCATCATCCTCTTACTTCTTCCTTTACCGCCACTAGCAATTTTAGAAGCCATGTCTAACAGATAAAGTTTGCAAAGTCTTCACAACATTCCTTCCTTCCGTTTTTCACTCATTTTCTCTCCTTCCTTCCGTCCCGATCAGCTGTGCCATCAAGCTAGATGAAGGCGTTCGACCAATAGCATATCGGCATCTCCATGACTGACACCGTGACTGAAACAGTGACTGTGACATTGTAAGAGCAATAGCATATCAGTGTTTCCGTGTCATGCGTGAGTAGATAATTTCGTTGAAGTAGTAAAACGATGTCAATTGTACGTACACATTGACTGGCAACGCGTGGTTAAATCAGAGATAAAACCATCACGTATTTACACACACATTTAAAATTAGTACCATAACCTACTGTGTAGTTAATTTTATTAACATGGATATACAAAGGATAAATGACATTTTTCTCTGGGGCGACGTGACTTGAGCTGAGTGGAGACGGAGGTGAGCAGAGACCAACCCGCAGCATTTATTTATTTATTTTCTTAAACGGGAACTTTTCTCAAACTAGAACATATTACCGGCGATTTCCTTCTCTTTAATCCATAATAGAAGAAGCCTCTCCATTTTGTTGTCGAGCGAGGTCCGTCCCCCGGCAAGGAAAGTCTTGCCCTTAGAAGATTGCCGAGCGATTCCGTCCATACTCATGAGCAAGGTTAACTATGCCTAACGCCTCCTTCGTATGTTTTTTTTTATTATCTCCTGCTTGGTTTCTATTGTCATCATCCTTCTTCCTTTACCGCCACTTGCAATTTTAGAAGCCATGTCTAACAGATAAAGTTTGCAAAGTCTTCACAACATTCCTTCCTTCCGTTTTTCACTCATTTTCTCTCCTTCCTTCCATCCTGACCGGCTGTGCCATCAAGCTAGATAAAGGCGTTCGGCCAATAGTATATCGGCATTTCTGTGATTGACGTGACGCCGGCCAATAGCATCTCCGTGACTGACTCCGTCACTGACACCGTGACTGAGACAGTGACTGTGACATTGTAAGAGCAATAGCGTTCAACGTTGCCGTGATGAGCGTCAACTTCTGATTTAGATGACGTAGCAAAGCGAAAACAAATGTACGAATACAATGGCCGGCATGTCGCATTGTTCGTAAGACCGAAGGTTTGTGCGTAAGTGGGGGACAAAAAACTCCGCGCACACGCACACACACACACACACACACACACACACACACACACACACAAACACACAAGGTTTGGTTGAAAGACCACATTGGACACTGACGATTTATCTTATTAAATAACAGTTTTGTGGTACTGACATTTCTAACCAGAAAGGAAAACATCTTATTTCGTGGCCGTTGCTTGTCACCGTGTGACTGCTACGCCTCCTTAATAATGTCATTCAACGCCGCAAGCCAGTGAACATCCGTCCATCCATCGTCTTGACCACGTATCCATCCTCACGAGGGTCGCAGAGTCAACGAAGGAGCCAACAACAGACATTTTACTGACATTAAACTGCCTAACAGTGTCCATGGCTCACACTCACTGACACACGTTCCTATCAAATCGGTCCTCGTGGGAACCGGGTATTTATAACAAAATCTACTCCCACGGGTGACTGACATTGAATGGCCGGCTAACCCTAACCTCAAACACACATTTTCGACATTTCTGCATTTTTTACAGTACAACGTTGTAATAAATAAACTAATAAACCATATACTATAACTAATAAATAAAAGGTTGCTGTTTGCTCGGCCTACTCGTTGCAAAATCTCTCCTTCTCAACTCTGGCGTTAAAACGAAACTAAAAGATGTGGGTAATGTCGGCTTGTATTTACTCTTGCACGGGTCGTAACTGGGGCTGAGTAGGGGAGGTATGAATTTCGTCTGTCGTCATGAGTTTTTCTCAACTCTTGTTTACCTGCTCGGGCGGGGCAAGTGTCAGAGCGTGGAATAAGCAAGGGATGCTCAGAAATGCAGCAGTGAAGGAAAACACTTTGGTGGTGTTTAAGTTGAGAAATTAACATTGTATTATGGTTAAACGCTCCAAAACTTGACTTTTCATGTCATGGCCCCCATTCATTGTTCTAACAGTTGATGATAGCTGAGTTGTAAATGTCAGAAAAAAAACATGATTTGGAACACAGTGTGTGTTTATCTTGCAGCCATTGGCCAACAGCAAGCGCGAATCATCATTCTCTACAACACATCACTCTTTATGGCATGGATTCATGTGCTGTTACATTTATTGGCCTTTGGTGATTGATTGGCTGACCAGAAACCCAGCAGTTGCTATTCATTACTGCTTAGCAACTGCTCATCCAGGCACTACAGCAACACCCACAATTTTCATGAGACAACTGAGTCCTATTTGATATTTGCTGTGATGTCATTTGCTTCTGTGACTTGGCTGAGATGAACTGCACGTGTGTGTGTGTGTGTGTGTGGGGGGGGGGGGGGGGGGGGGGGGCGGGGGTATCACTGCCCACACTTCTGGCCCTTAGTTTATTTTAGTGTTGTTATGAATGAAAAAGCCAAAGATTTTCAAGAAGAATGTGGTATATCAATGATTATGTGAAAATCAATATTATTTCTTCATTAATACAATGGACCCGAGCATACACTGTAGTAGCAGTTCAGCACCAGGGGCTTGGCTTTTTTTTTTTTACCTCTCACTTTCCTTGAAATGATGGCAATGACAATGAGCTATGGAAATAGTATTAAATTGTTATCAGTTGAACATTTATTTTGATCCAGTGCATTGCAGTAGGAAGCAATTAAGATTTAAATCAGTAAGAGGGTTTCCAAAACTCAGGTCAAAATGTTTTGATTTATTTATTGTGGAATGGTTTTGTGACTTGTTGACTTAATTTGAGCAGCAATTTAAACATTTTGCGGCACAATTTTCTAATTGTTTGTAGCATTTTTAGTTTTGGCAGATTAATCCCCAAAAACTGTTTTAATAGAATAAAATCACATTATAAACTACAGTGGACCCCCGGGTTACAGCGTCCCTGGCTTTCGTTTTTTTGATGATGCGGAATACTGAGTTCTTTCATCCCTTTTTTAAGGTATTTTCCCCGGTTTGCAAGAAAAACAACTGTCATGGACCCTAGGGGGTTGGCTGCATTTGTGTTGTTTTGTCTTTACCTGCAGGCTTTTAGGTAATTGCACTTCTTTTTTGTTGCCGTCAATGCCCCCATGCAACGCGTCACTACGAGGCTGGTCTGCCATCGGGCGGCGTCTCCTGACGGTGATGCTGGTCTGCTATAGGTTCACCTTATTTGTTTCAAAATGGCGGAATGGTAAAGCTTTGTTCTATCCTGAGTGGTTACGAAACCGTATTTATAGTGCATTTTACTGCTTAATTCAAACTTGAATGGGGTCGCCATGGGACCCAAGATTGCTAGTGATGTTAAAGAGAGAAGTAAGAGATAATTTATATGGAAATGAAGCGGGAGATAATAAAGACCCACGATGCTAGCCTAGTCTATGCTACCCTTACTAGGAAATATGGGCATATAATATGGGCAGCCCGCCATACGGTGAATTCGCCTTACAAGCCCAACCGCAGAATGGATAACTCTCGTAACACGGGGGCCCACTGTATTATTATTCCATTTAGATCAAAGATTAAGTCTATTGAAACCTTGCAACCAAAGTGTGTGTCTTTTGATTGCTTGACAAGTGGCAATGCATGGGTTTTATCTAGTGGAAGTGGATTTAATTGTTGGACCTGTCACCATAATTTACCTGAAGCAAGATCCATACAATAGAGGAACACATCCACATACTGTACTTTATTTATATCAAAGAAATTGTACTTTTGTGAACACCTGATGAGCTCTCTTGGTATTTATTGCACACTAATGTATTGCACAATGGTTGGGAATCACTGCCTGAGACAATAGATGAAAATCTTAAGGTCATCCGTTTGAGCTCTAATGTTGTGTGTCTCAGCTTAGCCCCTGGGTCATTCTGTGTTAAAGCCTCATACAAATTCAATCTCGATACCACTACTTCTTACACTCTGGGGCTTGCAACATCAATACTCTTATTTTTTGCTCCTAACCTGCTTCCTCTTACATCCATCCTTTTCTTTAGGAATACAGTATGTTCCACTGGTTTTATTTCAAAAGGCCAAATCTTTTACATGGAGGTACAGCTAAACAATTAATAAAATTCAAGACAGCATTGCAGTGTTCTAGGTGCAGTTGAAAAAGTCACAAGGGCTTTAAATGGCTCATATAATAGTCTAGGGGTAGTGTTTCTATGTGTGTGTGTGTGTGTGTGTGTGCATGTGCTTGCGTTTGTGTATTTTTTTTTATTTATATGGTATTTATATAAGGTCATTGCTTAAGCGTACAAACCACATGTTTGCATATTGTTTTATGAAAAAGTGATAAAAACACACATTTGTTTACATATTACTTGATTCGTGTCCGCGCCGCATTTCTTAATTAAAATCTCGAGACATTGTGGTTGAGAACGCTTAAAGGTAAAACAGCAAAATATAACTGCATATTAATTCACAGCTCATTTACCTTTATTTCCATGTAAAAAGTCAGAAGCTGAAATTACGTTCACCAATGTCTGCAGACTGTCTATTCTTTTTAGCTACATATATATATTTTTTCCTTGATCGACCTCTCACAATGTGTACTCTTTCATCATTGCAGGTGAGGCAGTGGCAGCAGGCGATGCCCTTTGTGAAATTGAAACTGACAAAGCCGTCGTTACCATGGAATCTAATGATGACGGTATCTTGGCAAAAATCTTGGTGAGAGCAAATGCCCAAACTGCACATACCATTTTGTTTATGTTATTGCTGTGGGTATCTTCGACTTTCTCATGATTAAATCGATTGCGATTATTGGGTCGCCGATTCGACCAAGAATCGATTTTCGATTTTGAATGATTTTTGATTCTAAACTATTTGACTCAATTAAAAATGATTTCTGCTTCAATCTAGAGATGTGTAAAGAATCATACTACTTCTGCTTAACAAGACAGAATAGCAAAGGGTAAACTTTTTTTTTTCTTTCATTTATTAAGTTTTGAGTTGTAAAGAATAATCGTTTTTGAAACAAAAACTGCTAGGGACAACTGATACTAACCCATTAGTTTGCTGTCCATAATACTGTAACACCTTTGTGTGTCCTAAAGGATTCGCTCAGTCGTGGTTCTGTCAGAATGCTTCTTTATGAAAGAAAATAAATAGAACTGTTTACAGGCACGAAGTCCCGATCTGCTGTGAGCAGCAATATTCGGGATAACAACTAACTCTCCCAAGTCCTCCTCTGCAGTCTTCCTCGTGACCGGGCAACAGTGAACATTACTGTACAAAAAAGCATTACTTCTGCAAACAATGCCTAGATGAGAACTGCAACCTACAAGCGGAAGTCACCAGTTGCCATGCTTGAGCAAAATAGCTTGCTGTTTGTTTCAGTGACAGAATGCAGAGCACTTCACTAGCAATCAATTTAGCAGTAGCATCAGCTTCGTCGTGCTACCTAACAGGACAGATAAAATCCGTCAGGCACCCCAAAGAGATTCACAATGGACCGGGCGTGCCTTCTTGGTCATTATAAGACATTCGGCTTTAGTTCATATGGTATTTTAAACAAGCATTCTTATATTTTCTTTTTATCTTTGCTTTATTTACTGCTTAGCTTATTATTCAGTTTTTCTTGCACAGTGACAGTACATGTAATTATTTTCTTTCATGGCAGATATTTCTCTAAGACTAGTCCCCATTTTGTTGTTTTGGTGTTTTAACTTCATTAGCCTTCCAAAGATAAAACAATAAGTACTCTTCTAGACCCGCTCTATAACGAAATATAATTTGACCACATTGTTTCCCAATTTTTTTTATCTTGGAGCGCATGGTACAGGATGAATTATTACCACTTTTTTACACACTGCAGAAAGACCTTTTTTCAAGTCACAGAAGCTGCCTGAGCTGATGAGACTAGATGTTTGTTCTTTCTGTTATTTTAAATAAATTGTGCCATTTACTATTTAAAAAAACAAAACAAAAAAAAAGTTCACTCCCTGCCATATTCAAACCCCTGTCATGTATTTTTTCCCCTTTTCCACATTTCCTTACAGTTACACCCATCTTTCTTTGCTACTGTGAGGATGGTAGTTTCCATAGCAACCACTGAAGAATTGGGGGTAGGGGCTTGAGAGCTGAGGCAGTAGGAGACTGCTTGTATAAACCCTCTAGCTAAAAATCTGATGTGTAGTTGGTAAGAAAACCATCAGCTGAAAGCATTGCATGTCCATGTTTTTTTTTCTTTTGGGGTGGGGGTGAATCATAAAATGTGTTAACTAAGAACCCAGTTGTTTTACTTACATTAATTAATCATATTTGAACTAATATTGTACTGCAACCCTTGTAAAAATAAGCAGTTCAGATAATGAAGGAATAATCAATGGAATATATTGACCATCACACCGTAATCACCTACATTTGACCAAATAATAATGGCACTTGCCATTGGCAAGGAACATAGCCCCCAAAATGGCTATGTATGGGGTTTTGGGATCTTTTGTGTGGATCATGTGCTGTTGCCACAGATGATTACGATAAATCTTATCATACTGTTAGAGCATAGCTTTACCATGACACACAGGTTTTTAATTTTTCATCTATTATGGGCACAATCAAGCATGCAGGTGTGTAATGACAATACATTATAAAGATTCCCTGTATTCACTCGAACTCCACATGCCATGTCTCTACAATGACCATTTTTGACTCTTGCCTCTTTGACTCTTGACCTTTAATTTTACCATCCGATAAACTGAATGCCTCCTTATAGCTAAATTGTATTGATTATATAAGCGGTTGTATTTATTACACTAACTGTTCACTCGCTGCATTCACTGCCTCATAGTTTGTTTGTGTATATAACAAAGATAATAAATAAATAAAAGATCCACACCAGTGTGAATCATACCAGCAATTACCACATATAGTGAAATTTGTTTTTCCCTGTGCAGAGGGCTTTCTTGTCTAAAAATCCCATTCAAAGATGGCGCGAATCTGCTTAACAGCAAACCAACTTTGAGTGCAAGAACTCATCGTGTTCCTGTTTTTCCAAAAATCCAATCACTTCAATCAGAGAATGCCTGAAAAAGTGTGTTTTTACCCTGGTATCGTTAATTAGTTGCTGTTGACGACATACTCTGTGACACACCACCAGAAAAAATGTTGAAGATTCACTTGGAGGCTCACAATTACTTTCTCAGCAGGTGAATTTAGAGTGTAAACTTTAAAATCTTACACGAAAACGCCATTTTAATTGCACTGGTATATGATCCAGTGGTTATTAATGTTGTACAGATACTTAAAATTCTTGTTCTTATATATATATATATATATATATATATATATATATATATATATATATATATATATAAATATATAGCGTGGATCGCGGCGTTTTTTTGTCCCCCTCTTACGCACAAACCTTTCGTCTTATGAACAATCCGACATGCCGGTCAATGTGTTCTTACAATTATTTTCGTTTTGCTGCATCAATGAAATCAGATGTTCACGCTTGTCACTGTAACGCTGAACATTGCTCTTACAATGTCACAGTCACTGTCTCAGTGACGGTGTCAGTCACAGAGTCAGTCACGGAGATGCGGATATGCTATTGGTCAATAAAGGTCACAGTCCCGGTCTCACGGAGATGCGGATATGCTATTGGCCGGCGTCACGTCAATCACAGAAATGCCGATATGCTATTGGCCGAACGCCTTTATGTAGCTTGATGGCACAGCTGGTCGGGATGGAAGGAAGGAGAGAAAATGAGTGAAAAACGGAAGGAAGGAATGTTGTGAAGACTTTGCAAACTTTATCTGTTAGACATGGCTTCTAAAATTGCTAGTGGCGGTAAAGGAAGAAGTAAGACGATGATGACAATAGAAACCAAGCAGGAGATAAAAAAAAATACAAAGGAGGCGCACGCGTAGTTAACCTTGCTCGTGAGTATGGCCGTAACCGCTCGGCAATCTTCTAAGGGCAAGACTTTCTCTGCCGGGGGACGGACCTCGGTCAACAACAAAATGGAGAGGCTTCTTCTTTTATGGATTAAAGAGAAGGAAATCGCCAGTGATATGTTCTAGTTTGAGAAAAGTTCTTGTTCAAGAAAATAATTCAATAAATTCTGCGGGTTTGTCTCTGCTCCCCTCCGCCTCCATATATATATATATATATATATATATATATATATATATATATATATATATATATATATATATATAACTGAATTATGTAATCAGCCAAATGCAACCCTGTAGGGACCTATAGCGACTGACAACAAGAGATGGCTTACAAAATGGATACCTTCTGAAAACTGAGTGCAGTCGCAAGTGTATTAAGCGTGGCCTTTCATTTAGGCTGAACTAGTATTGATAGATTGACAGTCCAGTAGACCGTGGAGAGAGTAATAAAAGGCACAGAGTGTATTTAGATTAGCTCTTAACAGGATCTTGAATCATCATCGACAGCGGGCATAAAAAGTGAGTCGTTGCAGTCCACAACAACCTATTCTATCTCAGCATTGGGTTTCTTTTACAGTGCACCACCACAGCATACATTATTATTCTTCACATCTCCTCAATCTGATGAACATGTGTTTGTTAATGGAATACGACTTGAAAAAGACTTCTCCTGCTTTTCAGATTGAGGAGGGAAGACGCAATGTTCGCCTGGGAACTCTCATTGCACTTATGGTGGAGGAGGGACAAGACTGGACGCAGGTTGAGATTCCTAGCACATCTCCACCTCCACCTGCTGTGCATGAAACCGTTGCTAGTGTTGTGCCTCCAGTTGCTCCTTCTCCACCAAAAACCGTCCCGTTAGTATCGTAAGTACCATATAATAGTATTGTAACAACACCAAAATTTGACTTTGAAAATATACTTGCATATACAGTCAGCCCCCGGCTTACGAGCATCCTGATTTGCGAACAATTCACCTTACGAGCGTGGATCAGGGAGATTTTTGTCCTCCGCTTACGAGCAACCTTTCGTCTTGCGAGCATTCCGACAAACCAGCCATTGAGTGTGTAGAAATGTTCTCGCCTAACTGCGTCAATATATTCAGCAGTTGCGTCATCTACAATCATTAATAGATACTCATGGCGGCAACGTGAACGCTATTGGTTTTACAATCTCACACTGACTGTCTCACTCACGGTGTCTAAATATATTACCATTTAAGTGTAGTGTTTGTACAGCTAAAGGGAAAAACAGCTGACATGAAATTAAATGTGCCGATTGCAGAACAAAGAATTGTCATTGGTTTAAATGTGTGTTTTTTTTTAATTAATTGTCAATACATTCCAACCGTTTAAAAAAAGTGCGAATAATTATCAGTCAGTCAAGGAGACGCCAATATGCTATTGGTCGATTAAGGTCACCCGGTCTCACTCACGGAGATGCTATTGGCCGGCGTCACACGTCAATCACAGAAATGCCGATATGCTATTGGCCGAACGCCTTTATCTAGCTTGATGGGACAGGATGGAAGGAAGTAGAGAAAAACGGAATGTTTTGAAGACTTTGCAAACTTTATCTGTTAGACATAGCTTCTAAAATTACTAGCAGCGGTAAAGGAAGAAATAAGAGGATGATGTTTTAGTATCTCCGTGATTTGCACCATGACTGAAAGAGTTACGGTAACACTGTAAGACCAATAGCCTATCTGCGTTGCCACATTAACGCAAGACGATAATCTCTACACCCTGATAGGGGTGGTATCACAGTGCTAATTAATGGTTACAAGACTAAACTGCATGTCATGTTAGTCGGCGATCTCCCGACATGCTTTGGGACAGCGCCCTTGTTGCAATACTGTGAGTTGAAACCAAGAGTGAACTAATGTTCGAATAAGCTATAAGTATGGTGCCTAATTAATACAACACACACCCTCCCCTCCGCCTCCACTCAGCTCAATTCACGTCGGGAAAAACAGCTGACATGAAATTAAGTGTGCCGATTGCAGGACAAAGAATCGTCACAGGTTTAAATGTGTTTTAATCAATTAGATGTCAATACATTCCAACCGTTTAAAAAAACGTGCCAATAAGTATCAGTCAGTATCAGTCAGACGCCAATATGCTATTGGTCGATTAAGGTCACCTGGTCTCACTCACGGAGATGCTATTGGCCGGCATCACACGTCAATCACAGAAGTGCCGATATGCTATTGGCCGAACGCCTTTATCTAGCTTGATGGCACAGCTGGTTGGGATGGAAGGAAGTAGAGAAAACCCTGACTGAAAAAGTTACTGTGACACTGTAAGACCAATAGCATGTCTGGTTTATAGTATTGACTTCTGCTTATCTCAGCTCAAGTCACATCTTACCAAAGGTAAAAGTCGTTATCCCTTTGTATCTGTTATTTAATGAAACTGTACAGTAGATTATGTGACTCAATATTAACATATGTATACAGCGTGATGTTCTCACCTAAGGCTTTTGCGCGCGTTGCATGCATTCACGAATTAACATGGGTTTGGATTGCCCGCTATACGAGCAATCCGAGATACGAGCGTAGCCGCTGAACGGATTAAGTTCGTAACCCGGGGGCCCACTGTATTACCATAATCACAGTTAAAAAAATAGATAAATGAATACAAAAAAAAAGTTCTAATTATATTCTTATTTTTGTGTATTGGCTAGCATCGCTCTAAGAGGTGTACTATTTATTGATGCCATAATAATAATTAAAAAAAAAAACTCCAATACAACCATCCGTCCATTTTCCTTAGCAGGGTCAATGGCTTGACGGTTCCCACCCGCAGCCGTCTTCGGGCAGTAGGCGGGGGACACTCTGAACAGGTTACATTTTAATACATTTTAATTTATACACAGTATGTAGTGCTTTCACTACAGCTAAAGCTGTAACAAAGGGTTACAAAAATATATATTTTAATTATATATTTCAATGTAATACAATCATACAAAAAGCCAAGACTGTGCAAAGTCTTATTTCTTAATTAATTACGCATACAATAAAATAATTGTTGGATGTCTAATGTAGAGCATAATATCATAATGATATGCCTTCAGTTATTAATCTGTGTTGAAAGTTTTCTTTCTCATTTCATAATCATTTTCATTTTCTCAAGCTGTATTTAAACACATATTCCAGAGATCCTGTTTACCCTTTTTTCACATGATAGGCACTCTAAGGGAAGGTACGGTACCTGCCACTGAGCAAACATTGTATTTGTTGTGTAAAGTGTAAAATTTATTTGTTTTGCGGAGCCAGTTGATATTCAGATTTTAAAGTTACATAAACTTGCCTGAAAGTGTATTTTAGCAAAACACTAAAATGCTCAAAAGGTTTGAATATAGTTGATAGAGGTAAAAGTACAGTTGCATATCAGGTTGGAAATGTCAATCAGCGACTTGAATCAAAGGTAACATTTGATTCAAAATCGTGGCCATAATTGTAGTAAAACATTTTTGTCTAACAGGAACTTGTCTTCATGCCTCATTGTCTTTCAGGTTACGACTAAGCCCAGCAGCAAGACACATTCTGGACACTCATGGTGTTGATCCTAAATTGGCCACACCAACTGGACCAAGAGGACTAATCACTAAGGAGTAGGTTTGAGTCAAGTAATGGTCACTACATTAACACTGAAGGTGAAACAACACCTCACATTTCTCGTGGGGATTTGGTATCGGGATATTATGAACATAGCCGATACAACAAAGAAAAGGAAATTAGAGCTCCCAACTGTTATAAGTTGTCCGTCGTCATTGTGGTCATAATTCTGTGACTGATAAAATAAAACAATGGATCACGTTTGCTTAAACACATTGTGAATACACAAAAGTAGTGGATAGATAATTGGAATCGCCACAGACGTGGCGTTCTTGCGGGGCCTCCGGTGATGCACTTCCAAAGCAATGGAAGCTAGGACATTAGCCGAACGCCACTTCAAGAGAAACGCTCTCCGCTAGTCTTAATTAATTATGATCAACCGTAGGAACCAAGGGTTACGTGTCATATGCAAATGACAATCATCATCAATTATCATATGCTATGATGCTACTGTGTTATTGCAACACCTGTGCCATAAACTAGACCTGATTCGAGCAGACAAACTCTCAGACACCAAGTTATCAGGTGCACCGGAGGCATGTCCAAGAAATCACCATGGGTCCATCCAAACACCCAGCATGGTGCAGCAATGTCTGCCGAATTCCTGAACATACTAAGAGGTTTGCACCAAAGTGAAACACGAGCCTCGCCATTTGCTCTGTCTACAAGAATTAAGCCATTGTTTTATGATTACTGCCATTGTATGAATTTCAGTTTTACTTATTTTCGTGATTTTCATTTTGGCCTCTCAAAGTCATTATTTTTCAGAGCGGTGTGGTATGAATGCAAATTGCCAACATTGTTAAAGTGCTCTGAATTCCAATCCTACTAAAATATTCCAGTGGTTAATCAAGGAGGGGGATTCCAAGTTCCCTCAGTCGTTAGCAAATACTCATATCAGTATGGAAACAGGGCACTACCGGAAATATAACAATGTGTTTCTCATTTTTTCAGTTTGTTTTATATTCACACACTTATCTGTTTGAAACAAACCAGGTTACAGTCTTATTACAAGTATACAACAGCACGGGCAGTACATACAACTCAATCTCACAGTGCCATCATTCTGCATCATGTCAGTGGTGCCTCAACACATAAGCAAACAATAATAATTATTTAAGTATTATAACGTGCTTATCTAATCTTTTTTGGTTTATTTTGGCTCCAACAGAGATGCTTTAAATGTTTTGAAGATGTCTCCGGGGCTAAAAGCAACACCCATGACTGCTCCAGCATCTCCACGTCCTTCCCCAATCCCAACAGCTATTTCACCAACACAAGGCAGCAGACCTAACATACCTCCTCTTTCTATCCCAGGAAAGCCATTTGCACCGGTGGGTTTTTAAAATGTCAATAATTTGTTTTTTTGAATGTGAGTCCCGTTTCGGTGGTCTCCCCAGTTTTGGCATGCTCATTTCTCCATTGATTGGAGTTTCACCACGTGTCCGGGGTACCGAACCCCTCGATACGGGCTGTTCGGTCAGAGTTTGGTCTGCATTGCCGGCAGTGGCGGTTGGATGCCGCCAAGGCTGCCCTTTGTCACTGATTCAGTTCATAATCTTTATGGACAGAATCTTTAGGTGCAGCAGAAGCATTTAGGGGTCAAGTTTGGGAGTCTCAGCATTGCATCTCTGCTATTTGCAGATGATGTGGTGCTGTTGGCTTCTTCAGGCCATGACCTCCGACTCTCACTGGAGCGGTTCACAGCCGGTTCACAAGCGGCTGGGATGAAGATCAGCACCTCCAAATCTGAGACCATGACCCTCTGTCGGAAAAGGGTGGAATACCCTCTCTGGGACGAGAATGAGGTCTTGCCACAAGTAGAGGAGATACAAGTACTGTATCTTCGGGTCTCGTTCATGAGTGAGGGTATAATGGAACAGTAGATCGGCAAGCGGATCAATGCAGCGTCTCCTGGAATGCGGACTCTGTATCCGTCTGTTGTGGTAAACAAAACCGATCAGTTTATGTACCTGCCCTCACTTATGGTCACGAGCTGTGGGTCATGACCGAAAGAACGTGATCCGGGATACAAGCGGCCGGAATGAGTTTCCTCCGTTGGGTGTCCGGGTTCTCCTTTAGAGATTGGGTGAGAAGCTCGGTCACCCGGGAGGAGCTCAGAGTCGAGCTGCTGCTCCTCCGCGTTGAGAGGAGCCAATTGAAGTGGCTCGGGCATCTGGTTAGGATACCGCCCATACGCCTCCCTGTTGAGGTGTTTCGGGCATGTCCAACTGGGAGGAGGCCCCGGGGATGACCTAGGACACATCGGTGAGACTATGTCTCTCGAATGACCTGGGAAAGCCTGCGGACCTTCCCAGAGGAGCTAGACGAAGTGGTTGGGGAGGGAAAAGTCTGGTCTTCCCTGCTTAAGCTGCTGCCCCTCCAACCCGACGCTGGATAAAGTGGTACCTAATGGATGGATGGATCTTTGTAAAAATTGAAAACGTTTTAGCTGAAGCAAATATTTGTGTTCTGTATATTCATCGCTACAATGTTTAAATTGAGTTTCAAATTTCAAACTTTTTTTTCGTTTGTGAAACTTGGCCTTCTTGTATGATCAAATGGGCCTGAATGTAATCTGAATCAATGAATGTACAGACCTACCCTGTTTAATTGGGTTGTCACTTACTTTGGTCAAAATTCTGATTGATGTGTTAGTTTATGTCAGCGTTAGATTGCTTGTTCTTGTCGCCTGATTTCCCTGCTGACTCTCACAAAGTGCGATTTTCCCTGTGGAATAGTAATTCATAGCCTCTTGACTTCGATAATCTTATTCCTCAGGGAACTTTCACCGAGCTTCCGGCCTCAAATGTCCGCCGCGTGATTGCTCAAAGGCTGACACAGTCTAAAACGACCATCCCCCATGCTTATGCCTCTGTTGACTGCGATATGGCTGCAGTCATGAAGCTTCGTAAGGAATTAGCCAAAGGTAAACGAGACACTTATCTGCACACATAATGTGTGCTGGGTCACCTTTTTGTATTAGCCTTTTTTAACTTTCATTGACAATATCAGTATGAATTATTGTGCATAAATGAGAATTTCAAGAGTTTCACATGATCACTCATTTGACATCACTCATTTCACAAAGAGGACAGTCTGCAGCACTGAACAAAATACACACATAACTGCACATAACTGATTAGTCACGGTAGTTAAGACACTCATTGCATGTACTGCACACAAACATGTTTTGCCATTGATAGATGAATATGAATAGTCATCAAACTGATTGATTTTGTTGACAACTAGCATAGGGAAAACATGCTGATATGGGATGGATGGGGTTCGTTTATAGTTTTTACTAGTGAAGTTTCAACTAAACATAGCGAGACACTTCAGAAACAATATAAATAGGGTCAAAGATCACATTTTCTTCTGAATGGCTCTTGAATGAATAGTCCCTTCTTTCCAAGCATGTGATGTCTTTCAATCAGCAAACATGTTTCTGTTATAGTTGCCACATCTTCTTGACATATAATCTGGGCTCACTTGTGGCCATTTGGTCATTTATTTTCACAAAACTAAACAAAGAATATCAATAAGGTAATGGAATGGCTATTTCAGATCTTTAAGCAAGTGTTCCTGCGTGTACTGAGTAATTCTTTATCCTATTGTTATCGAGAAGTGTCTTTGGTCAGGAACATGCAATTTCACATTTAGTTTGGTCATCATCATACAGGATTCATAAGTAGTTGCATCAAATGCAGTTCGAGTTGCGGGGAGGGGAGCGTTTTCAATTTTTTACAATTATAATTTTATGCAAAAGTCTGTGTTATAATTTCTAATTCTTGTGTGTGTGACAATCGCTCCTTTTGACACTGTCCTAGCTTGCTCTTCACTAGCAGCCTGGCTATTGTTTTGTCACATTAAAATAACTCACAATGTGTTGTTTTGTTGTCTTTTCAGACCAGATCAAAGTTTCCGTTAATGATTTCATTATCAAGGCAGCTGCTGTTACGCTAAAAGTAAGTAATGCTCATTGATTTCACCTAACAGTATTTATCTCTTAACCTAGTCTTTATGAGTTTAGCCTGTTTACATGGTACTATGGTTCATATATATATATATATATATATATATATATATATATATATATATATATATATATATATATATATTAGTATTTGGCTTCGTCTTGACTTTTTTTTCTGTCTCTTTACTTTATTTCTTTACTATCATCAAAACAAACTCTGTACTGTACCATACGGTACTCTATAGATGTTTTGCAGAGGTTCCCTAGTTCCATTCATATTCCTTTTCATTTAATTGCTGCCGAATAGGGTTGACGCATAAAAATGTTGACTGACAATTTGATTAGTATGGTTGTGACACTACCTGTGACTTTATGATGATAGGAGCTACCGGATGTGAACGTGACATGGTCAAATGATGGACCCCAAGCACTTGACTCTATTCACATTTCAATTGCTGTTGCAACTGACAAAGGCCTCATTACCCCTATCATCAGAGATGCTGCAAATAAAGGAGTTCATGAGATTTCCATTGATGCAAAGGTAAAAGGCACCTGTAAATAAATATATGTGTGTGTGTGTGTGTGTGTGTGTGTGTGTGTGTGTGTGTGTGTGTGTGTGTGTGTGTGTATATATATATATATATATATATATATATATATATATATATATATATATATATATACCGTAAATTCCGGACTATAAGCCGCTACTTTTTTCCAAAACTTTCAACCCTGCGGCTTATTCAGTGATGCGGCCAATTTATGTAATTTTTCTAACGGCTGCTAGGGGCGCTTGAGTAGAAAAGGTAAGATTCAGACCGGTGGAATATATGCGTCGAGGAAGACTGCAACTTCCTGTCTTGTGCATAAATTAAATTAGCGTGAACATACCCTCATCATGGAAAATGCAAAAAGAAAGGCATATGACGCAGGACAAACTCCATTCCAGCTGTGATTCCTGGGGGCACAACGAAGTGTGAATCGTGCATTTAAAGTGGCGCTCCGTGTTGAATGGGAGAATTGGATGACCAGGGAGTGTGTGACGACGTCTATATAACAGTTTCATTCCGACACTGCGGAAGATGACTTTGATGGCTTCAGTTCAAAGGAGGAAGATGAAGACGGCTTACCGTGATTTTTACCAGTATGTTCTTTTTACCAGACCTGTTTTACCAGACCTGTTATACTGTGTTACTAGCGTGTTGCTACCATGCTGCTAGCGTGTTGCTACCACGTTGCTAGCGTGTTGCTACCACGTTGCTACCGTTTTACTGCCCTGTCACAGGCTTCAGTTCAAAGGAGGAAGATGAAGACGGCTTACCGTGATTTTTACCAGTATGTTCTTTTACCAGACCTGTTTTACCAGACCTGTTATACTGTGTTACTAGCGTGTTGCTACCATGCCGCTAGCGTGTTGCTACCATGTTGCTACCGTTTTACTCCCTTGTCACAGGCACCGTTTGGGAAGAAAGTTATATTATTATTGTTAAGTTATATTATTAAAACTTTGAAAACGCTCTGTGTACCGTCTTTCTTTGTGAATATGTTTACATGTTTTAATGTGGGCACATGCGGCTTGTATGCAAGTGCGGCTTGTGTATGTACAAAATCGGTTTTCCTCTAAAATGTAGTGGGTTGCGGCTTATAATCAGGTGCGCTCTATAGTCCGGAAATTACGGTATATATATATATATATATATATATATATATATATATATATATATATATATATATATATATATATATATATATATTTCTTTAAAATGTCTTACATTTATTGAATAAATGTCTGATTTTTGTATGAATGTTACTATGACATATCTAAAAAAGTACTTGCAATGATCATTTGTAGTTAAGTTATATGGTTGTAGAGGTGTGCGTTTTGCGTTTTAATAAAAAGTCATTTCTTTCACGATAATTTTATACCCCACCATTTGCTTAGAACTCCTATTATTCAAAAATATACCTATATCTACACATGTATATGCATGCACCTTGATAAATTAAAATGGTTATGTTGAATAATTTAACACTGAAGATCAAAAATAAACTATCAACCTGCATAGTTCATGTAGTTGCTATGTAGTAGTAATGCTGCTATTCCTCCTGATCTCTCACAATCTCCAGTTACAGCAACCTCAGCAAAATATGTGCATCTTAAAAACGCATACCTCGTGTTTAAAGTTTCGACTGCCTTACATATAAGGTACACAGTATGTAATCTATTAATCGACACTGTCTTTGACAATGTTCTGCCTGCCTGACTGTAATTGCCTTATTTGCAATACACACAACAATGTGAAAATGATTCCACTCATGTTATCAGCTTCTGGCAGAAATTGAATTCACTAGTCAATTTTAGAAAAAAAAAACTAACCTGAAAGGCTCAGAAAATTTGCTAAAAATTGGGGACACACACTTAACAAAAGAAGCCTCAAAACTAAATATTTATTTTATATGTATTTATATTGTTGCTTTTGTACTAAAACCTTTACTTGCACTAGAGTCAGAACTGTGTTCAAGTTGTGAATTCTTCTCAAAACAGAAAACAAAGAAAGTTTTGGCACATATTTTTACACTAGAGGACAATCCCATAACCACATTTAAATGCAATGTGCATTCTCCAAGGTTACTCTACTCAGTCATGTTTTGCCATAAAACCCTGGCCACAATCATGTGTTTTGTTAGCCAGATGCCTCATCTTCCACTCTGGCTCACGTCAGTCCCATTTCCTCATTTTATGAAGGCACAATGTGATGGTTTCCAGTTATCTCAACTTGTCATTTTTCAAACACCATGTTCCTGTTTGTGTTTTTTTTTTTTTTTGTGTGTGTGTATATGTTAAACCATTTTTGTTATATTGTTGTGGTTGTTTAGCTAGTCATACAGTTTTCCTGAAGCAATGTTTTACCTTTAGTTGTTATTTTGTCTTCTCCCATAATGTCTAGAAAATATGTTCATTTTAGTGTTCTTCCACTTTTATTTTGTTAGTGGTTGTTTTAGTTAAATAAATGCACAGTGTGTATTCTGTGGCACATCCCCAATACTACTGTCTGAAAATTAATTGATTGACGTCTTCAAATCAATAATCTAAAAATAACAAATAATGTATTTTTCATAGGCATTGGCCCAGAAGGCTCGAGATGGAAAACTTTTACCGGAGGAGTATCAAGGAGGTTCTTTCAGGTAAAACAAAAACATTAAAAAAAAGAACAGAAACATGGCACAATCAACGGTGTCTCTAATCTTATGTATCATATAGTCAATTACGTTACGAGACATGTTTCATCAGCTCATCATTTGCTTAATATTGGGAGGACAGGCTGGAGTTTGTTGTGGTATTTTCTCATAAAATGGGTTTCTGCGTCAGCTGGGAGCAATGAACACCAGTGGAAATGCCAATGCTCTTTATTCTCCTGAGATGTGCGTGCACCCTTGGGCCAACACTCTCATTAAGGCAAATATGTGAGCTGTCAGATACTCGCTGTGAAACGTCACTGCACTTACCTGGAAGAACATAAGTTAAGAAAACAACGTACAGTCGGCCCCCGGCTTACGAGCACCCTGATTTACGAACAATTCGCCTCTTTCGTTTCAAAATGTTGGAATGGTAAAAACTTTGTTCTATCTTGAGTGGTTGCAAAACCATATTTATTGTGCGTTTTATTGCTTAATTCGAACTTGAATGGGTTAGCCATGGGTTCAAAGATTGCTAGTGATGTTAAAGAGAGAAGTAAGAAAATGATTTAAATGGAAACGAAGCTGGAAATAATCAAGAAATATGAAGCTAGCCTACCCTAGGCCACCCTTAATAGGGAATATGGACATAACAAGCGCCACTCAAAGGTAAATAAATCCTTTCTATATTTATTATTTATGATGTTTTCTGATTTTATACATGTATATCATATATACGTAGCACTTTATTATTTTGGTACCAATTATTAATATATATGTACAATTTTAATGTTTTCACCTAGATTTCTAAATGCAATTCACTTTACGAGCTCAACTGTGGAACGGATTACTCTCGTAACACGGGGCCCCACTGTACTTGCAAGATTAAAAAACATTAAAAAAAATAAAACACCGACGTTACTAGGGTATCATAATGTTTTAAGGTAGTACAGTGTTTGTGGCAGATAGAGACCAAGCCCTGCTATGATTTTTTTTTTTTTTTTTTTACAGTGAATTTATAGGGTTTTTGTTGTCATATTGGAATGTTGGTTTTGTGTGTTTCCCCCAGTATATTTACAGTTTCTTCTTTTTCACCACATTCCACTTCCCTCAGTATATCCAACCTGGGGATGTTTGGCATAAGTGGCTTCAGCGCCGTGATCAACCCTCCACAAGCTTGCATCCTGGCCGTCGGGACCTCCAGGTCTGAATTAAGTCTTTGCGAGGAAAACCAGAGTCTGCTTAGGAAACAGCTGATGAACGTCACGCTGTCAAGTGATGGTCGGCTTGTTGATGACGAACTTGCTTCGCGATTCCTTGAAAAATTTCGCGCCAACCTAGAGGAACCTCAGCGCATGGCTTTAGCCTGAAAAATATTGATTTTGCATTGCATTGAAGGGCACATCCTTTGATGTTTCATGACACCACTTGTGTTTGTCTATACATACTGTACATGAAAAGGTGTCAATTCTATTGTGTCTATACACTGTCAAATTCTATAAACATAACAAACAATAACTAAACATAATTTAAATGTCTTTTTTAATATTTATTGCGCCCGTTTGAGACACTGTTACATCCATACGTTGTTGTAATTTGTTTGATGAGGAAAAAAAAGGAAATACATGTAATTATCAGGTTCACTAATTCGCTCATGCAAACCATTGCAGTTTTAATTGAGTTGCTTTAACATTCAAAAAAAAAGTCTGTTGATTGGCAATAAATGTATTCGGGGACTTATTTCGTCACGCCTGTCCACAATGTCAGTTCATCATGCCAGTTTAGCACATACACTAAGACCAAAACCACAGATGTGTTTGTGTGTGTGTTTAATTAAAATAAAAAAGATTGCATCAAGGAGATTCATTTCATAAGAAGCCAATTAGAATAATTTCCTGTGACAAACACACTGGTCAGCCTATGCAAGCAGATGTTGATTTTTGCCCCAAGTGCACCGAACAGCTGTTACGTACAAATCTGAATCAGTCGGTGGAGTGATGCTCATTTGATTACATTCCAAATTAGGCAATGCTGTGATATTAGACCCGACCATGGTCTGGATGCCGGTTTGGTAAGAAAAAAAGAGTGAATGCTTCATGAGATTATGATCATCGCTCTTGAGAAAATCACAGTTTTATTGCTACCATAATGCCCAAATGACTTGTGCATTGCATGCACATTTGTTCTTTGTGTCATGTGGTCAAATGAGAATGCACAAATAGAAAGTTGGTTAAGTTTTGTAAAACATTGTGAATAGATTTGTGTCACAAGCATGCAATAGCAGAATTAGTGACACTTTCTTTGATTAAATCTGCCCAAACCAAATCTTTTTTCATCAAACATAGCAAAGGAATTTTGTTCAAAAGAAAAAATGGGCTTCTTCCCTCAGGTCAACAGTGGACAACATGCCTTTCTAGCACAAATTAGATATTTTTTCATCTGATTTATTTTCTGCCTTTTTCTGCCTTGATGATCGAGCTATTTTGATCGAGACATGAATGTCAAAAAACTGGCAAGGACATTTTTGTAAAAGCGCAATAACCTTCCGTCTGGTGCCCACTGCGACTATGCAACATAAAAGTTGTTTATATGACAATTTGAGATTTGAGGGATGTATTAAAAGCTTTAGGCATCAACTAAAAGGGATCAAATATTTGCTTGAGACATATATATATATATATATATATATATATATATATATATATATATATATATATATGCTGCATTACATCATAGAGATTTTAGAAATACCTTTGACTCCAAGAAAGAGGAAATGAAATTCTAGATATTCGCAAGTATTTTTACTTCTACATGAAGACACATGACACTAAGAACAAAGTGAAAGAAAAGAACTTGGAACAGAACATGTCATCAAAAGCTATAGCCTGTAGCTACCAGCAGCTAATAAAAGTCTCGTGCTTTCCACTCTGAATAATCAGGCATTTGTATCATAACAAAATGTGCCTTTTGTGTAGAAAGTTTACACATTTTCCTATGTTGAAGGGAATGTTTGCAGTTAATGAATGGTTGAATGGTTTTTGCAATGCATTAAGGAGGTTTAAAAATCAATGAGGAATACCGTCAGGCTGATTTTTTTATTTTTCTTATGAACCATGAACAAGGTTGGAAAGATCTTGTAGTGCTCAGCATGCAATGTAGGTCACACTCATGGTCACACAGCTTGGGACTTTGTGGAAGCAGTTGCTTTAGCAACGGTAGTGGGCAAATGTGCACATCAGCCGTGCCAATATTGGATGTGTTTCAACTTGAGTGAGAATAGCAAGGAGACTGACTCGCAAGAAAGGTCTTAGTCAATGGCTTGTTTGAAAAATACATATATTTTTTAAATGATAGGGCTCAATATTAGTCGGCACATTTATAGGTATAATTGTAGATTTGCGCTCCACTGTGCAGAAATGAGTGTCATTTAAAAGTTTAGAAACATCCTCTAATTCCATGATTTTTTTTTCAATAACTGTAAATGAAAACAAAATAGATTTCATATTTTCCATACTTCACAGTAGGCACCTTTTGCCCAGGTAACGGTTTTGCATATACACCAATGCTGTGAATGATGCTTTATGGCATAGAAAC
This sequence comes from Hippichthys cyanospilos, assembly GCF_059441005.1. NCBI lineage: Eukaryota > Metazoa > Chordata > Actinopteri > Syngnathiformes > Syngnathidae > Hippichthys > Hippichthys cyanospilos. The sequence continues at coordinate 7,263,307 of NC_142374.1, forward strand.
CCTTTCGGGTCACAGGTGAATACAAAGGTGTTTCCAAACTTTAGATTTGTATTTCCCATCTGAAGGGACTTTGTGACTGATCACTGTGCCCCAGGAATACTAGGAGGCTTTCCCTCATCCGTGTGATCCCATGCGCAATGTTTGTTCAACCATTGTTGACAGGATTTCCACCGCTTAGCCCCTTTTGCCATTAGCAACAGTTCTTTTTTTTTTTCCCATGAAAATGCAGCATTGGCATCACACACATCCCCCTTTTAGATGCTATGTATCGTATTTACTGTAAATGCATGTGACCGATGACTCAAATGATTGCGGTTTGTAGTGCTTGAGCTCATACAAAGTGAGCAAAATTGGGTGCAGGGGGATTATGACGCAGGGCATTCCTGTCGGCTATACAGTGTTTTATGACACTGTTCAAACATGGCGGGTCTGCTGTTCCAGCAGCCAAACCGAAGCGAGGCTTTGTTGTCATTGCTCCAAGCCTATTCTAAGTCCAGTCATGCTCAGCCAGAACAATACACGATTGCAGTTGTCTGAAGAACAATTTTTTGGGGGGCAAAATTTCAATGACATTTCCAAGCAAAATTTCGACCATGTCATGAACCAGTTTTGCCCTTTCACCCCTCTAAGCATCCACGCACCTATTGCCTATACCATTTGTGTGTGTGGGTGTGCCAAGTTTATGATTGCGTGTATATGCCAAAAGACCGCAGTTAAAAACGAGTCAAATGGAATACCTTTTTTGTATTCTCAAACCAGTGCACCTAATTAAATGTGCTGGAGACATCATAACTTTCATATGATCCTTTTGATTTTAGTAATATTTCTGTGTGTGAACAAGATTGGAGTTGGACGTTGGCTAAATCTGCCTGCCTCTTTTATTGAAAACAATGCCGTTGCAACTCCAGCTAGCAAGAGCTATTGTTAGCTGCAACAGGCACTTGATGCTAACAGCCAACTGACGTCCCACTCCTCTAGCTTGTCCCATTGTATAAAAAATGCACTTGTGTGCAATCAATCTTTATTGAATTATTTTGAGCCATTCCAAGGGGAAAAGAGGCTATCGGGCAGGTGTGGACCAAAATGCAGGTAAGCAGACAGGTGTGCATAAAATAATAATTTAATATAAAGGTACAACCTCAAAGGCTGCATAAAATGTAACAAACAAAAATAAAAAAAACAAATAAAAAAACAGAAATAAACTTTGTACCAAAAGACTCTACACTGGAGAAATCACGGGAAACGCAAAGACGACGAGAAACTGATCGCAACACTGACAATGAAAATGACGCGACACAAACCGAAAAGAAACAGGAAAATAAATACACACAAAACTGACAAGGAAGCCCGGCAAAACACAGTAGGTACAGGGAGCTAATTGGCCAACACAAGAAAAGCAGGTTAACTCAGACAGGTGGGCGCAAACAAAACTAACAAGACACTGACACAAGAGCCACAGAAACATGAACTTAAACACATGAACAAAACCCCCAAATCAAAAAGACAGATAAAATACAAATAACTAGTGTATCAAGGATAGAAATAAAAATATGTCAATCCGTATTTAAACTAGAAACATTTTTGACCAATTGAACAGTTTGATGCTGAAAAAAATTTAAAACAATAAATGAAAAAATGTAAATTGGTTTGCACTGGAGCAGCAATACTTTAAAAAAAAATGAACTTGAAGAAAAAAGTATACAACATTGTGCAGAGTTTCTACTCTCTCTCTCTCTCTCTCTCTCTCTCTCTCTCTCTTTTATATTTTTATATATATATAATATATATATATATATATATATATATATATATATATATATATATATATATATATATATATATATATCACAATACCAAGAACGCATCAGGCAGGTTAGGTTATGAGATGAAAAGTTGTCATAACCCACTTTTCTGATGTCATTACACTACTTCATGTCAAAATCACTAATTGTGAAAAAAGTAACTTTTCAAACGATATCACGCTGTTCCATGCATACATTCTGATTTGTGCTTGTCACTTTGTGATGGTTAAGTTCACCAGAGAAAAAAAAATAAAGGCATGTTCCATAAAAGGAATTGTGAAAAGTTTCAATCTGTTGGCTACATTACAGATTGCTGACCACAGGGATGTCTGATGACAGAGTGAGTATGTGTTCTCACTAACTCCCCATCATGGAAAAGTTTGTCTTTGCTGTATTGGCTGAATCAGCAGTCTGATGTTTAATTTAGGGCTCAGTCATTACCCATATACAGCCGGTCACCTCACGTACTATTCATTTTTTTTCTCCCTTGCGTGACACCCCTCAAAAGAGGGATTATATCACCAAATGAACAGAATTATGATATACATTCTGCGTAAGTCTTCATCTCCGCCCAGCAAATTACTATCTGTGAGTCAAGGTGACATGAAAAGAGACCGTTGAACATGAGGTAAACTCGAGTTTACACCTTGGTTTAAAATGATTTTCCTCAAATGAGTGAGTGATTGAGCATTCCATGGTAAAGTGGTTTTGCCTATACTGTATGTGTTTTCTAAAGGTGACATACAGTATATGGGACCTTGTGTATGCTCCGATGTTTTAAAGTGGATTTATCAGTCACAACCAATGTTACACGCTGATCCAATAGTCACCGGCGCTTGGTTTTGTGTAAATAATTTTCCAATGAGAGAAAGTAGGACAGACATTGTTCTGGCACGGAAACCGACTTTGCCTGGGTAATCATTAGCTTAAGGTCCTCATATTTCAGCTGCGCACAGAAACTGATGTGCAGTCAGTCGGTTTACTAAGAAATAGAGGAAACTCCAAACGGACTTTATTCTGATGCAAGCACGCTTGTTACTTTGCTTTCTATCACATGATAGTAACCGTCGCTTGGGAAATGACTATGACTGTTTGGTGGTTCTTTGACAGGTTATCTCTCAGGTCAGGAAAAGTCAATACAAATGTCAGCAACTATTAAATCTGCTTTTTTCAAAGCAAAAATCATCTTTTGCATAACAAAGTACTGTAAATAAATTAAGCCCCAAGAGGATGTTAGCGACGGTAATAAAGGTAGAGGGAGTTCCCTTGGAAGTGTATTGTTCTCAATTTCATTTCTTGCCCAGACGGTTTACTTGTGGCTACGATGTTTTTTCTCAGGTTGGTTTCTCTTGTTCATCTACTTTGTACTTCCTGTGTTTCATGTTTCAAAAGGCTAGGTTCGCACTTGCCATGCTTAATGCTCGATTCTGATGTTTTTGTGAAATGCAATTTTTCGTGAGGTTTTTCACATTTCCAAATAGCTGTATGTGACCTAAACAGCTCTAAACTGTCCGGCATGCGCACTTACGTACTGTAAGTCAATCGCCATACTTTTGAACTACCCCGATTTATGTGTAAGACTCCGGATTCTCAAGCCCATCTCTTGCGAGTCCCGAGATCTCTTTTTTTTTTTTCGTATAATCATTTATGGTAAGTGTTTCCTAGGAGGGAGGGAGAGAGAGAGAGAATGAGGGCAGAATGATTATTCTTTCCGTTTCCGTTAAATCCCATCGTATTTCACATTCACGATGGCGGCGAATCTGGACTAGAACTACTTTGTTCTCCTCTTGTGTGATTCAGTCGAATCAAAAGTGATCTAGGTATTTGTGAGGCCCTATTCCCAAGGTGGGACCGTGAGAAATGTTGTGCCAATTGATATTCAGTTTTATGAACAAGTAAAAAAAAAAAAGTAACCATCGGTAGCTTCGTGGACAAGCAAAAGAAAGCCTATGCACTTTTTTGTTCTATTTGGCAATTAATTTGTGGTTGCGTTCAGTGACCACTGACTCGAATGGTGAGTGCATCCACTTTAGTGTTGTTAAACTGCCATCCCAAAATACAACTTAGTATTTACTGAAGTATTACACAAACACCGGTCACCAGACTGACCAGTGATTAGATTAGTTTTAAATAGTTCCTAGTGACAGTTTATTACATATTTGATTTTCAATCAAATTGTGGTGTCCCACTTTTTAACGTTGACCCATGAGACATGTCTCTAACTTCCATTAATAATTGTTTTTCCTGAATAATGATTTACAGGGATATTATAGACGCAAGTCATCATTGCCTATCGCAACTATTGTATACAACCGTATCTTTTTTCTTTCATCTTTGAATACATTGGATTATGTCTTTAAACTTACTTTAAGAGCAAGTCATTTCTGTGTTGCTCACCTGATGAGTCACTCACAAGTCATCGCTCCGGCTGCGTCATTCGACATCCTTTAGTCCTGGCTTATTTGGAAGACACAGAATTACTCAAAGCAGTCATGTTTTGTCACCATGTGTGTTTATATGAGATGATGTTCCACTGTGGGTTGGTTGTCAGGAAGCCTTTGCTACCGACGAGCATGACACACTAAAATTAAGATAGGTGCTGGATACACAGAGATTTAAAATTAGGGATTCATCGAGAACATTTGGAGTAGCCAGAGAGGAAATAAGACATTATCTCCACTTAGTTGAATGATGATGAATGATTAATCCCACCGTTTTTTCCGTGAAATGTTGCCCGTGATCCCATCCTCCAGGGATTTGATGGTCATCCACGCAAATTGTATACTTGATAGCGATCGGGGCTGGGATCAGGGTTGGTATATTCTTGCACCAAGCTCTACAAGTCATGACAGAACAGAAGAAGGCTTTCTCCACAAGGTTGGAAGAGTAGAATTGATTGACTGGATACATGGATTGGAATGTCCTTTGTCGGGATTCCAGTTTTCTTATTTTTATTCCTCTTTTTAAAATGATGAGTGTGGCTGTGAAATGGATGTGACTAGCTCCCTCCGCTGCCACCAAATCACACCGCGAGATGCAAAGACCCGGTGAAAGGGAGCAAAGACAAGAAAATTGGTTGAATTGAAAATGAAGTGAGGAGCAAACAAAAGACCAGATGGGCACACTGAAACTGTTGCCGTGTGAAAGGAGGAAGCAGGGGAGCAGGAGATGGAGAGGGGGAGGAGGAGGTCGCCACGGAGCCAGATGAGAGGGAGAGATCACCTTCGCCTTTATTCGTTCGAAACTGCAGCGGAAGGCAAAGGAAGAGCGGCGGAGGCAGAGAGGTGGGGCAAGTGGGTGTGTGTTCACGAGGCGCTCTTCCTCTTCTCGTGTGGGCGCATACAGCTGCTGTGGTGTGCAGACAGAAGAGAAAAGTTGAGCAAAGTCTGAGTGCTCTCCAGCTGCCAACACACACACACACACACACACACACACACACAGCGGGTCCCTCTCACAAAGGCAGCTTCATTTTTAAGCTTTTTTTATTCTCATTCACTCTCTTTTACATACTCACATTGAGCGTCCTGGTTGAGAGGGAACAGGACCGTTGAAGGGATTTTAACCACATTTACCTTCAGCTACTCTGTAAGCCATCCACACGAGGCTCGCCCAGGATGTGGACTCTTCTCTTAGGGGTCACCTTAGGACATCTGGCCTGCTGTAGGTCAGAGCAACTTCAAGGTGAGTTGACTATGCTTTCTTTGCATTGCTCATTGTGTGATATGAGATTTTTCTCCCGGCTTCTCACCTTTGTTTGTACATAGGAATATTAAATTTGTGATCTTTACGAGAATATGAGAGTAAAACTTAAATGAAAAGCTTTGTTCTGTGCTATTTGTAAAAGGAAGGGAATAAAAAGAGAGTAGATGCCGGCAAGCGTGTCTGTGCACACCACAGCGCAGACAGCCCCATGTCTGGCAGTCTGAGACTCCTGACAGACACAAAGAAAATGATTTTCCGCTGTGTCTGTGTCTAGCATGTTAACGTGCCAGGCAGTGGAACCCATTTATTGAATGTGAACATCAAGCACAGCCTACAGAGGCAACAGGCACATGTTTTTTTTTTTTTGTTCACCTTTATAGCAGGAAGCGTGCATTTTAATGCTTTACGATGTTCACAAAGGATGTACAGCACCACCCCACCATGCAAATGACATTGTTTTTTCATCTCACATGTACTGCCAGAGTTGGGTTTTGATTGGATTAGTTGCCCCGAGCGATGCATCTCTAGAGGTGCTGAATCAAACAGGTCTGGGTGCATCTAGCTTGATCCCACAGGAGATGGTTGTCAGGTTGTTCACATAGACTCCCTCTGGCACCGCGGTGCTCAGCATTACACACCCTAAATGAGTCCTCATTTCAAGGCAAATAACAGTTTATCGCTAGACAGCATCTATGTGGAAGGACTTTAACGTGTTTGGTCTTTTCAAGGCTGCTTTTGAATGTGTGTGTGTGTGTGTGTGTGTGTGTATATGTGTGAGTGAGAGAGATTTTTTTTTCATGTCAGTGTGCTCATCATAGCCCAGAACAAAGTCTTTGAACATTAACTCTGTGGGCGCAAGTATATCATTAAGGTCAACCAGTGGGATCCTGTTTCCAGGCTAACCCTTCATGCAATCCAAAATTAGATTCATGGAAGGATTTTACATTGACATCTGTAATTCAAGCAATAAACAGCAGCCTTTTTGATTTTGATACACCTATTCTATAATTGTACCCCAATTGCTGATAAGATTATTATAATGGTATGACTGATTGCTAAAAAAAATGCAAATGGTTTAATTTTAGTTTATTGGTGGACAGGAAGTTACTATCCACAGAGTGGACCACACTGTTTAACGTCTCCATACTTCTTTGACTCACCTAACCAAACATTTTTTAGTGTCGTCTTAGTTTATGGCTGTGCCACACTCTTTTCCAACTGCTGTATGACAAAACCCATGATTGCCACCCATCTTTAAGGGTATCATTAGTGGTGTAGTAGCGAACATTGACAGCTGTGCTACGGTTGCGGAAGGTCATCCATAAAGAATAAAGGGACCATTTGTGTACACAATTGGTGTGTACACAATTTGGGGCGGCATGGCTTAGTGGTAGAGTGGTCGTCTCCCAGCCGAAAGGCCGTGAGTTCGATCCCCCGACCATCAAGACCATGTCTAAGTGTCCTTGAGCAAGACACTGAACCCCCAGTTGCTCCTGATGCTGCGTCATCAGTAGGTAAATGACTAGTTAGTGTAAAGCGCTTTGAGAACCTAAGGTAGAAAAGCGCTATATAAGTGAAAGTCCATTTACCATTTACAATATGGACTATTGTCACAATTTGAAGCGAACACTAGTTCAGCAATTGTTGTCCAATGAAAAATGTGCAATAATGCAATAATAATCCTTGGCACCGGTTCTAAACCAAGTGGCTTTTTTCTTCCCACTCGGCTTCCTCTGCTACTTCACCACGTGTGTGCCTCTTTTTGCATTCGAGACAGCAGCTGTAATAGCAACGTATCTCTTCTCTCTATTTTCGCAGCACCAGCTATGGTATTATTCAGCTTGAAATAGTATATACCTAAAAAAAAAAAAAACCTAAATGAAATGAGAAAACTTTTTTTTTTTTTTGCAAGAGATGCCACTTCCTATAATTGAAATGCAAGTCTGGATAAAATGCCAAATATGACAGCCAGAGTCCCTTGGCCTATCATAGATATGCAGACAGCAAAATCTTGTGTTGGCAGCTTTGTATCAAGAAGGTGTGGTTTTACCATGGTTGCAACCAAACAGATAACAAATACATCAGGGCAAGTACCCAAAGTGTATAATATGATAAAATTATGTGAAATGAACATTACTCGAGGCAATCCTGCACTGGATCTTACAAGAGTGCAGTTTTCTATCACTAGCATTTTTTATCTGAAAGGTAGTGCATGCCAGTTAACTTAATATTTTGGAGAATTGTTTAGCAAGACTTGCTGAGAAGTCCAGAAATTAATCAAAAGCCACATTAATATTTGATCAGTATAAGTGATGCGAGAAAGAAAAACAAAAAACAAGCATAAAATCATGTGAAAGCCAGCTAGAAATGTAAATGATTCTTCACACCGATGGAAAATCTTTCACCACTCCTCGGAAACATTTGCTCACCGTTTGCTTTTCAGCAAGATTAGCCCCAAACCGCATTCAGCAACTGCAAATTTAGGTGGTGGCCAAGTCAAGAGAGTATGTGGTTTGACACATCTTGCTGTGACTGCAAAGTAAAATGACCCTAATTTCCGTTATGCTTGATATTGCCATCAGGACTGTGAAGACATTAAAAGGCTACATAGCACACCTTTCCCCCTTCCGCTGTTATTGTACGATTGTGTGTGTACACCAAATCTATCTTCCAGAAGATCCCACATTTTGCACTTTGTCGTAAGTTGTAGAACACCCCTGCTGACAGAGCAACACTCAAGTGTGCTGATGCAACCTTTCAGAAGGGAAGGCGTGGGGCCTGGCTTGAAAACAACTGATGAAATATAATGTTACATTGAACAAGAATGTGTCTGAGCGTGACATCCCGTGACTTGAGGTGATAAGAGAAAGCAAAAGCAGCTCTTGAGATGAAGGTACCTGCTTGTCGATGATTACATACCGTTGATAACGTTTTAATTGTCTCAATGAATCATAATGTTTGTGCACCTGCCTCCTTGGTATTACAATATGTGGTCATTACGAGTAAAACAAACAAATAATTAAACATACACAAAGGAAAAATGAATTGAAAATTAGAGGTAGAGAACATCACCTATAGACTTTAGCTTGTACGAATTTTCCATGACTTTTCATGCTAGATTTCTTTGACTCCAGTTCGAGACACCAGGAATGATCGGTCTCCTTGGTTTCAACTTCATTCAGTGACAAAGCATGCTTTAGGCCTGCATTTGCCTTGAGATGGCAGACTTAGCGGCTGAAAAAGAACCCCATGACTGCTCCTGCATGCTAATGAATGCTTGTTTTTTTTTTCCTCCAGTTTTTGATCTTTGATGGCTTGTTTTTCAAGGCCACAACTGTTGTTTTCAATGACGCTGTGCCATGTGGCAGCCCGTGTTAGTTTTGTCAGAACTGTTGTGCTCGTGCGTGTGTGTGTGTATTTATGTGTATTGTGGGTGGGGGCAGGCCTGCAGAAACTGCTATTCAGTATTAGCACAGGCTTTTTGCCCAACTGCCTCTAACTGCAAGAGATCTCAAATGATGTAAATCACTCACAATTATTTGGGAAAATCTTGTCAAATAATATGTTAAACATAAATTGTATCTAGACTCTATCTTTAGTTTCAAAAAATAAAATTTGAAAGAAAGATTTATAAATAGCACAGTATATAAATCACAATGAATTTGCTTTCACTTGTTTTACTTGCATATGTTGCAATCCAACAGTCAAATTTATGCAACCGTTATTTCCTCCAAAGTGCACTTCCTTTTTTACACCCCCCCAACAGAAATGGTGTAGTTTGCAAGTAAATGAGGTAGTATGATACTGTACAAATATGGGCAATATGTATTGATTTGCGAAATTAATATCAATGTTTGCAGGGCACTTTATAAGTGTGTCATTTACTGTAATTGTATACAGTATTGCAAATATACATTTTATCTCTTGAGGATGTAGATGACACTGATTTGTGGGAGGACCTTCACATATAGCCATTACCATATAATGTCCTATGTGTCTGTGTGAATTAGATTTTTATTTAATAGTCAACAATGAATGACATCATTAGCGCCGTGTAAAGAGTAAATGACAGCTATGTATAGTCCATGGGTATGTGTGAGCAGTGGGGAACAAACTTGCTTGTCACCAAATAATTACACTCATTAAACTTCTATTTGAAGGTATGGTGGACAAAACAATCAGGCAACACCAGTGATTTGACAGATAGCTACATGACCAAAAAAACGTGCAGCTCAAACCAGAGATGGCGCACACGTCATCAGTTGCATCAAGCTATTATTTGAATTGGTTTTGGTACCGCTTCCATGAACATTGGTAGGGGGCATGGGGTAAGCATGCTTGGCATGAGTTTGGGATGAAAGAACATGAGCGAACATGCTGATTCTTTTATACGTGCAGAAGGAGGAATGAAAAAGTAGTTTGTATGCAGAAATATAGACAAACAATAGAGGTTAAGAAATTATAATAAGTTGATTGCAAATATCGATAGTTCAGCTTGAGGATCAATCATTAAAATGCTCTAAAAAAAGCTCTCTAGATCAAAGTAACAATGTTTTGGTATTTAGCTGCCTGTCACTAGCGTCAATTACTAGCCTGTCTGTCGCTCCGTTAATTCTAATGCCGCTCAGTAATGTGGCAACAAGGCAGACTTGGCTATTTTAAAAGAATATTTCTTAACCTGCGCACAAGAAAAAAGAAGCACACAGTAAAAAACAGCATGCAAGAAAAAAGCTGTCATTAAAAAAGAGCACAGAGGAAAATAAAAACAGACGAGGAAAAATTAGCATGCAAGAAAAAGGAAGCAAACAAAAAAGAGCAAGAAAAAGAAGCGTGAATGTAAAAATTAGCAAAGAAAAGGAAACAAATAGAAAAAAGACGCTTGCAAGATAAAAGAAGAAAACAACAAAAAAGAAATAAGACAAAATACGCAAAAAAGAAAAAAGACGCACGCCAGAAACAAGAAGCACGAAAGAAAAAGGAAGCAAAAAAAAAGAAGTAAAGTAACTTTCCCTACTGGACGTGGTTGGTGTGGGTGGGGGAGAAGGGTGTGGACTCACTCCTGACTGGACGACAGGGGGACACTTATTTGACCATTAACGACGTTCAGCTTTGCAGGATGTTAATTCAGTAACAACTTTTCTTTCCTCTTTTTAAAAAAGAGCGCTAGCAGTGATTCAAACATTAGTGCCTATATCAAAATCATGGCCCTGTCAGATTGCTTCTCAGGAAGCTGTCAAAATGGCAAATCTAGCACTATACCAAGGTATGTATGACATTGTGTATTGTAAGAATAAACTATTAAGGCTCCATTTGTCGAGGTATTTATGGCTTGAAGTTATTTGGTAACTTTGTGAGTGATAACATTTCTGAAATGAAAGAAAAACAATGTTTTTGTCCCAATCGCCTGTAAAACATATGATCTACCCCAATTTCCATTCGCGAGATTGGTATCGGCACATCCCTAATCCGGGAAATATTAGCTGCACCCATGAACATTCAATATTATCTGCGGTAAATCTACGGTACTCAGCCGTGGCTTTGGCTGCACTGCCAAAGGGATGACAATCTGCTCACTGCTCACAGTAGCTACCAATGTTCTTTTTTTTTTTTTTTTGGTTTGTCTTCCCAAAGTGGTTTCTCTCACTTTTTGTGTGAATGCAGTTATTCACCTGCTCCTATCAAGATACTCCCACTGTTTTGTGTGATCGGTGCCAACACTTTCTGGTGCCTGCTGGTTTCTTTTTCCCCACTTGCCTGGCTTCAAACTTTTCACTTTAACTGCGAGAAGTCGTTTTTCTTGTAGTTCAGCTCACGTCTGGTGAAACAAGTGTTTATCAAAGTGATTAGGTTACGGAGGCTAAAATGACATAAATAAGATATATATATTTTTTAAAGTTTAATTCAAGAATTTGTGTGTGTTTGTGTGTGTGTTTTTGCCCAAGACCTTTCTCTGCAAACACGCTTCTGTTATTAGCCTCTGTTATGTTTTGGGGCGATTAGAATTTTTTGTTTCTTACATGTCTTGGGTTTGTGTTGGTTTTGGTTTATGTTGGTTTTGTTAGTTGTTCATGTTTCAGGTCTCCTTGTGTCAGTGTCTTGCTAGTGTGATTATGTCCACCTGTCCTTGTCATCCTGATTTCCTTCTCCTTCTGTCTGCCAATCAGTTCCCTGCTCCAATTGTGTTGGGTGTTTCCTGTTGTCTCATCAGTTTTGAGTGTATCTCATCAGGTCACTGATGTTGTTGTTGCTGTCTTTGGCAGACCCTCCTTGTCCTCGTGAGTTCTATTTCTGTGTTTTCCCGAGCCATTGGTGAAGTGTTTTTATTTTGAGAGCACCCCATCCCTGCATTTTGGGTCCATATCATCAACACCCCCTATACTGGAACGTGACATTTAATGTTCTAAAATTATACACATTGAACTGGCCATGAAACGCACCATTCCCGTATCAAATCAAATCATTCGCTTATTACCAACTGAATGGATGAAAGAGCTCTCGTGGTCTTTGACATCTCAAACAAACAAGACTTGAAGCCCCCAACACAGTACTATGTACTATGACTTAACAGCTGTGCATGTGGTGTTGTAGATTCAATGCTGAGGGATCGATATGTGCTCAAATGTTCCTTTGTACCCCAACTTCTGTAAAGTTCCTAAAACATTTACACATTTTAACTTCACTTTCTGTTCTGTTTTTCCCACAGTCAATTCTCGCAGCTGCAGCTATGCCGGAGTGTTTATTGCCGAGGGTGCCGCTCGCCACTCTCTGACTTTTTCCAAGGCTCAAAAGGTGTGCGAGCAGCTCCAGAGTACAATGGCAAGTCCGGAACAAGTCCAACAGGCCTTTGACAAAAACATGGAAACATGCAGGTGAAAGCACAAACATTTAATTTGCTCCCCCCTCTCAACCAATCAGCTCCTTTGCTCACCTGCTGAGCTGTGACTCGTGTCATTAGTTTGCTTGGATTCAATCTCTCTGTTTATCTTCTCTCCTCCCTACTATAGCCCCCAGTCAGTTGATTTTGTGAGGCCTGATTTTTGTTTACTCTTCATTATAGTTATTATCTTTGCAATGTTTGACCTGCCTTCACTTCTAATTCCTTTTGCGGAATTTGAGTCGTGGCGTGACGCTGTGTTTAAATGGAATCCTTGTGGCCATCATGAAAGCAGCTGAATTTGTCGCAGTAACCACCACACCACAGCTACGTGTCATTTTGTTCCCAAAGATTTCATAGGTTACTGTAGCAACTGATTTTAAAGTGTTTAGTTCAGCTGTCACGATAGTGTGTCCTCCAATTTGCGTTTCGACAGCTACGTACAAAAATGTAGACTTTGATTTATTACGTTACAAACTCTGGAAAAGTATTGTCTTCTCTTGCCAATTGGCACCACAGCAGAATAAATTATTTTTCTTTGTTACTAGAACAGTGGAGAACTGTCAGGTCCTGCAAGACCTTCAGTTCTCAATACTATTTACTATTTGTTTCATGAAATTATATTAATTCTTAATGGTATTCTCTTCATTTCATTTCTTTTTGTCGCACTGCTGTCAATAATTTGTGGATTTTTTTCTTTTTTTTTTCATTTTTTTGGGGGGGCCAATCAGATTTCAACCTATTTACCTTGGACCTTTTTGCTGTGTCAATCTAATATGCACAGGGCCTTCAATACCTGTAATTCTGTCCGATTCAATTTAAACTGTAAGCAATTGGACTGTTTATCGAAACAAAAAAAATAGGTTTGTGCTTAAAAGGCCAGCGCTTTTTCACATCAGCAATTTTTTTAATTAAGTGATTGATTGAGGAAAACCTTTGACCTATTTCGATTTTGGTATTTTATTTTGATTTATCACATAATGCTTAAATTATTTTATGAAAAGAGCTCTTTACTGTTTCCTTTGTATTGAATAACTTCAAAGCAGTGTATCTCAAAATGAAATACATATATATATATATATATATATATATATATATATATATATATATATATATACAATTCTATACTTGTATTTTTTAATAACAGCGTATTTGTCAAATGTTGTCTCCTCAGGAATGGCTGGATCAGCAACATGAGCTTTGCTATCCTCAGACACAGTCACCACGAAAACTGTGCCATTAACATGACTGGTTTAATCATTCATGCTCGTGACGACCTAAATGAAGATTTTGATACTTACTGCTATGATGAATCAGGTTTGTTTTTTTTGCAGCAACATTTTTTTCTTCCTATAACTCACTTATGTTTTGTATAATCTCACTGATTCCCTTTTTATATAAGTCTCCATTTTTATCTCTTCCACTTTGTACATGTACTAGCTGGGCCTGACGTTGACTGTGAGAAGGCATTTGTCAGAAGTGAACAAGGTAGGACCCACTATCCGCATTCATTTTGAAAACACTCAATTAGACAAAAGCATGCCAATATCACATCATTCCAAAAAGTCAAAGTGATTAAAGCATGTCGTCAACAACTTGCCAATCTACTTAAAGTTAGATGCTTGGACGTTGTTGTTCTTTGTGAATGTTGTTGAGCATGATAGGTTGCTGTAGTGATGACAGAAAGTTTGACTGCCCTATTGTTTTTGTCAATGAGTGACCCAACCCCCACCAATAGCTTTTTGTGGCCCCAGGGGATGTTTTCACAAACATGATAAAGTTGATGATCATAATAAATTCATGTTTCTGAATGAAATATGACATAAACCACACGCATCAGCAGAGCTTGGGCTGCAGCTGTCCACCCCAGCAGAATCGGGACACTCTGCTGCAACACCATCCTCTACGTCAGAAGAAACCACAGAACAGCCTACAGTGAAAGATAGTTCACTTGGATGGGGCGACAATGACAGTATCCTGGTCACGTTCACTGATGGAGACTTTGATCAGCCCACCGGTTCTGGGCTGCAGCCAACCCTCCATGAAGTTGAAACACTGTCGACCCTCGCCCCTGTCATAGGGATCGATGTAACACAGCCCCTTCCAGATAACAAGCAGGAGGATGCTACTGCAGAGTGTAAGTAATCCTACGGCAAGCAGAGGTTATGAATTCATCACACTCTTGACAATGAATCATTCACATATGAGGAGTTGGCTGTGTATTCTAGACTATATTTTTGTTGATTTGAAAAAAGTCAGTTATGCAGTAACTTCATCACTTAACTGAACTTTTAATAAGATGCGGGGCCCTCTGCTGTTTGGCTCCGACACTAATTCCTTCACCATCAAATTGACAAGACACACTGTTACTTCTGTGGCATTATTATAACTTTTTCAAACTATAATTTTGAGGTTACACTGCCATTACTTAAAATAAATTGTTTAAACACAGATAGATGAAGCCTGAACAAAGGGTGTTAGTTTGTCAAATTCACTTTACAATACTAGTACCCATCTGAAATATTTCTAGTTTTATTAGTAATCAGTTTGTTATCTTTGTAAAACAGAGGATACAGAAAAGTGGACCCTAAACAGACTGGAGGCAGATGGAAAAATCCAAATGCAAATTTATTGACAAAAACAGCACGTACTGCGAGAGTAACGCAACTCAAAACTGCCAATTAGCTATAAAAGAACACCGAGGATAATTCACACTAAGTACAACCAAAAGAGACATAGAAAATCCTATGTAGCAATACTAACCTATCACGGGGGTAAACAGAGCCAGCGGGATTATGCAATGAATAATGAAATTAGCTACTAAAAACAGACTATGGGCAAAATGTAGAAAAGACATACTTAAAAAAAACAAAAACAAAAAAAAAAACATTGATTGAGGGCTAACCATCCTAAGGGACAAAAATGTGAGATACGCAACAAGAGTAGCAGTATAATTCAGCGATGTTCTCCTGCTCCAGCCGCACTTAACCCATTTCAACCCATCGGTCACAAAAGTGACCATAAAGAAAATTCTATTTTTGCGGCTCTGTAAATGATTTTTCAATCATTTTTCAAGAAGTACTGACATACTAAAATGTGAGATGAAATGTGTGCAATGTCACATGTTTAAAGAATATTGTCACATGACCAGAGCTGTTTACTTTGTGGCTGCACTTCGAAACATGACAACCTCAAAGCTCCCAAACAAAAGTTTAGTAAAGTATACTAAAATAAACATAGAACAACGATTTTTCGTACACATGATCTTTAAGATGATATATGCATTTGCACTTACTCAAATTGGTTTGGTGTGTTTGCTCAATGAGTAATTACATTGTTGTGACAGGTCATAAAATATACCTTTTCATCAACTATTTCACTTTTTTTTTTTTTAAATGGTTAACTTTGGCATATGATTTGGATGTTTACATGTCCAGGAAAAATTGGGGGCTCAAATTGAGGGCTCAAATGGGTAAAAGTCACACTGTTGTAAGATTTAGACCGTTTTACATTAAAAATGAATACATTAATTGACTATAAATTAAAAAAAATGCAAATAATGTGTGTTCTTAATGACCAATAGTAGGTCCTAAATATAATTGTAGGTGTAGTTATCATCAAATTATATTACATGGGGGGTGGCACTCCTCCAGACAAAGCCATGTCTTTTATAGCTACAGAGAGCAGGAGGAGGAGTGTTTATTGCTGTGTTTACTGTAACGCCCCTAAATTACAAATACTCCCTGGGAGCATGTGTAATTTTTCACATTATGGGCATTATGGTAAATGCAGTAATGAGCACTACTCCTCCTGCTGTCCGTAGCTAAATCTTACTCAGTGTCACTTTAAGAAGTTAGGTATTGACTGATGGACATCAGGTGTGTGTTTGGTGACTTCGCAACTCATCAAACAGTAATTTGTGTGACTCACTCGTCCAATAAAGTATTGTTTTGCCACCAGATCTGAGATTTAACAAAGCAGGTAGACTGAAGTCTGTTTACTATATTCTAATTAATTCTGAAAGTAATCAGACTATAATTTTCCACACACAGTTCTTGTAAAAAAAAAAAAAAAGAGAACTGACATTTTTTTTATGTATATATATATATATATATATATATATATATATATATATATATATATATATATATATATATATATACAGGTATATATATTTATTTATTTATTTTTTCCACCTGAAGCTACACAAGAACCTCCACGCGGCAGAAAAAGAATGAATGAGGTTGCGCCACAGCCGGATCAACGGGAGGGCAGAGGTTCCTCAAGTAAGCTACAGCAATGTGTTTCTGTCAGGTTGTGAACTCAAATAGCACTAAAATTAGTGCCTAAAATTTCTGAGAGCAACTATTTTTGGGGCATCTCCCTGCAGACTGGATTGTCATCGTTGGGGTGCTTATAGCAGTTGCCGCCATCCTCTTTGTTTGTGTGGCCGTCGCCAAAAGAAAGAGGTAAGCACATTGAATTCCAATGACTTTTTGAGACTTGGCAATAAGCGGAGAAACACGTGTGGATGTGTTCTTGCAGCTGGTGTGGCAAGAAACAAACCCTGATGATTACCTCCAAAGAAAATGAGGGGAATGGAGCTGCTGGAATTGTGGCCTCCAGCTCACAAGCCCAGGAGAGGGAACAGGAAATGGTGACCCTCATGAACAAGGAGAAGATCCAGGAGAACGGAAAATCTGAGGAGTTCACCGTCATCACGCTAGAGGAGACGCCTGATAAAGAGGCCTGAGGGACCGGGTCGGGGGAGGGGGGGGGGGGGGGGGGGGTACTGGAAGGGAGGGGGTCGGGCATGTTCTAAACTGCTTTGGTGGTCAGCACTGGATGGACAATGAGTGGATGTTAGCGCATTAGGTGTGTATGTGAGGGTGTGTGAGTGTGTGCGTCTTTTGCGTGTGTGTGTGTGTGTGGTGTAGAAAGATAAAGATGGCACTGTGCTGGAGAAAAGCTGCCGGGTTTTTCCAACCCTCGTGTGCAGCAGATTGTTTGTCCAGTGTGCCGTATTAGTAAGGAGGGGGATGGTAAGCATGCATATTGTAACTGTATGACTGTGTAGTGTGACCGTTTTTTGTGCATGTGTTATGTGTGTTAATAACAAAGAGGTTTAGCGAGGAAAATTGGGTGGCGGAGGTTGGGGTAAAGGGAATTGGTAATTTGACCAACGGAGATGATTTCTTCTAAGCGAGCGTAAAACTGCACATCAGACAAAATGGTGAAAAACCCAAACTATGACAATGACATTGCATTTTTAAAAATCCTGTGTCATATCAAATATGAGATAAACAATCTTTTACATTCTTGCATTACTGTGGTTTGCTTATTGTGTGTTCCTCTAGACTAGTTCCTTTTTCAAGAGAGGTGGAGATGTCACTCTTTTGATGATACAGCTTTTGTTGGTCTGTATATAAATAACATTTTTAAACAGCTCAGCTTCAAATGTCCTTGTCATAATAGTTTCCAGTTTTCTGTTATGAATAGCTTTGTTTGCCTATTGAATAAAACAATGTCAATTTTGTTTGATTTCTTTGACTGGTTATATGTGTATATAAGTTAGCATCAACATGGGAGGAGAAAAACAACAACAATGAAAAGTGAAAATGAAATAAATTGATACTCAGTCATAGGACAGTGGGCTTCATCGAAACGCTCGAGGAAGTCATAGTTCCATGACGGGGGAGTGGAGGGGGGTGACTGAGCATGCTTGAATGAAGTAAATTGTCATAGAAAAAGATATAAATTGTTTACATACTGTGTCAAAATACAGGGAAACTAATGACAAGGAATTACATCACTAAATCAATGTCAATGGCACGTGTCCTCATTAGGCTTGTACAGTATGTGTTCCTAAAAGTCAAATCATTTGTCCAGTAACTGCTTAGTCTAAAACATGTTTACTATTTTTATCACACAGCACAAATGACATACTAGACAATTGAATTAGAGGAATTATGATGAAGCGATAGTCCGTAATGAAAACAACAAGTCAATATTAGTTATGAATCAACATTTATTAGTTATATTTGTATATGTACACCGAAGGTACAGCACATTTAGATATGTAGAAACAGATTTCTTTTTATGTATACCATAAGATCAAGGAAAGAATTCATGTTATTTTTTTTTTTTTGTCTTTTTCTCAATATCGCCCCCACATGTACTTGCTGCCTTTACATTAAAATAAAAGCAAAAGCTTTACAAAGAATAGAAGGTGTAGAAAAGTAATATCAGGAAGGCAACTTCCAGTGGATGAGGTTTTTGTAATTTCAGGGATGTTCCTTTCGAAAAAGACTTTTCAGTAGAAAAGAGTGGAGATATTGTGGTAATAGTGTTTCTTTCTTTAGCTCAGCAAGCTCCATGTGGGTTTTTGTGCATATTGTGCATTGCGTAGAAAGTGAAAAAAGGCAAGCGGGTAAAGGCAGGTTTTCTAAGGGATTTGTTGGCGATGGCAGGACAGTCTCATTATAGGTTGCATGTGTGGCACTTTAATAAAGAACCTGAAAGCAGTCTACAGATCCATGATATGCTACTTTAAAAGCATCAGATCAAACAGGATGCCCATACTGTAAATGAGAAAAGGCCGGTCCTCGCCAGTAAACGGACGCAGCGATTCACCTGAGGAATGTTGCTCGATATTGTGAAGTGATGTTGGCAAATGTGTTCGAATCATTCACTTAACTATGAGGTGCCATTTGATTCTTCACTCTAGCCTACGTACGGACATTTACCTTCTTTTCGGCAACGTTTCTCACCGTTTCCACCAAATAAAGTCGTGTTGGCCCCTTTCCACAGACGCCTCCTTCTCTCGCTCACTCTTGTTCATACCCTCTTGTTTTTTTGTGTGTTTTTTTTTTTTTTAATTTATTCTTCTCCTTCCTATGCAAATGTCGCTTCAGGATATTCTGCATCGCCACAGGTCAGAACATTTATATATCTATTTATGTACAATGACAATGAATGGACACTGCTTATATTGTCATGGAACAAACATTCAAAAGGTTTACATTAGATACAAAAAAGATATTTATACTTTATATTGTTGAGTGGCAGATAAGTAAAGCACCTAATTATTAGAGAATACAAAAAGAACAAACAAGCAATTTAATACACAATTTCCTGGCTATACACTTTGTCTAAACTCGTCCTACGTAGGATATTGATGATATATGTTCCTAAAGGATTACATTTAGAATGTAACAGCAATAAATCTATATACCTACAAACCATTTCATCATTCCCCAAAAGGGAATAAAGGATGAAAACAACAACACCAACAACAAAACACTGTTGACTACAATATATACACAAAAGTGCAAGGAGGCACTTCAAATATCATGCTTTTAAGATAGTGGTGCAAAAAAATAATCATTTTCATTTCATTTTATTCATGCTTCTAAAACAGTTTGAACATAAATGTGGTCCAACTCTCATCATGATCATGTTCATGCCCCCCGAAACGGAGAAACTTTTGTTCCTGAAGGTAACGACACCATAAGTGGAAGGGCCTGTTAGGATGTCAGCGCTGTGCTTCTTCAGTACTTTATATAGGCGTGTTCATATGCTAATGTGTGCCACAAATCTACACTGTTGGGTACGGAAGCCCGCTGCGATGGCTTGTGAGCGTGTGCTTCAGGAACTCTACGATACTGAGAGATGCACCGTTTTAATTTGTTAGCTTTTCTAACCTTACTTTTGATCAGTGTCGCGCAGACACCTTCGAGGCCGAGTTGTCGTCGAGCACAAACGAAGAGAAACAAGACAGGAGAACAACGACACAACACCGAGAAACAAACCACAGAATTCACACCCTTATGGAATAAGTCACGCAATCACACATTTGTGTTTTTGCTTGTTTGAGGGAATTTCAACGAACATTATCTGATTGGAGTGAAAAGTGAGGGAATATGTGTTCTCTGTTCTGGAATCATGGATATGGGCACAACTGCAGCATTTAGGGTTACGTAGAAACAGTCTTGGGCTGTGGTGGCTAGAAATATGGAATAGTTTGCCTTTGTGCATATGGCAAAGCAAGAATCTTCGGAGGCTCCTCAGGGATGTATATAAATATCTATGCTCTGTCTCTGTTTGTGCATGTCAACAATACCATCTGACACACATCGGCCTCACTGTCTCTCCTTTCTGTTTGTGTTTCATCGAAACCAATTTGGCCCTTTGCGCAGGTGGAGGATCCGCCAACCACTGCAATGTAGAAGCGTTCGAGCAAGGAGCCTTTGCGCAGTTTCGTCATGATAATTTAGATGTGTTGTGCTCCTGAGCCACCATTTCTTGATTGGGGGGAAAGCTCATGTGAAGTAAACATTGGGATTCCTGTAAATTTCTTCCCTCGAGTTGTGCAGGAGTAAAGGCCTGAGGGTTTCCAGATATCTCTTGATACGATATTTGCATAATTTATAACGTCCCCCTTACCGCCAATTGATGTCGATGGCTCATTAGCTTTTTTGTGCCGCGTGCTTTGTGCTTAATGTAGTTTTTCTTTTTTTGTGCAACAATTGATTTCGATGAGCCGATTCTTCACTGGTGTGACTCGATCTTTTTGGGCAGTGACGTGCTGTCTCTTAAACGCAGAATTTCACTGGAATTATATGTTGTGTATATGTAAACACGCATGAATACTGGTCACTGATATGATTATGGCAGTTTGACGACTTTTGTCTTGCCTGTTTGGTCCCAGTAACTGACTTGGTCATACGCCATTTTTCTTCCGAATGCACACCCATTCACAAAAGCATATGCTCTCACACACCCACACACAATTTTATATTAAAGACAGGAGAAAATTGTCCCTTTTCTAAATTATAGTGAATTAAAGAGGAAACACATAGTGACTTAAAATCTATCTCAGTGATGCGACTTGTGCTTTAATGTCTCATAGTGAATATTGTGCTATAAGGCTCAGCATAACCTTGCCCCTAAGTTGTTCATTAATTCTGACAAATTACAGGTAACCATAGCCATGTACATTTCGAGACTAAGAATGAAACATGATTTTAGCGGATGTTCTTATGACGGCACTAAAGAGGAAGTAAATTGAGGAAGTGGTTGCCGTGACGTTTTCCGCTGGTTACAATAACCAATCGCCTCTGAGGCGCCTCAAGTGGAAGCAGAATGTATTGCTAGCAACAGTGAGTAGTATTTAAGGTGTTTCTCTTCTTTCCCTCCTTCAACCTTGAAGTATGTTGTGCAAGAGTCTGCTATTAAGGATATAATTGTGCCCTACGGGAAGCGAGTACCTCTGTTGTCTTTTCACAGTTAAGCAAATTAGTAGAATTTATCAGACAAATGCAAAAAGAATCTTAAAGGGACTAATAATAAAGAAAACTAGACTACATAATAAACATTAGTAGCTCTGTTCGTATGACATTTTTTTTCATTCACTCTTTTTTTTTTCCATCACCAGAAAGGAAAGCTTGTGGAGCCCGGGAGCAGGGGATCTCTGCACTGCCATTATTCATGTTTCCATGGTTCCTCTTCTACAAGCGTGCACTCCGCAGCAGAGCCGTTTGTGGCTGAGGTTACCTGCAAGCAGTTAGCATGGAAAGCTAAACAGCACATCTGAGAAAAATAGACACAAATCTTATATCCATGCAGAACATTACACTTTTCGATTAGGCGTTCAAGATTCACATTGCTCAAAAGCAGTTAGCATTAGTTGATCGTTTGGAAATGGGTTACAGTACTGCGGAACTTCTAAAGGTGAATTATTTGTAACTTGAACAAAGTTAAAAAAAACAAAACAATAAAATTGATGAACTATTAAGTCATATGTGCATATTGTCTTGCCCCCATTTTAATGATGAATTAAGGGCTTACCGCACTAAATGTCTCGTTTTCTGTCCCCGAATGTAAAACCTTAAAAAAATGTCAGCAACTTATCGTTTAATGATGCTCCACCTTACTTTTTTCTTAATTAATATATTTTTGGAATAATAGAAAAATACATTTTAGGCTTCATGATAGAGAGAGATAGACCCTTTGAACAGTATGTAACATGTATGTCTGTAAAAAAAATCAGTAATTACAAGAGAGGATTGTGTTCAACCTTAGAGGTTCCACCGTCATTGGAATATTACGACAATTTCCAGTACACACACATATTTAAATATCCATTGATTTTCTACAAATGTGATCGTCTGATGAAGCCAAAATTGTTTAACATTCGGTTTCATTTTGAATACTGTCCATTGGAATACATTGATAAAATAGCGTGAAGATTTGATGTAGATGCAATCACTGAAACTGAAACTCCCAGAGGAGAGCATGTAGTGGTTTTATGAGTGGAGTGACCTGGAGACAGACCAAACATTTATGACCAAAAACTGAAAACACATAAAAAAAAAGGATTTAGTGATAAACAGTGTCACAAACACTGGACTAAAGATTGCAGTCCTTAGTCTGGAGTTTGGATATTTCGCACACTCGCTATATCATGTTTCCATTCATAAAGTGAGTCATGCTATTAGCAGGGTAGAAAATAGCCAAACTAGACAGAGATGAAACTGGAAATAGCAAGCTTCTGTTCTGTTGGTAAGAGGATGTCAATTATCACTCCGAACAGATTTCTGGTGCCCGGGTTACCAAGCAACTCCTTCCATCCTTTACAAAATGAAGAATGCCAATGTTGATGTGCATACATGTATGTTCCTGTATTGTTGTGAAACCCTTAACACATTCAAATAGAGGGCTAATTGTGCTGAGTATTTTTACATTGCACAACCCTCAATATGAGCCAAAATAGCTCTTGCCAAAACTAATCATCCTGTGTGGTAGGCATGTCTTGGGAATTTATGAGCTGCTAATTATCTGCAAATTCCACGTTTGTATCCCAAATGCCTCCAAAAGATAATCCATTGGAAATCTGTTAATAATTAAAATAAGCTATAATTAGATGAATGGAAGGTTCCACAAGGGACACTGAGCACGGGATTTAAATGAAGTGCAGCAACTGAGAGGAAATCAGGGGGACAATATCTAATTCAGAAGAGCTTGAAAAATTGATGTAGAGGGATCTTTTGATCGATCTGAGGTCTGATGAATAATGCTTCGGCGTTGTCGAGTGAAGGCCGTTAAGACCCAATCCACACCTGGTTAGAGGCATCTGATAAAGAGCTTATGGAATGCGCTTTAAAAGATGGCTTATTATATTTTTGTACGTTCACAAAACAAAAGCTGCCGTTCCAAAAGAAATACAAACATGCACTGCAAGTTAGTGTGTTAAAGTGTATTACACAAAGGTGCAGTGAATCAATAGAGCCATGAAACATAAAATTAAGCATGCAACACAAAAGATGGTTATATACAAGTCTCTAGATCAGTAAGCATTAATTGTACCTTGCACTCATCTACTACGACAGAATTGTTAGCATTTGCGGTAGGCGTTAAGACGCACTGGTTGGAATTGTTTTCGTGGTGGTTCTTCATGTCGTCGTAATACGACTGGGTCTTAGTCATTTCAATGTCGTCTGATTTAGCCGTGTGCGCATCCAGCTCTTCAAGCTCCGCCTTGGACATGTGGTATACAATGCCTGCGCCGTAGGAGTCTCCAACCACATTCACAGAGGTCCTGAACCGGTCCCTGAGGAGACAGTTTGCATTGAAAGATCAAGAAGGGTTTGGGTCATTGTGGCTACTCTGCAGTTGAAGATACACTAATACTTCTGATATATTATTAAATAAATAAAGAACAGAACATAGAGATCCGCACTTCCCAATATAGCAAATCTCCTTAAAACTGCTAAAAACTATCAATTTTGCTAGCCATCCATCAACAACATCAACAACATCATCATCCATCCATCAACTTTCGCCATGAATGGCTACCATCGCAAGTACGTACATGCATACCTGGTATCTACTCCTTCACCCCTATTACTGTCTGAAAGGCTCAGTTAAACAAGTGAAGCCCTTTAAAGAGTCAAAAGTCCCACAACTATCCTCCAGTAAAACTATTTGTAATGGAAATGCACTAATGAGTTTCACTTTCTTTATTTCAATAATACATGCTGTCTTTGTTCAAATGAAAATGAAGCATTTTAATCTAGAGTACTAAGTATATATGTTTGTCTGTAGAGTTTATACAGTATGCAGTGTGTTTGTGTATGGAGAGAGCGAGAGAAACAAAGAGAAAATACACACACACACACACACACATATATATATATATATATATATATATATATATATATATATATATATATATATATATATATATATATATATATATATATGCCAATAAGGGTTTCTTCACCAACTTTTATAGCTTCAACTTCACTCAGTAAAATTTGACATTTCATAAGACTGTATTTATGTGTTGCTTTAAATAAAAAAAAGGACTCTTCATTCTTCAAGTGAGCAAACCTATAGTTTCATGGATAACTCACAGAAGCCAGTCAACAGCAACTAGCAGACTGATGTCTTGGGTTGGCAGCCCCACAGCAGTCAAGATCAAGAGCATGGTCACCAGTCCAGCACTGGGAATACTTGCAGCTCCAACACTGGCAAGAGTGGCTGTGAGACTGGATGAAAACACAGTAAAAGAAAAATCAAACACAAAGTCAAACACCTGAGTAATAATCATTCCTACACACAAGTGACCGTTACATAAGGACGCTGAATGGCACTATTATGAAGAGTAAGGGGGGTCCTTCATGTTAAGAAGTAGGCATGTGAACAATGAAACACTTCAATTACAAGTGGGTCAAGTCCTGGGATGATGAATCCTTAAGCTTAAGGTCAACCCGCCTTGACTCTTTCTATAGATTCAAATCTTGTAACGTAAGTGGGGATTTTTTTCGTACTGTGAATTGTTCTATTTATGTCCAGATCAAATAAACTTGTGTGTCTTTTCACAAACCCTTTGTTATGTTTTTATTTGTATTCAAAGCTTTTTCATAGTCAAATTGTTTGTCTGTATATGCTTTTGCGTCCAGTCTTTGTAAATATAATGTCTTCTCTTAGCAGAAAGAAACCGATTGCAAAAATATTTAGTAGGGAGCTGTAATTTCAGTATTTGAGATATTGAATCAAAGCGACCTCTTCTTCAAGCAATTTAGAAGCTCTGTCCCAAAGCATCCACCATCAGCATTTTTTGGTGTAATTCAAAATCTTTGAAAACTTTCGTTTCATTTTAAGTGTAACCTTTTTGGAAAAAAGGGTGGATCTACAACACGAGTCTGTGTCCAGAGTCTGTGGGATCAGCAGCTTTAGCAGAGAAACCCAGACTTCTCTGTCACCAGCCACCTCATTCACATCCTCCGGGGGATCGTCAGGTGTTGCCAGGCCAGCCGAGAGACATAGTCTCTCTAGTGTGTCCCGGGTTTTCCCTGGGGCCTCCACCCCATGGGACATGCCCGGAACACCTCACCACTGAGGCGTCGTAACGAGATGCCTGAGCCACCTTTTACGGCACCTCTCAGTGTGGAGAAGAAGCACTACTCTTTCGCTAAAGGATCCCCGATACCCTGCAGAAGAACCTCACTTCAACCATTTGTATCTAGGATCTTGTTCTCTGAGTCACGACCCACAGCTCGTGACCATTTGTGAGGGACGTAGATCAACTAGTACATCGAAAACTTCAAAACGCTGAACCCGCCCAACTGGACCCCCTCAACGCTTTGACTGCGCCTAGAAATTCTTTGTCCGGATAATGAACAGAATCGGTGACTAATCTCATTTACTGCTGGCAATGCGAGCCAAACTCTGTGATGCAGTGACAGAAAAGGCCGCATAAGTACGTTTACAATACATCAGTGCATTTGATTAAACATTGAAAATTTTGATATTTTAAATAATGATTTTTCTTTTACTCGATTCATTGAATACCAGGCACAGCATATCACAACATGTGGTTGGATTCTGACCTAACAGTCACAATCTGACCAGGATCCAGGTGAACTCCATTCATCTGGGCAATGAAGATGGCAGCCACAGCCTCATACAGCGCAGTCCCGTCCATGTTTATGGTGGCGCCAACTGGGAGCACAAAACGAGTGACTCTTTTGTCAATTCCCAAATTTTCCTCCAGACAGCGGAAAGTAACAGGAAGTGTCCCGGCACTTGGAGAAAAAATACAGACACACATATGGATTATTAGTTTGGATAATAAAACACACAAGGATATAGGACATCCATAGTATGATCTTGAATATTGACCTTGATGCGGTTCCCAGGGCAGTGATCCAGGCCTGGAAAATCCCCAAGAAGAATTTGAAGGGGTTTTTCCTGACGATTACGAAATAAATACTAGGCAGGAAGATTGCTCCATGAATGATGAGGCCAACAATCACAGTGACCATGTACATTCCCAGTTGCCTTGCCACTACTTCCAAGTCTTTTATGGAGATAATCTTGCCACAGATCAGGCAGGCAATACCAAAAGGAGAATACCTGGCAAAAGTAAACATAGCTTAGTAGAAAACATAATACGAGTTATTAAGGGATTTTATGTTCATAATACACTGAAAAAGGTTTCAACACCATTTAAAAAGAGACAATGAAAGATAAAAAGCAAAATGGTTTCAAGTTAGTACTGTAGTATTGCTTTGTTTTTCAATACTAACCACATGATCATGATGACAAGTTTCATCACAATCTCATTGAGAATGTTGAAGAACTCAATCATCAGCCTGGCCCGCTCTCCCATCTTGCCCATGCAAATGCCAAATGCAATAAAGAAACCAATCAGACCTGTGAAGGAAAGTCACACGAATGCCAATCAAAGTGCATAGGAGATGGAATTGATATCAGACAGAACTATTTTATTACTGTCAGAAATGAATACGGACCCAGGACATTCATTCCGCTCTTGAACTGTAGGGACTTTTTAATGGCAAACTGAGGCTCCTTGGTAATATTTGTCAACAGGCCCTCCATTGTGGTGGCATTGACATCTTCCTCGATAACCACCTCCACCTTTTTAGTCACCGTCTGGATCTGAGGCAGAAATTCAACAATTAGTGATCATCTAGATGATTAATCCCATATATGAAAAATATGCATACAGGATTCTTATTTTCACTCATTTGTCTCATTCTCTTCGGGGCCGGTTTCATATCTGTCATAATATATTTCATTCTAAATATATGCTGTTGGTTGGTTTTCAAATTCCTCTAGCAACCTCCAGTAATTCATTAAGCGCGTGTCCATCTAACGTCTCGTGCCTGTCAGTTCTTTGTGCAGGTGCAGACTGCTTTTGAAATAATTGGCGTACTCACATCCTGGCAAAAACAGTTTTCTATATGTCTAGACTATCGCTCCAATTTCACTTGAGAAGAATCAAAACTGATTGTTTTTGTTTCTCCTCACTGACCTGTTGGAAACAAGCCTGCACCAGGTTCTCCGGAAACAGGTTCCTGATCAGATCAAAGAAGGCATCCAAGCTGGACACATCATCGTTCTTCTCTCCCTCCCCAAGATTCTCTTTCAATTTGGGGTTTCCAGGGTGGATGACCAACACTAGAATTACTCCCAAGATGGCAGCGATAATAGTGGTGGTCATATAGTAGACCATTGCTCTGGTACCCAGGCGACCACTGGATTTGGCATCCAAACCAGCCAGTCCTGCAGCCAGAAAAAGACAGAATATGTTCACAACTTTCCATGACTAAAAAAGCGATGTTGAACTATTTTGGCTTGCCAAGGATGCTAGATTTTCCTCAATTTAGATTAATCTAATCGCATCAACAGATACTTACCATCCACAACAGTTTGTACATGTGCAAATGAAATTTAATTCTATCCTATCCTTGAGAAGCATCACATAAAGACCCTTCATTATGATAAAGTAGAGTATAACTACAAAAGTTTAGAAATAGCACATGACCTGTCAATTCAAAACTGAGCGTTACTATTTTTCTAATAGTAGAATTTTTGATGAAACACTATCCAGATTCTCCAAATAAATGAGGTTTTATGTAAATCAATTGAGCTACTACTCTAAAATGAAATGTGTGACAAACTAATGACACTGAGAAATCAAACATACAACCAGTTCTGAAACAGAACAGGTACGATGTGTAATAAAATTTCAAGAGTATGGGACACTGTGTGGAATATTTGGAATACCTGTGATTAAACTGGAGATGATAAGAGGCAGGATCAACATCTTCAGCATTCTCATGAGGATATCTCCAGGAAAGGCAATAACCATGACTATGTCTGGGTGAATTGGGGAGGCAACCCGAAGCAACATCCCCGCCACTGCTCCTAAGATCACACCTGAAGTCGATACAAAAGGAGGAATGTTGAGGTGGTCTATATATTCAAAATCACAGCAGAGCAATAGAAATATTGTTGGAAAAAAAAATCATTTTGTCATTACCATTCACTTAACATATTTGATACAATGAACAGAAAATGTGTTATAATTTCCTTCATAAAAACCCATTTGAACATGGTGCAGTCACACTAGATGTGATAAACAATGATGAGCCCATAATGGGACTGAAAGGAATCTACTGACAGGCAAGAATTAAACTAATGACGTTGTTGGCAGTTCTATTGAAGGAGGAATGATGTTGACTGACTGGCGCCTATAGTGGGTGGGACGTAAGCAACGTTGTTACCTCGGTAACCACTGCCCAGTCATGTCGCCTAGCTATAAAAAGCCTGTCATTTTCTGTGTGCTTAAGGTAGTTGGTTGAGAAGATAAAACGAATGGCAAATGTATTTTGGTTGACATCTGGTAAATCGTTGTTTCGGAACAGCTATAAAAAAACAAAACAAAAAAAAAACAAGCGATTTATTCAAAGCACGTGTTTCCTTTTTTATGTCCTCACCAGCT